>NC_072738.1:117247310-117419678 GCF_026930045.1 Uloborus diversus
GCTGGAACTAATTTATAGCATCCCATGAAGTGTTCTCTTATAATTTATTGTTGTAACTAAAATTTTGAATGGAGGTTAGGACTGTACTATTGAGAAATACACAAAATTTTCAAGAAAATCACTTTTCTTACTAGTGAGAATTGTCATGAGATAAAATGTTTAATTGTATTCATTAATGTTAAATTTTATTCTTCAGGTTCATTTACTGATATATGCTGATCATCCATGTTTATACTTAGTAAATAAAAAAATGCATCATTTAATTAAACATTTATCCCGGGATTGAGGAGTGATCAACTACTGGTGGTCTAAAATGCAGTTAATGCCAGTAGTTGACCAGAACGGTCAAGTTATTAACTTATGTTTGTTTTAAAGCTTTTTCCTCGAAAATAAAGTGATTGCAAACATTTTTTAGCTTAAGATAAACTATAATGCTACTTTTGTTCAAAAAAAAAAAAAAGTATTTTTGCAAGTAATTGACTAGCCGCCTGTCCGCTGAACCAATATAACCAAAATTTGTGTTACGGTTACCTGAACAAATGCTCTCCTAATTGCGAAAATTTTAAACAACGTTGTGCTAACACAGATTTTGTTACAGTAAACTAATTTCGGAAATTTCGAATTGCAGCATCCACATTTTTCTTGCGCAAATTGATCCGCGTATTGAAAAACCTCAAATTGCGTTGCAAAAGTGGCGGGTGTAAAAACTGCAAAGATGAAAATTGTTTATCCTAGTGACAGTATAAAAGAGAAGCATTTTGCATAACTCACAGGGTAAGACAGTAGCAGAAGCACCAACCACTAAACACCATGTGCAAAGCTTAAGGAAAAAATTTGTAAAATGCAGAGTGGAAAACGTTTTTCTGCAGTCGATGCTTAAATTTTCGAACAAACAATTTTCGTCACACGTCGTCGATCGAACGCCATTTCTGGCTCATCAATACACTGATCAATTTGCGCAAGGAAAAAGTGGGTGTTGTCATTTGAAAATTTTAAGATTCTATCACTGTTTGATCAGCAATGATTCTATCATTGCTGATGAGATCACTGCTTTATTTAAAATCATCAATCTGAAACGCATTGCTTCAAATACCCATTCTAAAATTTTGGGTCGATAGGTTCAGGGAATAGGCCACTAGGACTCCGTATATAAGGATAATTTACTTTTCGACACCCTGACTAGATTCGACTCGACGGCAACGTTCGGGTCTTGCGGCGACTTACATGATGGTGATGTCATATCTGCTTGGGGTGGCTGCTATGGACTTGGCGCGAGAAATTAAAGAGATATCGCTAAGTTGGCATCATTTTTGTCAACTTATTATTGGCGCCAAATTTGGCAACTTTTTAAAATTTAACAGGTCATCGTTGGATGAAAAGACATCCGACAAAAGCCAAGAGCAGATAAGCATGCAGCTTAAAAGATAAAAATAGCGGATTAGCCAAACACCAATGAAAAAATTATAAACCGATCAGGAACCAATAGGAATGCAAGCAAAGACCAAGAGCTTTCTCTTAGGTACGAAACCCAGAAAGAAAGAATTTAATTGGACAAAGATTAAGCCGAAGCTTAAACAAAAACAAAAGAAAATGTCGGTAACCGTGAACCGCAAGAAAGGAAAAGCTAAATGGAAGAAACAAAACACCACGAAATAAAATAAACAGAAACAAAAATATTCTTAAAAAGGAAAAAATAAAGATAAATAGAAGAAAATTGGGGGGGGATGTCAACAAGACAAAAAAGGTAAAAATAAACAAAGGAAGATAGATAAAAATGAATGGGAAAAAAAGGGGGAATGGGGAAAGGACAGTATTAAAGATATGGGAGCCAAATGTTGGAAAAATATGGAACTGCTTTAAGATCATTAACTAAGTTAGAACAGTTCCTCAAAACATGAAAAGATTCCCAAAAGTTAAGATCTGCTGAATTGGGGCATTTTTGGATAATCTGATAAGAGTTAAAATCAAAAGAGTGATTCGAATCCCAACAATGTTCAGCAATACTAGATTTATTTAATTGTTGTTTTTTCACATAATTTTGATGCTCTTTCAAGCGAATTTTTAAAGCACGTCGAGTCTGTCCAATATAGGCAAGTGTACAACTACAATTAATTCTATAAATTCCACAACAATTAAGAGGGTGAATAGGATCTTTAAGAGAAGAGAATGAAAGTTTATTAATAGGAGAGAACACCACCTGGAATTGGAAACGTTTTAGAATCTTAGCAACCTGATAGCTTACAGATGGAAAGAATGGCAAAACAACCAAATTCTTTCTGATGAAGGTTCGATTAAAAACATTAGTTTGGGATTTATTTGAAACTTTTTTATAAATGGAATCAATCAAAGTTGGTGGATAGTCTTTATCAATTGCTACAGCTTTAAGATAATTAAGTTCCACTTTAAGAAGTTCCGACGAAGAACAAATATTAATTGGCAAATTTGTGCTTTTTTTAAACGTTGTTTTTCTTACTTTACTGTTTTGCACAAAGGTATTTATTTATCTTGTATGTTCTAGTGTTGATTTTTTAGCTACAGGTTTTAATTTATTTTGAGGATTATCCGAGAAATTCACTTATCCGCGGTTACCATGTCACACTATTCTGCAGATAATTGGGAGTTTACTGTACTTACACTGATCACTCATAATATCAATGCATTATTTTTAGTTACTATTTAAGCATTATACGAGCGGTCTAGTATGGCTAGATTCTCCGCCTAAGGTGCCTTCGGCGTCTCATATATCAATGACGTCATATGCGTTTGTAGTCTATAGTCTCGGCAAGAAATTGAAGATGTAATAAAAAGATGGCAATATTTTTGGTGACTTAGTTTTGGCACCAAATGTCACGAAATTTTCACAATATTTTAACCTATTGGTCATCTTTGTCGTGTAACCATCATCAAAGTCACGTGACATCTGTGATGACGCCATTCACGCAACAACCAATCAGGGGCGACCTTTAAGGGAACATAACTACATACAGGCATGCATCCGGTCCGATTTTAATATTCTAGTTTTCATATTTTATATTGTTTAAAAAGTGATCAACTACTGGCAGACGCTGGTCAACTACTGGAAAAGAGTGGTCAACTACTGGCGAACTCTCCCTTTTTAACTTATATTCGAAATAACTTGAAAAATAGTAAGTAAAACAGAAACATGATTAGTAACCGGTGATCCCAATAGTTTTATAGACACATAGAAAATTTTTAAATTTTTTTCCAGTTTTGTTTTCCTGTGAAATTAAATAGAACTTGTAGAAATTTCCACTAAATGGTCAACTACTGGCAAATCACCTTACTTTTATCAGTCTTCTTCACGTAAATTTATATTTTTAACTAATAAATATTTTAAAATTAATTACTGCAAACCATCAAATGAACATTTACGTACATTTATGTCTGTTTACATTTTGTAAATAAATTAAAAATTCTTTAATTTTGAAAATAAGTTGTAAGGTAGATGGCGGAGCACTTGTCAACACAGCATGTAGGAGCAGATGTGACAAGTTTCCATATCCTAACCGCAAAATAAATATTAGTGAAGGATTATTATAAGTTTTAAAAAAAGGTGTAAAAATTTATAATTATTATTTTGCTACAATCTGTTTGTAAATTTGATGTTAATTATTATTACATTATTATTAATTAATTAATTATTTTATTATTTTTTATTCTTTTTTTTAACTAAATAGTTAGATAACAATTTAAGTTATGCAGTTCAGATTATTTTTTTAAATCCACCATCATGTTCTGTATGCATCACTATATAAAAAAATGAACTTGACATAATAAAGTATTATTTGTATTGTTTAGTCTTATAAGATTTTTTTCTTGTCAATACAGTGATTGGAACATGCCACGAAACTTTAAAATTTGACTGTGAGCAGAGTTATGTAGTTTGGGAAAAAATATTTTCTTTGTAACAGTTACTGTGCAATTTGAACTGGCACACTATAGGTTACAAATAATTCATTGTAATTGGTATACACGTATATGTTTTATATTAAAGAGTTTTTCGTTGAAATATGATGCTTGTCCTACATTTTTCAAACGTGTTTATATGTGCCTCAGACCAGTACACATGTGCCTCCCTATAAGGGCATATGTGAACAATTGGAGACATTTTTTAAAAATTCCATAAAGAAAAGAAATATATTCTTTAAAAATCTGAAAAAAAAAGTTCAGGCAGCCAAAAATGGACTATTCAATCATGGAGACCTTTTTGCTGTGAGAAATTGATCATATTTTCTGAAATATTTAGAAAAGAAAAATGAACGTTAGCATGTCCCCCATTCCCCTACTACCCTACATTACGTATATAGGTCGGGTGGTTGCATAAAAAGTGTTTCTATTTACAGGTGTAAGAATATTCAAGGAATAATAAGTATGAAACATAAACTGAAGTATTTACTAGTCAGGGGGGGGGGGAGAATGGAATAATAACGATTATTGCTACGATCGCAAACAAGTGTCTCTGCAGTCTCCATCAGATGGTGCAGGCAGTTCAAAAATTTTTAACCGTGAGCAAAATCAAGAAGCGCATATTTACCTTGGTCATTAATTCTGTCAAAGATTTACGGATTAACAGGTCATGTTACGAGATCACTACACATTACATCTGTCAAACTCTGTTTGCCAGTGAATGACGCTAGTGACAGAAGGGAAAAAACTTACACATGTGAACAAAGGTTCAAAGATCACTTCATTCCATCTGGTGTCTACTCCCCCCCCCCTCTCTCAAGAAAAAAAGATCGGATACTTTTCTAACATTCCTCGTACGTTTGGTGCATTAAATATTTATGAAAATATGGCATTGTTTTTCTAGAAAATTCATTGTATGAATAATGCCTTCAGGATATTATTTACAAAATCGGATTATGATTAAAGTTGAAGAAGTCTGAGGGGCTTTTGTGAAAAAAGGGCAAAGCAGCTATAGAATGTTTAGAAAGAACTACTCTACACATTCAGTTGTATTGTAATTAAACTAGTCGACTCGTGCAAAACTCCGTATTGTGCTTCGAATACACTGTAAGAAATTTCACCGTTAGAATACGGTCAGTGACCGGCAGAAAATGGTCCGGTCACTGCCCGTAAAAATAATATTCTGCCCGTAATCTTTCCTGACCGTGAAAATAATAGGTTTGCCCGTAATTTCCTCCCCGTAAAATAAAAGGGGAGTGACCGTAAATTGACAATGTGCCCGTGAAAATTATATTCCTCTTTCTACGGCCACTGCCCGTACATTGACTATATGCCCGTAAAAGCTAGAATTTGTTTTCTACGCCCATTGACCGTAAATTGATATTGCTCCCGTAAAAGCTAAAATTTATTTTCTAGGCCTATTGCCCGTAAATTGATATTGCTCCCGTAAAAGCTAGAATTTATTCTCTACGCCTATTGCCCGTAAATTGATATTACTTCCGTAAAAGCTATAATTCATTTTCTAGGATCACTGCCCGTAAATTGGCGTTATGCTCATAAAACTTTTCTATGGTCACTGCCTCCTGTAAATTAACATGATGTTCATAAAAAAATGTCATTCTTTATCGTCATTGCCCATAAATTATTAGGTGCTTTAAAACTTAGTTTATTGTCATATAAGAACCAAGTTATGAATAAAAGTTTTAAGAACACAATAAAATGCAAGTCATTTTTACAATTCAATAAACACGTAAAATAGGCTAACACTGTTAGTAATGCAGTTTGAGGACCCCAGTTGCCAGAATTATAAATATTCTATTAAATGATCTCTAAAAATGAGAATGCATGTTTAAGAGAGAGAAGTATAAAAAGATATATAGAAAAAATCCCGTGAAATAAGGGAAACTTACCTGGAAAAAAAAAAACAAATTCAGTAAAGCTTTTTTACTGTATGGATTATAGTAAAATACAACACTTAACATTTTATGTAAAATGCTTACATACATAATAATTTGTTTCATCGCTAAAACACATGTTACCAACATTGGCAACTAGTGTTTTTTTAATGGTTCGTCCATTGCCTTTACTTGTTTGCTGACCTCGTTCATTCAAAGAACATAGAACATTCAAAAAAGTTATATAAATTATTAAAAAACATATTTATACTTCATATTTAAAAAAGTTATAAATTAATTAAATTATACATAAATTAAAAACTTGTGCAGTCGACTTCAAAAATAGACTGCATTTTTTACTAGCTAGCATAAACTTATGGATAAATTAATTTTTAAACACCATAAGTATCCATTAAAGGTAAGCATCTCGAAAACAATTTTATCGAGAGAAAGAATTTTAGCTCAAAAATTATTACCAAAAAAATATGTGAGCATGTCTACATAAGAAATAAGAAGAGACAATATCCAGAAGTGTCAACAATGAAAACAAAGAAGTTAAAACATCAAAAAGGTTTATTTTACACTAATTACAAGTTAAATAACAACATAATTACAAATAAACTTTTTCAGAAGAGAAATTATGGTCAAATTTTTCAAAACTTGGTTGAATCACTTTTTCCAAATCTTTATTCCTTTTGGATCCTTTAGTTCAGTAACTTATCCAAAATATTGCCCTGAAAAGAAATCACCATAAGGAAAATTAAGAATGATTTGTTTTTCACACATTTAAAGCAGAGCAGCATTCTCACTAAATAGTGAAAATCAAAATAAAGCATTTTAAAGCACCCTATTATTTTCACCCCTTTCCCTGGTTTCATAAGGTTTTCCTCCCTAATATGATGTTCAAAGGATTTTTACATAATTTCCAGGAATCCTAGGAAAAAGCACATGCATACATAGAAATAAAAGCTATAATAAAATTAAACAAAAAATTAAGGCTAGATCAAAAGACATCGTAACTGCTAAAATGTATAAATCTTAAGTTTAATGCATAAAAGCTGGTAAACACGTAAATATCGAAAAATTTGTTTCATCAAATCAAACGAGTGACAAAGAAAAGCATTTTTCCAACATCAATTCAAAATATGTGGTCTGTTTTGAAAAGAAAACAAAATGAGGTTATGAATATTTAGTGAACATCAATTTCAAAAAAAGAAAGAAACAATGAATCATATTCAATTGAAAACATAAACAATAATGATGATCATTAAGAGATATAATTAAACATAAAGCACTTTGGAGTCTTGCAAAGATCTTGGGGGAAACCTGCAACTGTAGTACAAGTATAAGGGGAAATTTCAGGGAAAAAACATTTTGGAATTTTTAGTGCCAATATGGGCTATTTCCTGACGGGCATCTACAGTATGATAAAAACAGATATTGAAAACACCTTTTTTCAGAGCATAAGCATCCAAGCTTTTTGACCCCATACATAAGCATGGTAGCAGATTTTCTAGCAGAGGGGCTAAGGGGGGGGCCACAAAAGATAAATAAAAATAAACTATTTTATTTCATAAATTTTCATTTGCCCATACATAAATAAAACTTTTAAACAAATTTTATAAATAAAAACATAATATTTGAATAAAACTACTTTTGTTCGCTATAGGAATAATATTGGAGTCTGAGTCCAGTCCTAAAGGATGCATTTGTACAGGTTTAGTATTTGTATTTTTTTTTCCAAGTTCAAAAAGAAAAGTAAAGACAGAAAACATGTTGCATTGTTGGAAGGAAAAAGACAAACTACGGGAATCTTCAGCTCCTTACCCCAAAATAAGAGACTTCCCAGTAAAAGTACTGGTCAAAAATTTTTAAAGTACAAAGAAGCTATCTATGATTAATTTTTAACGCGAGAAAGAACTGTGATGGAAAAATTTAAGTTTTTTAAATCAATTTCAATTTTCCCCCCACAAATTCTGAAAAAATAGTTTTAAATTTTAAACTTTAAATCTTTTTGGATTTTCTTTTTAATTGAAAACTTATTTCATGCTTAATATCCATATAAATATTCCAATAACAGAAAAATTTTCCCTTGTGTATGTCAGTTGTTCGTTAAAAAAAGATCTATATTCAGTACTTGACCCAGTAGCATGAACTTGGGTTGAGTACTCAGTAATCATCCTAAGTACTATTCAACCACACTAAATTACTGCACTCAATAGTAGGACAATGTTTACAACCACACATGCACACTGGGTTTTAACATGCATACCCACCAACTTTGAAAAAGCTCTTCGTTTAAATTAGGGATACATTGAATATGCAGTTGATTTTTGGTATACTGCTGGCTATTTGGCACACAAAACCGAATACTTGGTTTGGCTGAATACCTTAATATTTAGTCAGCAATTGAATAGTAAATAACATAAATAGTTGACAATTAGTAGGCAAACAATTTTTTATACCATGAATGTGTATATAGAATGAATGTGTATATAGTACTCTAGTACAAACTTCCAACCTGTTATTTACTAATATTATCACATTTGGGTAATTCTTCAGAAAACATAACTTTTGAATGCAAATATTTTTCAATTTCGAAACCTTTTTTCCTTTTTTTTTCGTTCTTCCATGAAAGTGTTACCTACTAGAAGTAACTATAAACAATGGCCAGCTCAGTTCCAATTATTTTACGTATAAATAAAAAATAAAATAATCCCTTGTTCATAGAAATTAAAATAAAAATAACTTTTAGTATTTAAAAATTGAGGCCAATTTAATATCAAAGTGGTAGTTTTGTTAATTGTGCAATCAATCAGCTATTTTAATGATTAGTGGGAATATAATTAAGTTCTCTTCATTAAAGTATGGTTTAATTAGTAGTTTCAAATGCATGTAAAATAGTATTTAGTAAATTTTTGTGCGACATGACTTCTTGTCCTACTAAAATGAACTAAACCACTATTAAAAAGTTAAATATACTTAAACAATTATCATTTGAGGCACTTGTGAAAGGAATAATTAATAAATTAGTATATACTTTTAATTAATCAAGTTATTAAGCAACATAAACAGCCACACAAGGTGTGTGACATGCCATGGAAGTGAAATTCACACATTGTGAACCAAAAATATACTAAAATAAAACTTGTTATTCAAAAATTGCTGGCAGGTTTAAATCAATATACTTTTGATGAAATTAAAAATCATTGTTAAATGAATTGTTCCCAAAATTTTTTACTGTAAAAGGCATACTGTTTGAAGAATGAAACATTTAAGGTGATTTTAGTGCAAGAGAAAACATTCAGATGTTACATTTAAGTTTCGCAACTTTTCACTTTCTTTTATATCTTACGCCACATAAACCTTTTTTTTTTACCGCTTATAAGTCATAAGTATGAAACTAAACTCAGTGGCGCAAAATTGGAGGCAATCCCACCGTGCCCATATCAATCTTCATGACAGAGGGCTGTGGGGTGCAAAGGCAGGTGTTCTAGTAAGGTGGTCAGCCAAACGTGGAACCTCCAGTGTTTAGTTTCCAAGCATGCTTGGTACTCATTTTATTGACCCACTTATGGGATGAAAGGTGAAGTCAACTGTGCCCAATGGGGAATTAAACTCAAATCTGCAATGAGGAGGCACAAAGTGCCACTGGACTTCTTAGGTATGAAACACTAAGCAGAAAAAATCAATTTGTGAAACGTTTCTCGTCTCTCAAATGTTTAAAAAAGGCAATTTATAACGTGCAAAGAAAACACTCAGAAATTAAATTTTGCAGTATTTTGATTTCGGAAGTTTTACAATTCAAAATATTATGTAATGCTTCAAACAAAATAATTAATCTACAGAAAATAGATAAGCATCTTCAATTCTGAATTGCCATAAAATAAAATACAAAAATTATAAATCATTTTTTAGCCAAATATTCAGTCTTCAAATATTTGACTAGAATTCTAATAAAATATTCGCTCAAAAACATATAATTGAGCTATCAAATCATCCAGAAGAAATCAATAACCAAACTCTCGACAACAAACATTCTTTTATAACACTATTTAATTAAAACACTAAAGAAACAATCATTTAAAAAACCACGAAGGTGTCCGTTCCACAATAGTGGAGGCTCATCCTCATCCCCTAAAAGACGGTGCCTCAAAGAAGGACATTCCTAAAAAAGACACCCTTACAGTAAATTTTATTAGCAGTCTACTTTTGGTTCTTTTCAATAGTAAATGAGTGTTACTGATATGATTAATATAATTCTTAGATTGCAAACATCGCAATTGGAAAACAAAATATCAAACATATCATACTATTTTGAACACGCTTAAAATGAATTTCTGCTAAGATAAACTACATTTGTGATCCCTGTCCTATTGATTGTTAATGATTGATATTTTGATAAGATAAACTAAGGTGAAGGCCAATAGATTATAAAGGTCCCTTGGAGTTAGTTTTAATAAGGTTTGACTGTATTTTCAAAATAAATATGGAAATCTGCGCATCCTACATGCAACGATGGATACAAGGCGAGGGTCATAATTCTCTGCCGACATTATTATCCACTCACTTTGTGTTCAAATATACTTAATGAATAACCTGCAAACAATTAGAGTATTTTTTTTTTTAAATTCACTTAATATTTTTTGAAGTAAAAAACTGGAATACAACTTCCTTTCATTGCTTTTAAAATTAATTAGTATTGTTTATATTGTTTATGTCCCACAAGGTGCTTTATTTCTGGCTAAGTTATTGCTTTAATTGACACCCAAGTATTTTCAGAATTTTTTATGCACTTTAAAAATATTCTTCAGCATGACCAGCCCTAAAATAGCAGTATCTAACCCCCTGATATCAACCTTTTCATCATTTATAAGTTGTACCACAAAAGATGGCTAATGCACTTCTTTTGTCGTAAGTAGGATCAGGCCCGACATTTTAACTACTGTGAATGCGTTAGGCATTAGGATCGGCAATGGGGTTAAAACCAAGGATTCTGGGAGGAATTGAGCCCCTAAAACCTCCTAACTGGCAGCGCCCGTGCATACCCTAGTCATGCTCATCTTTTTTTCTTGAAAGAATGGGAGGGGGGAAATCCCCCCCCCCTCCAATGACGAGCATGGATGGGTATACAGTAGGACAGCCAGGGTTGAGATTTTAACTGTTGAAAACTGCCCAAGTATCCTTGGTTGTAGCACATGTTGCTAATCCGAAATACAGTAGTTTATATACGTATAAGGCAAGGGGGTCCATATAGGGGTGCAAGGGGGGCTAGAGCCCCCCCTTGAAATTAGAATTTCCTTGCTTTTAGTACTTTTTTCCTTGCAAAAATGTAAAAACATTTCTTCTCCAGCCATTAATGAATAAGTTATTAAAAATGTCAAATTTTAATGACTCTAATCTGTCCTGAAATCAGTTTCCATGGGGAAAATATAGAGCTAAACCACAGGGAAAATATTTGAGCCCCCCCCCCTTGCAACTTTGCATATGGGCGCCCTGCCTATACAATACAAATAGGACGTGTTCTCATACCTATACAATACAAATAGACTACCTAAGATTACAAAATGAAGAGTTCTGTTTTCGTGTCCAGTTCATCGGACATTACTCTGTGGCACAATTATACTGAACATTTTATATTCTTTTAAATTTATTATAAAATTTTATTTTTTCATATCGATAACATTTAAATACAACAGCGACCAGAAATAAAAGCACTGAATACAAGTAACAAGTAGAAAAATTACAATCGTTAGTTTCTGAGCAAAGAAACTGATCGTCGCTCAATAGAGTTTAGAAAAACATTTCTTAAAATAAAATATTAATACATACCTCTAAATAAATTCCGATGAAACACTTCTTGATCCAGAAGTTATTTTTCATCCAATTGTGCAAAAACTTTAAAGCAAGGATTGTCTGGGTGAAAGAAAATTCAACTAAGTATATGGAACAAAATAAAAAATGGTAGGTATGATTATGCATCATTTATATAAAAAAAACTCCAGATTAAATAAAAAATTATTAAATAAAAACAAAAAACCAGACTGCGTAAAAACCAAAAAAACTAAAAAGAAAAATGTATAAACCCAGTAGTTTAGAATGTATTAAGTACTACTCAATAACTACACCGTTGAAATAGTTTTATAACCGTACACACATAAGACAAAGCATAAATTCAAAAGTAGAATAGAAGGATGAACAGTAAGGGCTCATTCCTTTCTGATTCAAGAACCCCGTAAAATTTGAATGAACGACATTTTCGAAAACGTTTTTGATTTCGGGTAGTTTTTCGAAATTGAAGATCCAAAAATTCAAAATTTTTGACGATCTTTGATGACATTGGAGAGAGGGGGTTGAGGACTCTCCCCTGAAAAAATTTTGGAACTAAAAAGTCGTAAAAATACAGTTGGCGATTTTTTGTGATGAGTTTGGGAGGAGGGGGAGAGTTTGGAAACGTTTTCCGGAAATTTTTCGAATTTACAAAATTAAATTTGCAAAGGTAAATTTAGGTTTGTGAATTCGTGGGGGGGGGAGGGATCACCCCAATTGCTCCTTCTGTGGATCCACCACTGCCCCTCCCCCACTTCAAGGACCTGCAACCATGACTCCTATAAACCTGCCATTATGATTAAAATACATTCCAGTCAAAACATTCATACCAGAACCAAATCATTCGAAAGAATGACCTGAAACGCGCCTTTGACAACAAACATTCGATTATAACACTATTTGAATGAAACACTTCAAAAAACAGTAGTACAACCATGGGGAGGGTTCATGGATCTAGACCCTAATTGAAATGACCAAAAAAATTCAAAAATGAAAATATTTGTGTTTCACACATAATTTCATTAGTCGTATATAAGAAAACTTCAAGTAAGCAGCGTTTATACGTTTTTGAAAGTACTGCATGAAACAAGTGTATAAATAAAAAAAAGTATAATAGGTTTTCGTTATTATGTATTGGACTCAGCAGTGACTAATTTTGATAACGTATAAATGATAAAAACGTATAAAAGATAAACGTATAAACTGTGCTTCACTGTATAATACACAGAGTGGTTCGAAAGCGGGAGTAACCCTCATTTAATTTTATTATGGTTGAATGTTTGCTGTACAGTTCAGGCTCCGATCTGAATACCTGCAGTTCGGGGGGGGGGGGGGGGCACATCCTTAAGAGATCCACGATCCAAGAAATTGAGGGGGAAAAAAGGAAAAAAATTAGTACTGAGACTTATTTACGTAAACAATATACACTGTTAGTCTAGGAGGGGACCCACTAAGTTTTTGCAAGAGGGTAAAAATTTATAGAGCCGGGCTTAACAGTTACTTTGAAGTCTTAAGAACTTCAGTTGAACAAGATCCATGTTGCAACACAGCTGAATTCTGCACCATATTCCACTCAATTTTGGCGTTTAGAACATTGCGTTTAAAATTCTGCTCCGAACCCAGCAAAACATCTGCAATAACATGGAGCAGAATTCCGCTGTGTTACGACATAGATGGTGCTCTGCCGATTTTTACTACTTTAAAGACTGTAAAGTGACTGCGTAATGAACATAACACTGAATATGCGATGGGGGAGGGGGGGTCACCCCGTTTGAACCACTCTGTATTCTGTATATTAGACCCTTAAAGAAATGAAATCCTGGCTATGCAACCCCCAATAAAAAGTTATTTGATATTATAAGTCACATGAACGACTCTCTAAAAAAGGCATACCCACAGTAAATTTCAATAGCACAATCTCACCACTTTAATCACCTCCCCCCCCTCCCCAAAAAAACCTAGATTATACTTCTATGATGCAAACACAGCCTAAGTTTCCTACTAGAAAGACATGGCTTCTCGTCCGCTCAGATTGAGCAAATTGAAAACTGCTTCAATTTCATTCAGACAATACATCAGTTAATGATGTGAACATTCTTCTTACAGTAATTATTATACAAAATATTATATTTTAAGTTATGAATAGTTGTAAGTTACAGTAAAACATAGTATTATTATAGAAATTTACATTTAATTTATAAGTTTAGGCACATTGAACCAGAAACAATTCAGTAATTAAGTGTTGAAAGTTGATAAGAAATACATGCTTCATCACATTATTTTTGGTTTATAATAATTGTATGAATAACTGTTTAAAGATTTAGCTATTAAAAAAATGTATGAAACATGTTTTAAACATTTCTAGCTGTGAAACTAATGAAAACAATGATGTCATTATTTATATTTTCTACTAAAAACGAATCTGTCGTTAATAGGTAGCCTAAAGCAATTTATTTTCAACTACGTACCTATGTTTTATTTCATTGGTTTAAATGTAACATTTGAGTTCATTAAAAACAATCTAAAAAATAACCAATTCCTATTAGTCATTGATCATGGTTATTTAAAACCAGGAATATAAAGCATGCAGAGAATTAGTAAATAATTCATTTTGCCCTCATGCACAACATCTTTAATTAATTACATTAATTTAGAAAAATATTGCAGAAATTTTTGGATGAAACTATGGAAATTAAAACACATGGAGCATAGTATGATATTCATTTGTGCGTTTATATTGCATCACGTTTGCATACATTGTACAGTAAAACCTGTAAAGTTGACCACCTGTCTATGTTGACCGCTTTTGTCAGGAACGGAATTAGTCCTTTGTTGTATAATGAAGGAAAACCTTTGTAACTTGACCACCTTTCTATTTTGACCACCTGTCTATCTTGACCACTAATGTACCCCAAATTTGGTTTAGGGTATTGTAAAAAACCCTTTGTAAGTTGACCACTTGGTTTATTTTTTAAAACTTAATTTAGCAAATTATTTTATGTTATTATTATTTTTTTATAGCTTTCCAAGAATATATTTGATGCCACTTTTATTCTCCAAACTTGTTTTTCTTTTGTTGTTCTATTTGAGATTACCTTTTGTACTCTCTGTTCAATGAAAACATGTGTCAGTTGAAAAGTACAAAGTATTTTTTTCCAGTTGCAATATTTTGTGGTAGCACTGGAATTGTGCTAGAGTAAAAGTTACTTGCGTTGCAAGTATTTCTGGTGCACGGGATTAAGAAATAGGACATTTTCATATTCAACCACCTTTTAGAACAATGAGAGCCCAGCTTGTTGCTCTTTGTGTTATAGTTTTACATAAAATGGCTTCAAAAAGAAAGTTAGTTGAACTTGAGATTGATAAAAAGTATGAAACATTAAAATTAATTGAAAAGGGAGAAATCCAGAGAAAATTAGCTGACACACATGGAATTTTCAAAACTAGTGTCTAATAAGTGCACCAAACTTCAATAAGGAGCTATTTTGTTGAAAAGTAGATCATCATGGTTATAAATTTATTAAATGTGTGTGAGAAAAAAAAAGTGAAAAATTTGTTATTTTTGATTAGCGATGAATTTTTAGGAACTATTAATATAAAATAACTTTTTATAAACAAAGACATTTTTTTGGATAAATTTGCTGAAATTTTACATTTATATGGACACATTATACGCCATTCTGAAAAAATAACCTCTAAAAATATTTGAATAACATTTTAAATTATTGTTTCAAAATAACGTTGAACAATGAAAGTGAGTTGAACGGAAAGGTAAGTGTCAATTAGTCAAAAAATGAAAACATAGTGCAAGAAATGATAAAAAAAAAAAAAAAATCATTACCCCTTTTATAAGTTGACCACCTGTCTAAGTTGACTACCGAAGTACTGCACCGCAAGTGGTCAACTTACACAGGTTTCACCGGTAAAACCTGTAAAGTTGACCACCTTTGTAAGTTGACCACCTATCTATGTTGACCGCTTTTGTCAGGAACGGAATTAGTCCTATGTTATATAATGAAGGGAAACCTCTGTAACTTGACCACCTCTCTATCTTGACCACCTGTCTATCTTGACCACTAATGAACACCAAATTTGGTTTGGAGCATTGTAAAAAACCCTTTGTAAGTTGACCACTGGTTTATTTTTTAAAATTTACTTAGCAAATTATTTTATTTTATTATTTTTTTTATAGCTTTCCAAGAACATTTTTGATACTAGACCAGCGTTTTACTAACTAAATGAAACAGTAGCATAACTAAACCTCCTATTGAGTTTAACCACATGGGAAAACTATTAAGAACCCTTTTATTCCCCAAACTTGTTTTTCTTTATTGTTTCATGTGTCAATAGAAAAGTACAAAGTATTTTTTTCCAGTTGTAAAATTTTGTGACAACAATGGAATTGTGCTAAAGAGTAAAGGTACTTGCATTGCAGTATTTCTGGTGCAAGGGATTAAGAGATACGACATTTTCATTCTCAACTGCTTTTTTGAACTATGAGAGTCCAGCTTGTTGCTCTTTGTGTTATAGTTTTACATAAAATGGCTTCAAAAAGAAAGTTAGTTGAACTTGAGATTGATAAAAAGTATGAAACATTAAAATTAATTGAAAAGGGAGAAAGCTAGAGAAAATCAGCTGACACACATGGAATTTCTAAAACTAGTGTCCAATAAGTGCGCCAAATTCAATAAGGAGTTATTTTGTTGAAAAATAGATCATCATGGGGTTATAAATGTATATGAGAAAAATTTGCAACTTTTGAGAAGCTATGAATTTTTAGGAACTATTAATATCAAATGAATAACTTTTCATAAACAATAAGATTTTTTTTTGATCAATTTACTGAAATTTTAAATTTGCATGACACAGTATACGTCATTCTGGGAAAATAATCTCTAAAAATATTTGAATAACATTTTAAATTATTGTTTCAAAGTAATACTAAACAATGAAAGTGAGTTAAACAGAAAGAGTAAGTGTCAATCAATCAAAAAATGAATACATGGTGCAAAAAATGACAAAAAAAAAATCATTACCCCCTCCATAAGTTGACCACCTGTCTAAGTTGACCACCAAAGGACAGCACCGCAAGTGGTCAACTTACACAGGTTTCACTGTACTATGTAAGTACGTCTTGATACAATCAATATCAATTCTAAATTTCAACGTTACAGCGAAGCTTCGGTACTCGCCATCAATCAATGCTCACAAATTATTGTTATCAAAATAGCTAATTACAAAAGAACAGCAGATTAAAATTACACTTAAACAATAGTATAGAAAAAAAACACTTACTTAATATTTTGATTCCAGACATTGGAATACACATGGCGAGGAAGACAACACTTTCTTTTTTTTCGACGCCTAGGAGCAATACTTAGATGAGAGCCTGGAAGACAGAGTCCCTACTCTCCAATACGTATATTTAGTCCAGATATTGTAAGACGTATATCATATATTACATATTAAAAAGCTAATAATCTAGTTGGAAGACAACATTCATTCAACAAAAGGCAGCCATCTTGGCTTTTCTCCTTCCCGCTTCTTTGCGTAGAAACACGTGACAACGACACGTGATCTTTATCAGCCAGCAAATTACGGGGAATGACCGTATTCTGCACAGATTAAGGGACTAGACGACTGCCCCGTAATTTTACGGTCAACGCAACTTAAATTTACTGTAGTTTTTTCACAATTACGGTCACTGCCCTGTTTCCTCGAAGAAGGGCACTTACCGTATAATTTTATGGCCAATGCGCCTAAATTTACGGAAATTTTTTAGAGTGTAGTTTCATGAGGCATTTCGCTCTTAAAAAATTTCAAAGAAAGAACATTATGATGAAGAATCGAATGAAGTAGCACAAAAGAAGGCATGTAACTTAAAAACATCAGCAATGAAACCTCGTTAAATGCAACGTTGTGATAATGTAATCATCGCTCACCTTTTGTGTGTACGTATTTTCAATGCAAACATAAATATTATTAAAAGTGACTGAGTGACTCGTGAAAAGGCAGTAATTACATGTAATTACTGCTTTTTCACGAGTAATTGTGCATGTGAAAAACAGGTTGTGGCAAATACAGTCCTGCCTATGTGCGCATCTGCCCCCCCCCCCAAAAAACGAAACATTAAAGAGGTATTTATTGGCACAGATTCGATTTGGCGCCATTCTGGTTAACAGCACGACACTCCAACCAACAGAGTAGTTGTGCCTTCATTTTTGAATGATATTCATTGAAGCAATGTGTAATAAAGAAAAAGCAAAATGGCTTTTTGCCCCCCCACCCCCCCCCCCCCCCCAAAAAAATCACGCGTCTATGTTTTGTCATTAGCCAGCATGATACGCTGTAAAATTATTTGTAAAACATGGAATTATTTTAAGCAGTGACAAAGACCTCGCGTAGCGATTGAAACGAACATTCTAGATAAGTAATAAATTAGATTGAAAATAAGTATTTTAATTTTTTGAAAATTGATACACTTTCGCATAACAGGCTGCTTTAACCATGTTTTACTTTTAATCACATGTAATGCCAGCACATGTTTTACTTTTAATCTAACACCTAAAATTCAAAACCAAAACCAGTTGAACTGAGTACGTTTTTTAAGTGTAATTTTTCGAACATAGAAAAAATGCATTTTTTCCCCGCCGAAAGTAGAGGAGAGGAAAATGATATCTTACTAATGAAATCGGGCCCGACCTGAATAATCGTTCTTCTTGTTACAAGTCGAACGCTCTGCCGATCGCATTTTTCTTCTCTGTCGGTCACAGCGCAAATTAAACTTATAAATTTAACCAAAAACCTCAGTACGGTACTTTAAAACAGGTTTTTTTTGACAGAAAAAACAATTGTAGACCGTGGGTTTGTTTTTCGTCATAAGCCTGCACGATAAGCTTTAAAGTGAGGGCTAAATCAAAGAAATCGATCAAGAATTGAGGGAGATCACGCGTAGCGACAAAAAACAGGCTACAGAAATAATATATCAGAATAAGTTTTTGTCTTTATTTTCTTATTTTTCTTATAGCTACTTTTTTCAATGTTTAAATTGCAAAATTACAAAAAAAAAAAAAAAAAATGTGTACTAGGCCATTTTTATTTAAACTTAAATTGTGGCAGCTGTTTGATTTACAAATAAGAAAGAAAAAAAACATATTTTAAAACGTAAGTGAAAAAATCAAAACCTTTTGACGGAAACTTTCCTAATCACTGACGCGAAAGTTGATCTTACGTGAAAGAAAAACGTTAAGGTGGGATTTAGTTTGCGTTGAAATGATTTCACAATAGATTTTAAAAGAAGTGTTTATTAACAAAATATTTATCAGGAGGTTGATATATTTTTTCTTTGAATTTAGCGTTAGAACCCGTTAGAAGATTAGAAGACATACAGTTACAAACACATACACACACATAAAGGTATATATATATATATATATATATATATATATATATATATATATATATAATTTTGCTAAATGAAATTTCTATGCTAAAATACGCAAATAGTTCATATATTTTGTAACAAGTTTGCTTACTTATGTAAATGCAGCAAAGCGGAACAATACATTAAAAAAAAACCTTGCACAATTCATGAGAAATGAATTTTCTTTTTTGTCCAACTTTGTGGGTTTTTTTTTTTTTTCCTTTTTTAACAGTCATTAAGATTGCATATTGATATCACTAAAATCACAGCTTGGTGTATGAAGTAAAGTCTTTGTGATGGTCAAACCAGTTACATAACCATTTTCTGTTGAATATCAGATAAATATACAACTTTGATTAAAATCTCACAACTTGAGTTTTTATGTCAAACTTCATCGGAAATTTGCCCTTTTTTTGGACAAGGAAAGCCTAAATTTCTGATTCAGATTTTTTTAAAAAAAGTCCGTTTCTCTTAAGAACTTAAATGGTTTTAAAACATTGTACTATATTTCAAACTTTAATACAAGAAAACTAGCTACTTTTGCTGCGCCACAGAAGCAAGAAAATTAACTTTCGTCTGTAATGTATTTTTTCTTGAAAGCCATTCAAAAATCAAAATAGCAGCTTTCAATCATTCAAACCGAAAGAAGGCAATATTTTATTCAAAGCTAATATATTTCCGTCTCTTAACTTTTCAAAATATGCGGTTACCAAAATCACGAGATAAACTAATGTGAAAGCTATACAAATGTTTTTTATATACAGAAACTCATTACAGTGTTTAAAAATATAAAGAGATAAAAATATACTAGGTTTTATTCAAAATTATGACTATTGGAAATGTGGAGTAATAACTTGGCTGCAATTCTTAATTGAGAAACTTTTAATTGTCATAAAATAATTTCAGTTATTCTCATTATTTTCTTTTTTTGTTGATATGAGTTAACAAATGTCACGGTGATAGTCAGCGATAGTCAGTAAGACATGAGTGTGTAAAGTTTGGTTAGCAAAATTGACGATTTTATGAATGAAATAGTATCGGCAATCTTACGTTCAAAACTTGATTATGCTAAGAAATTAACATTATGCTAAGAAATTTTTTTTACAAGAAAAATTAACAAGTTATGACCAATGCATAGAATTATGTACTTGTATTAGTTTGTTGTAGTTACATAAAATCTAATTGCATCAAAAGAAATACTAAGTAGCACAAGGAAAGAAATACTAAGTGAGTTTTAATACGTTTCTCGAGTTCATTGGATAACCGTTTTATGAAAAGAGATTTCAGAGTTTAATTCTCAAAATGTTCATCTGCAATTTATTTACTGTTACAATGAGACAAATTTGAAGAGAAAACTCTTAAAAAGATGTTAAAATTTCTATTTTTACACTGTAAAAACGATTCAGAAACGTTTCTGGAAAAAAAATGGGCAGCTGATGTGCAAAACTTTTCCCAGTAACATATCTTGCAAATCCGGGAACGTTTTCTGCTAAAATTTAGTATTCTTCCCAATATTATCCTGGAAGCCTCCTGAAAAGTTCAAAAATATTCCCGTTAATAGCCAGTGCTGTCATTGGACAATTTAGAGTAAACTTAGGAAATTATAATATAACTAGAAACAATGATAGTAAAAAATGATTACGGATCAAGTTCAAATATTTTGTGAGAATTAATCTAATAACCTTTAATTCCCAGGTAATTATTTTAGTTTTTAGTAAAGATTTTTGTTTATTTTTGTGAAAATTGTTTCAGCTTTTGGCACGTTTAAAAATAACTTAGCACTTAAGCAATAATTAAGATATTTCAAATGCTATGAATTCCTTGTTAGTACAATGGAACATACACTAACGTAGATCCGGACAACTTTTTGAGTATTTACTCTGATAACTGTTTTTTAATTTTTATAAAAAAACTAAAACTAATGACTTTTCTATCTTAATAAGTCTTTGTAAATCAAAGTCAAAAAACTTCAAATTTTGCCAGTTTCTTTTAACAGTTTCTATACCTTAAAACAATATCCTTTTTATCATGTTATGGACATAAGTGCAGCTTTAATTTACTCTTAATTGTAATTATTTGAGCATATTTACGTAAAAGCAAGGGTTTTAGGTACCTTCTTTTTAAACGCTTATTAAAATGCACCAACCACTCTAAAAACAATTCAGAAATGCTCCTAGAAAATAATGAATAGCTAATATGCCCAATTTCTGCCAGTAACATATTTGCAAAAAAACATGAATGTTTTTCTCTAAAATTTAGTAACCATCTAGAGACTATGGTGGAAGAATCCGGAAGAATTCAGAAATCTTCTCGTTTAAAACCCCAATCGTGTCTCTGGAACTTTCAGAGCTAAGTTAGGTTAGTATAGTATGATGCTCGTATAATAGCTTGGCACCTTTCCGTTGTATCAAAAAAAATCTAAAAGCATTATTGCTAACACTAGTCGACCCGTGCGGAACTCCGCACTGTACTTCGAATCGTTTCATAAGGCATTTCGCTCTTTAAAAATTTCAAAGAAAGAATATTATGAAGAAAAACCGAAAAAAGTAAACGGAAAAAAGTAAGCGCACAAGAGAAGGCATGTAATTTGAAGACATCAGTAACAAAACCTCGTTAAATACAACGTTGTGATAATTTGATCATCGTTCCCCTTTTGGTTGTACGTATTTTCAATGCAAATATAAATATTAATAAAAGTGTGGCTGAGTGACACGTGAAAAATCAGTAATTTTGCATTTGAAAAAACAGGTTGTCGCAAATACAGTCCTGCCCATGTAAGCATCTGACGGAAAAAAAAGAAACATTAAAGAGATATTTAGTGGCATGGATTCGAACTGGCGCCATTCTAATTAACAGTACGATGCTCCAACAAACCTAGCAACTGTGCCTTCCTTTTCGAATGCTATTCATTGAAGGAATGCGTAATAAAACACAGTAAAAAAGTTTTTCACCGAAAAAAAATATAATAAGATCATGTGTCTATGTTTTGTCATTAGCCAGCATGATAAGATTTAAAATTATTCGTAAAACATGGAATTTGATTAAAGAATGAGGAAGATCTCACGTAGCGATTGAAACAAACATTCTAAAGAAGTAATAATTTCGGTTGAAAAAATAAGTATTTTTATTTTTGAATATTCAACAATTTCCAATAGCAGGCTTCTTTAAATTGTACTCCTTAAAAGCCCGTACTTGTTTTTCTTTTAATCGAACACTTAAAATTCAAAACCAAAACCAGTTGAACTGATTCGGTTTTTAAGTGTAATTTTTCGAACGTAGACAAAATGTTTTTTTTTTCAGCCGAAAGCAGAGGAGTAGAAAATTATTTCTTACTAATGAAGTTGATAATAATTTTAATGTTTTATATCGTATTCGAATAAATAATTAAAGATTTACTGGTTGAAACTCGTAGTTTTAATTTGGCGTAGTATTTTTTCATTTGTACAAAAGTTCGAACACTGCTATTAGAAAAATCTACATTTCAGCATACAATGAAAATGTTTTTCTGCACAAAAAAGATTCCCTTGAGGTATATCTAATACTTTTTTTATGCTTACATTATGCTTAGTGGTCTGGATGGAGTCAAAGCTTTAAAAAAAGGGAAGAACACCCTTCGATTAGCAGTCAACTTATCTGAATATTAACTGTAGCCTGCATAAAGGAGTCGAAACACCAAATAGCATTCCCACTGCATTTATTTTATTACGCGTGTTATCTGTTGTATGTTATGAGTACATGTAATGCGTAATTTTACTGTAAATTTGCTATTATGTCGGACAGCCCGAACTGGCCCGAAGTTCAGACAGTTTATAGCCGAACGCTCTACCGGAAAAAAAACCCACAGGTAATTTTAATTTTTTTTTCTTGCCGAGAAGTGTTTTTATTTTTGAAAATTTTTACAATTTGTTACCGCAGGCTGTTTGAACCGTTATGACTTAGATGGCAGCATGTATTCATCATTTAACAGCACGGTTAAAATTCAAAATAATTTGAACTAAGTTCTTTTTTAAGCGTAGCTTTTCATACGTAGTAAAAATGTGATACGCTATTTGTTTTTTTGCAAAAAGAAGAAAAATATATATATTACCCTTTAAATTGAGGTAGTATATTTTTTATTTGTACAAAGAGTCAAAAACTCATTAGAAGAATCTATATTTCAACATACGATTTATTATATTTTACTGAACAAAAAACAATTCCAATGTAGTCTGAAATCTTAAACCTGATGCTTATATTTTCGCTTACATTATGCTTTAATTTTCTCCCCGGAGCCAAAGCTTAATAAAAAAAAACCTTACAATTGAGTATCAATTTAGCTCTGTGCTGCATCAAGTTTTCATAACAGCTAGGAACGTTTCTACCTCATGTATTCCCTCACATTTGTTATTCATTGTTCATGTAATGCGTGATATTTTACTAATTTTTTGATGCAGATTGTCCGGACGTGGGCCCGAACACGCATTCTCCTGGTTACCAGTCGAACCCTCTGCCGATCAAGCTATTCGGCTCTGTCGGTAGCAGTGCAAGTTAAAGTTATAAATTTAACCGAAAACCTCATTCTGGTTCTTTAAAACTGTTTTTTTTTTTTGCCCGAAAAAACAACTTATAGACCGTGGGTCTATTTTTCGTCTGTAGCCTGCACGATAAGCTTTAAAATAAGGTGTAAATCAAAGAAATCGATCAAGAATTTAGGAAAATCTCGCGTAGAAACCAAAAACAGACTACAGAAATAATATATAAGGATTGCTTGACATCTTCCTGATTTATCAAGGAAGTTCCAAGAGCAATATTGCAAACATGGCCAAAACAGAGCCAGAATTGCAAGTAACGAGAATTTTGCTCACCTGCAATTCTTGCAAAGCAACGTAGTCCATACATATTCGCTTCCTTTGGAAGCTTTAGCATGGCCGGGCCGCAAACTTCCGAAAGTCGATACACTTTATAAATACGATCAGTTAATCTTTAAACTGGGAACTAAAAATCTTTTTCACAAAAGTGAAAAGAGTGCATTATTTGTGCAATTTGTAGCAATTCAGGAAACCTTTTGACAATAATACTTGATTTTTCCAGGCAGTGAATAAAAACCATCAAAATCCTGAAACGTAACACGGAAATACACAGTAACGTTTCGGAATTTTTTTACAGTGTAACTTTGAATTTATTGTACATTTTTTATAACTTTATTTGCTTCTTCGGATTAGCACTTGGATAAAATAAAGCTCTTCCTGAAAACGATAAAATTTTTCATCATGTTTTTAGAATATGCAAATGAATATATGAGATTAAATGTGGCCGCAAAGCTGCCTTGCAAAAATGTATTGCCAATACGATGAATAATTATATTTTTTATTAGCGAAATATATATCGCCACATAGAGAATGTAATTCAATGATAGCTTAGATCTTCTACGAGTGATCTCTACTCTTTGTTTACAATTTCAAATAAGTTTCTCATTTAAAACCCCAAGAAAAAATGCTCTTTAAATATTCCAGGACACCAAAGCTCCTTTTTTTTTTTTTTTTGCCTTCTTTCACAATTTTGCGGTTATCTCTTTGCCAATTATATGAATTTATTTTCTCTGAAGATAAGTTACAGAAAATCAGTGGCACAAGAGATTTAGGCAGTGAGATACTTTCTGTCTAAAATTATTACTTCGCTTCTTGAGCTTCTTCGACATTGTGTTTCATAAAGTGTTGACAACCGTTGAATCAACTAGTACACACAATTAAGAAATCAATATACTAACGGAACTGTATTAATGCGTTTCAAATAAAATTCCTAACAGTTAAGTAATAGTACTATGAACAAAAAATAATTTTTTTACTAGAAAATTAAATACATCATTCAGTCTATTAAAAATAATCTGGAAATTTGAAATTTGAAAAAAAAAAAAAAAAAACGTAAAATTAAGTGATTAGGAACACTTTTCATCTTTGAACATAAAAAGAGAAACCAAAAATGTTTTTACAGTTAATTTTTTACGTGAAACTTTTGTCATATTTTATTCTTGAAATTTATAGCAGGAACAAAGCAATTTCAACAGGTTGTGTTTTTTAGGATTTTCTATATTTTTTCTTAGTTTTTTTAATTTCATTTTATTTATGTACTAGAGGCTCGTCCCGAACTTGTTCGGGTTGAAAAAATATTTGTCTAAAATAAATATTATGCAGATTTTTTTTTGTTTTAAAATATAATGGTACACCATTTTTTGTTCCGTTTTTATGAGGTTTTAAAAGAAATTGATTCACTTCATTTCCTAATAAAGACAGATCAACCTTTTCTTCCACGGGAACAATATAAGCTTCCTAAATGTAACACCGTACTGCGCATAATTGTACGTTTGACATTCAGTTTTGATGATGGTGATGGCATAGTAAATTTTCATTGGAAATTGCAATTACTTATATTGGAAATGGAAATGTTCAAGGACCATGGGAATTCGAGTCATATGAGCTGACTGACCTGCTGCTGGTTCAACAAGAACAGTACTTTAAAAAATTTTTGTCCATATTGATTTTACTTGGGTTTTTTTTTTCCATTGTATACATAGAACAAATTAAAGTTTCGCAACGAAGTTATTGGAATACCGTCTTTAATTTTAATAGAACAAATATGGGCTTTTAAAAGTGTTCTGAAGATACAGAGACCGCACAGAGTTCCTAAAATGAGATTATTTCAAACAGGCTTGGGGCATATCTTCAAGCGTTCGTCTACGGAATCCTCGAATAGTTTGATTGGCAAATGCGACGATGACACCTCTCATAATGTTGTCTTAACCTTTTAGTTCTTTTAGAGTTCTATACACGGCTTCTTTATTCACACAGTGGCTCATCGAACATCCGCCCTGCATTATGTGGCTAACCTCTTGAAAACAAATGAACCATTTATTTCTTATGGAACGTACGGAGTGTTTCTGAAGGGATTCATTCAAAGTAGTTTAAATCTAGCGTGGTCAGTAAGTAAGTACAATTGCTGCAATTTAGCTTAAAAAAAGCCTTGCACACACATTCTTAGTGTGCTTGTTGATCTGGGGCAGTGGTAAATTTATATAACTTTTTTCAGTTCCACCGGATATGCCGATAATTACTTTGCGTTCTAGTATCATTAGTAGAGGGGCTATGGTAGAAAATATAGCCGGAAACTGCATTTTGTGATAAAAGCATGAAACTTGGCATGCATGTAGACAATGTCCTTACAAACATTTTTAGAAGGGGAGGCATTTCAAAATCCCCCCAACCCCCCCCCCGGCGGCCATTTTTGGTCAAAAATACAAAACAACTTTTACTTTTTATTTTTATAAAAACACCCACTGTATCTTCTTTTGTGAGTTCTATTATGCTTAATAAAGAGCGAAAAGTCACCAAAATATGTCTTCATCTCCTAATTTTTATAATAATTTCAAAAACTTTGATTTTTTTGAACGAAACTTTAATTAGCTAAAGTCTTTAACATTTCTGGAGAGGTTGTTTGAGAATTTTTTTATGCATTTTAAAGCACTATGTTAAAGAAAATCAATTCATTTATAGTGGAACCCAATAATCCGAACCCCCGAAATCCAAAACATTAGAAAATCGGAACATATGTTTTAAAAATTACTGATAAAAACTGATTACAAAGCTAAAAATAAAACTAGAAATAAAAATCATAAATAAAGCTAGTAATTTTTTCAAAACTTGAAACAAATATTTGAATTGTTATTTAAGAATGAATAAAATACCTTGATTAGTTAAAACGAAAACAATTTTCCATTATCGGCAAAAAAAAAAAAAAAAAAGAACTTCAAACACTTTTTTCGCAATTTTTTGGAAGTTTCACTCACATTCTGCTGATTTATAAATCATACTTGCACTAGCAAAATGAGGGGATGGGGGGGGGGGGGGGGGGGGAGGGGCACGGATATTTTGTTCACAGAACTCCAAAACTTAATTATTAAAAGCTTTAAAGCAAATTTTAAGTTTTTTCTTTTCTCATTAGATAATTTGAAACATTTGTTCTATGTCTTAAACGATGTTAGAGGACTAAAATTAATTACTGCAATAAGAAGTTGAGTGCTTTGTTAATAAAGCTAACAATATTGTTATTATTAATAAAATTATTATTTATTGAAATAAAGCTCACTATTACAAGAACTACAACTAAAACTACAAAAAAATCTGAGTAAGTGATGCGTACAATGATTATACAGAAGGTAATTTAAAACGATTGAATTTACTAGTAATTTACACATATACATAGCATTTTCCATTGCAGCATTTACACATCGATATGCAGATAAGTTTATTTTTGAAGCACCTACAAGTTATTTGAGAGCAGTTGTTTTTTACACTTGCATGACATAAATTAGTTTTAAGCACTTGAAATTGCGGGCAAACTCAAACAAACAAGAACGTGCTTCTCATCAATTACTGTAAACCCCAATCATGAATTTAAGTTCTGGCTTAATTTTTAAGCATACTGATTTATTGATATCTACCTTGATAAGCAGTAAATATAAGTTGCCTAAGGGCTTCGGCTGTGGGTGATAACTTCATCATTCATCTTTGGTTGCTGGTGGAAAAACATTTTCTAGTTTCATTTTACGGACGGAAGTTACATGAAGACGAGCAACAAAGATTCGCTCAGATATTTGAAATTTTTAATCAGGTATGCTTTTTTTTTAGGTTGGGATAGGTATGAAAATGCACCCAATCAAGATAGCCTTTCCATCTTTTCTACATCGTCACTTTTCCCCGACCTGCAAAAAAAGGGGTCGTGTCACATCCTGAGAATGAGTGGAACCCTCTTTGAGCAACTGCTTTTTGCTGACTGAATTTGTGAGCAAACTCTTGGACTAGTATTAGTAAAGAGTGTTTACCAGCTACAAATTTAAGCTCCATCTTCTTTCTCCATTTTTTGTATCGCTCATGGAAGTATGATATGCCTAAAATGACAGCGGGGGCCAACAGTTCTTCCTCATATGCTTCTGTATCCTCTTTCTGCAACATGTACGAAGATCCTACAATTAGCTTCCTCGTGATTTCATGGAAACGAGATTTTTCAAAATAACTGTCGAATCATTAAGAGCAAAACAAGATCGTATAGGCAGTACAATAATGAAAAACAACTTTGTCTTCTTATCTACATTTCGGAGGAAACTGATCCAGTTCTCAGGAAGCAAACCATCTTCTCCAAATTGATATCACTCTCCTATTCCTCTTATATGTCTTGCATCTGTATCCTGAATAGACTTCAGATACTCCAACAAAAAAATTTCGGTCCTAGGTCGTTTCATGTGAACAATGAAAGAACCATCATAGACAATAGCATCACAATGTATCTCTGCACTTTAAAATTGGCATTCATCATTTTCATCTTCAGCAACCCTTCTCAACTCGTTTTCGTCTTCTCTCGAGTAGTCTTCATCAGTAGGAATACTATTACTTAATTCATTGAGCAGGAATGTTAATGACTAGACTTATTTCCCGTTCAAAAAGCTCCATTTATTGAAATCGCTGGAGAGTGAGGTTGATTTTCATAGAGTAGAAATTCATCCAGGTGTAAATGTACAATATTGCAAATAATGAAAAGCTTTGAAAATGAATCTGCATCGAATTTTAATCTTTTCATTAAGCAGACTTACTGATTTTTCTTTAAAAATGAGAAAGACTAAAAAGTTTTTTTTTCTACCCATGAATATGAAGTGACTTTTGAGTCATAATTCTTTTCTCTATGAATTTGTTGTAACTGTTTTTTTTTTCTCAACTTGCCCTACCTTCATGAGTTGCTCCACATATTTTTTGTCTACTTCTATATTCGTCTCTAATGAGAACAATTCTTTCGCTGTTTCTAAAAATGGATTTCCATGTTCAGCTATTTCTCTTCAAGGCCTGACTCATCAAGACCTTTCTTGACAACAGGCTTTGGAAACTAAATATTTCTTCATAGCGCATATACAGCGTTTCTTTAAACGAGTCGAGGTGTAACTTTTTCAAAATGTTTACCTAAATCGATAACTTTAAGATCAACCAACGTCCATCTTCTTAACGCAGTTGGATCTGTGATAAACCAATTACACCCCCGTTTCCTTTCACCACTGCGTTGTTTTGCTTGTAAGCATGGTCCAATTTAATTACAGAAGACAAATTCATTGTCTTTTTTACAACAAACATTCCTTCTTCGATGCCTTTGTGTACGCCTGGAAAGTTTATGGATTAAAGAAGATCTTTTAGGAAAACTGGTTACCATCGAGCATAGTTACTAAAAAGTATATATACATCGTTTAGTAGAGAGATAAAATGCGAAAAGAACACAGAATCAACTCCTTCAAAGTTTCAGTAATAAAGTTCGTTGAAAGCTGTGATCTATTCAACATTAACACTAAAAGCCCCAGCTTTAGTACGGTGCTCCAAAATTGAACATTGGGGGATTGTGCTTTCTTTCTCGGATTTTTAAGTCATAAAAACTTCTCTGTCAAAAGTGTCAACATAGCATCGATGTGAATCTTTTTGTAAGAAGTAGTTAGAGACATTTTATTACACACTTCAGGTATGTTTCTTTCTCATAAAATGAGTAAAAGCTTGCTAGTGATCAATCAGGTATTGGAGAATTAACAACAACGATAGCAATCATAGTAATAAGAAGAAGAAATTTAAAATTCAAACATTAAATTTCTTTCTTTTTTGAAATATGTTGTATTGACATTAATTTCACCCATTTTCTTTCAAGTTCTCATTCTCTTATACCCTTTGGAAACAGTTCCGATTATGCGTGCTCAGTCATAAAAAATGAGATGCATCATGGCCGCATAATTGGACAGTTGGGCAATTAGAGTTCGGATAACTGGAACCCTACTTTAATACAACCTTAATTAGATGATCTTTAAATTCAGAAACCAGTAATTATGTTATGAGGGTGGAAAATTCACGTCTGATAATTTATAATTTAAAAATATCGATTTAAAAAAAACACTTTTTGTGAAGTTATTTCTCAAATTAGACGTTTCATGGATCTTTAAACGGTAAAAAATATAATTAACATCTATGCAGTGATACAACCAATGATTTAAAAAATTATAATATACATATATTTTTTTTTTAAATCGCCATTTTTGGTTTTGAACCAAAAATGGCCGCTAAGGGGGTTTGGGGGGGGGAGGATTTTGGAATGCCTCCCCTTCCTAAAATATTTGTATACTAGTCGACCCGTGCGGAACTCCGCACTGTACTTCGAATCGTTTCATAAGGCATTTCGCTCTTTAAAAATTTCAAAGAAAGAATATTATGAAGAAAAACCGAAAAAAGTAAGCGCAAAAGAGAAGGCATGTAATTTGAAGACATCAGTAACAAAACCTCGTTAAATACAACGTTGTGATAATTTGATCATCACTCCCCTTTTGGTTGTACGTATTTTCAATAAAAATATAAATATCATTAAAAGTGTGGCTGAGTGACACGTGAAAAATTAGTAATTTTGCATGTGAAAAAAACAGGTTGTGGCAAATACAGTCCTGCCCATGTGAGGATCTGACGAAAAAAAAAAGAAACATTAAAGATATATTTAGTAGCACGGATTCGAACTGGCGCCATTCTGATGAACAGTACGACGCTCCAACAAACCTAGCAACTGTGCCTTCCTTTTCGAATGCTATTCATTGAAGTACTGCGTAATAAAACACAGTAAAAAAGTTTTTCACCGAAAAAAATAATAAGATTATGCGTCTATGTTTTGTCATTAGCCAGCATGATACGATTTAAAATTATTCGTTAAACATGGAATTTGATTAAAGAATGATGAAGATCTCACGTAGCGATTGAAAAAAACATTCTAGAGAAGTAATAATTTCGGTTGAAAAAATAAGTGTTTTAATTTTTGAATATTCAACATTTTCCCATAGCAGGCTTTTTTAACCTGTACGGCTTAAAAGCCCGCACTTGTTTTTCTTTTAATCGAACACTTAAAATTCAAAACCAAAACCAGTTGAACTGAGTCCGTTTTTTAACTGTAATTTTTTGAACGTAGACAGAATGTTTTTTTTTTTTTTCACCCGAAAGCAGAGGAGTAGAAAAGGATTTCTTACTAATGAAGTTGATAATAATTTTAATGTTTTATATCGTATTCGAATAAATAATTAAAAATTTACTGGTTGAAACTCGTAGTTTTAATTTGGCGTAGTATTTTTTCATTTGTACAAAAGTTCGAACACTGCTATTAGAAAAATCTACATTTCAGCATACAATGAAAATGTTTTTCTGCACAAAAAGGATTCCCTTGAGGTATATCTAATTCTTTTTTTATGCTTACATTATGCTCAGTGTTCTGGACGAAGTCAAAGCTTAAAGAAATAAAGGGAAGAACACCCTTCGATTAGCAGTCAACTTATTTGAATGATAACTGTAGCCTGCATAAAGGAGTCGAAACACGAAATAGCATTCCCACTGCAATTTATTTTATTACATGTGTTATCTGTTGTATGTTATGAGTACATGTAATGCTTAATATTACTGTAAATTTGCTATTATGTCAGACAGTCCGAACTGGCCCGAAGTTCATACAGTTTATAGCCGAACGCTCTACCGAAAAAAAAAACCACAGGTAATTTTAAAATATTACCCTTTAAATTGAGGTAGTATTTTTTTTATTTGTACAAAGAGTCAAAAACTCATTAGAAGAATCCATATTTCAGCATACAATTTATTATATTTTACTAAACAAAAAACAAATCCAATGCAGTCTTAAATCTTAAACCTGATACTTATATTTTCTCTTACATTATGCATTAATTTCCTTCCCCCGGAGCCAAAGCTTAAAAAAAAAAAACCCCTCAAAATTGTGTATTAATTTAGCTCCGTGTTGCATCAAGTTTTCATAAAAGCTAGGAGCGTTTCTACCTCATGTGTTCCCTCATATTTATTATTCATGTAAGGCACGATATTTTTCTAATTTTTTGATGCAGATTGTCCGGACGTGGGCCCGAACACGTATTCTCCTGGTTACGAAGAGAACGCTCTGCCGATCAAGCTAGTCTGCTCTGTCGGTCATAGCGCAAATTAAAGTTATAAGTTTAACTGAAAACCTTATTCTGGTTTTTTAAAACAGGTTTTTCGGCTGAAAAACACAATTTTTAGACCGTGGGTCTATTTTTCGTCAGTAGCCAGCACCATAAGCTTTAAAATAAGGCGTAAATCAAAGAAATCGATCAAGAATTGAGGAAAATCTGGCGTAGAAACCAAAAACAGGCTACAGAAATAATATATAAGGATACAATGTCTACAAACATGCCAAGTTTCAAAATTTTATCACAAAATGCAGTTTCTTCCCCCGTAGCCCCCCCCCGACTACATAGGCGAGTCGCTGATCGGTTACTAATTTAGTTGCGTAATTAGAAACGTACTTATTCACTAAGTTGCAATCATGTATCAATCTTGTTACAGAATCGTTTTCGTTGATTCTCTGCGGCTCTGACAAACAAAACTCTCCCACTGACTCTTCGCTTCGTACAATCATTGTCTTTTCTGTGTGTGTGTGTTTTCTATGTTTTACTCTTCTTGCAATATGTCGTCACACAGATATTTTTTAATATTTGCCATAAAGCAAAAATATCAAAAAGTTGATTTTATAGTAAAATAGTTACAAGAAACTCTCTGAGTTTTGGATCGGATATTGAAAGTTGTATGCATAGAATAAGGTTAGCTTCAAAGGGTGTATTCCTAAAAACGTCCGAGGAATCGCGAAAATTTAAAAAATAATTCTTAGATGAAAAAAATACGATTAGCAAGTAGTATGAACATGAAATATTCTATTAAGAGATGAGTTTTTATCAATCCCGGGATGTCGTTCAACCTCATACACTCGTTTTTGTCGGAAAAACTTGCTTTAAAAAAAAAATTTTGTGTTTGTAATTTTTTTTCTGATGGGATAGTTGCAACTTATAATTTCGTTTTATACGCTTAGATATGGTCATCTTGAGGAATAATTTTCCAAATCATTATTTCTTTTTTCCTCTTCTTCGGTATAATTTCTTTCGCATTGAATGTTCTTTGTTCGTTATTGTTTTAACTGTTACCTAAATGAACGGAAACTATGTGCAATTACACTTTGGTTTAAGAACTTTCTATACTAAATACGATTTATGTGAACTCATTAGCAGTCGCTTTTTATTTCGATTCTTGTATGCACATAATAACTGAAGTAATGTATGCAAAACTGCAACTCTTAGAAGCAAGGCTTCGCATTCAGACAAAGCTTTTTATGGTTATTAAGCTCACAACGTAATTCCTTTTCACTTCCTCAGCATACCGCTTGGCGAGGACTTTTTATCATACATATATGTTCAATCAATCAGAATTTGTTTTTACTAATAAAAGAACATAACAGTACGAACCTACTGGTAGCAAAGATAACTTATTAGTTTTAAAAATTCGTACAAAGACATATATGCATGATTTATAGCTTATGTCACTCAGTAAATATGCACCTTTCATGTAGTAAAGGAATTTTTCAAATAGGTTCAGAGGTTCCAGAGATTACTCAGAACATATAAACATACAAAGTCTGCTCTCTCTCTCTCTCTCACTCGCTTTATAATATTAGTATAGATGTCACTTTGCAAGAATCTGCCTTTCATAAAAAGAAGGAATTTTTTGAATAGGTTCAGTGGTTCCGAAGAGTACCCAGAACCTATAAACATGGAAAATAATCCCTCTGTCTTTAAAATATTAGCACAGATAAAAAAAACCCTTAAAGGATAGGCCGAAATACATGCAAAGTTACAACTTTTAGAAACACAGAATGATATTGTCTACCTGCACTACTTGAATTCAAATAATAATTTACTGGAACCGAATCTCAGTTATAATTCGTTCGTGTAAATAAATTCCGATTCCGAAACATTCTGCGACTCTCAATGGTACGCATTTTTCAAAGCTAATGGAATGCTCTAATCTTTATCCTCTGTGGCTTCGAAATACATGTGAAGGACTTGGCGGTTATTACGCCAACATCGTAATTTTATTTTCCTTTACGCGTCTCCATCCATCAGCACTCAGTTTAGAAATAACCCTCGACTTTCCTGACACTGCAAGTGCGGGACAGCCGGTGTTTGCCCAGCTTTTACATTTATAACAATAATTCGGTACGAAGCATAAACTGGTGGTGAAGAAAAACTATTGGTTTAAAAGATTAGTATAAGTACATATATGCATAACTTATAGCCTATGTCACTCAGTAAGAATGCACCTTTCATAGTGAAAGAATTTTTTGAATAGTTGCAGTAGTTCCGGAGATTACCTAGAACATATAAACACACTCAAATGCGCCTTTTCTCTTTATAATATTAGTATAGATTTATTTTCTTGCGGTGTTCCGACACGTAGAATATCTTTATTCGAAACGACTCAACCTGTAATAGAGTTCATAAAAACCAGTAATATATATATGGGGAGGAATCGAAAAAAAAATAGGATGTAACTTTCAAACAATCTTTATTTTTTATGCAAATGAATGCCTAATTTAAGGAGTTTACCATAACTTCGAAAAAAACTTAAAACTTAATAAATATTAAAACTTATTAAGGATTCGTCTTTAAAAAAGTGTTTTTGAAGTGAGAATTATAAAGATTTAATGCATATTCAATTCTTCATGTCGTTTACAACAGCTACCATGTCCCTGAAATTAACAGATATTTGAATGTTTTCATTTGGCAGAAGTTTCTTCGTGACATCTTCTGGGAGGAACGCTGCCTCCTCCTCCCTGTTTCTTTATAAATCCAACTAGTGGTCCGCCCCGACCTTGTTTAGATTGAAAAATTATCTATCTTAAATAAATATTATTCAAGAACTGTTTGTTTTAAAACAGCATGGTACAGATTTTTTTTTTTTTTTTTTTGGTTCGTTTTCATGAGATTTTAAAACAAATTGATTGATTTCATTTTCTGATCAAAAGAGAGAAACATGTAATTGCTCATAAGTAAGGCAATGTTCCCGTATGTAGTGTTGTACTGCGCAAAGTTGTATATTTGACCATAGCCAACTTAGTTGTTAGAGGTCGTGAAAATTGTTGAAACTCAAGGCAACAAAGAGGGCGCTGTAGGGAACTTCTGTTTCCATTACGTTGCCATTGATTGGTGGATGCAGGGGCTTTTTTCAGCGCCTCTTGCGGTCAAAATGGGCAACGTCCAATCAAAAATAAACAAACTTTGAAACGTTGACATTGATTGGTGAATGCATGAGCTGCATCGATTGAACACAGAAAAGTCATGAATTGTCAAGGCCGTTAAGCGTCAGCGCCATTTAGTGGGGTCATGGTTTGACCTTCAGATTTGTTAAAGGTGATGTTAAAAGAAATTTTAATTGCCATAGCAATCACTTAAAACAGAAGATAAGATCTGTAGGGATCATGGGAAGGCGAGAAAAATTAGCCGACGTACCTGTTGCTGGTCCCATGCGAATATTATTGTAAATCTTATTATTATTCAGTGGGGATATTTGAAGTTGAATTTCTCTGCATAGGTTTAAAAAATTCAAATTAAAGTTTCGTTATAAAATTATAGGGATTTGAATTTAAATTTAAAAGCATGAAAAAAAATCCTTAAAGGTTAATAGAATTAAGGAATTCATGTGGATGATGCCATCTCATCTATTACGATACCAATGAATTTATAATTTTCTTTTGCATTTGTTTTTCTTTCTAATATTTGGACAGGAAGCGTTTGATGAACGTGGTCTAAACGTTTTTGGGCTTTTAAAGTTCGATCTACGGCTTCTATATGCGAGCCGTGGCTCATGGTACATTCCTTATACATTAAAAGGCTGACCGCCTGAAGAAGTTTTCACAGTGGTATATTTTTCTTATAACACATACAGAGTCCTTCTGCAGGGAGGCAGTCGAAGCAGTTTGAGTGTGAAATTGCCAGTTTTTTCACCACACGAAAAGTTACTGCAATTCCAAAAAAAGAAAAAGAAAAAAGGCATCGCAAAAGTCAGTCTGCCTGTTGATCGTCTTTTGTGCAGTGTTACATAACTTTTCTCTAAATAACCTATGCCGGCTTCGTTTTGGATTTAAAAAAAAATCGTTACTTTAATTTAAAATTGTAATTGTTGCCTGAAAGTATTTACCTTTCTAAAACAATGGCAACGAATAATACCCATTATCCCCCACGTATAATTAGTAAATTTCGTTCCACTTCATTCCGCTGTTTGGGTACACCCCATTTTACGGTACATCTTTGAATACGTCATCGATATGAAAGTACAGATCGTTTTCAGCGCCTTCTCAAGAGTAAAAAAAATAATACTTCATCTGTACTAAATTAATCGATGGATCCGTTTTCACATCAATGTTGATAATATTGAGAAATTAATTTCATTTTCGTATGTTCTCTTTTTTTTCTTGGTTTTTTCTTGGCAGAAAAAATCTGAAAATATATTCATTACTTTATTGTTATTGCTGTAAAATTTCAACCTGAAACCTTTTTTTTTTGTTTTATTTTTATGTCTCCCGCTCTGATCAAGTTTATTCGGAGAAAAACCACACGTTACATTTTCCTGTACACACTAATGTTAATTTTTCCCAATAAGCAAATTCCTACAATCAAAAATTGAGGCCCGAAAATGAGGGCCTCTATCTAAAATATTTCGAAAAAATGTATTTTTTCTTCGAACCTTAAACATTGGAATAGCGAAATACAGGAAGACCTATTTGTCAACGGACAGATGCACCTACGGACGTTGATTGAGAAATTCCGGGTGTAGTTGAGAAAAATCGGATGGGGGGCTCAAAGTGTGTGTCTCCGCCCTCTCCATTGTCTCAGGAGGTTTCAACGCGATCAAACGAACATGTAAAATTCTACCGCAATTTTTCGGTTTTTGTAGGATCTAAGCAAAAAAAAAAAAAAAACATGTACCATTTATTAATGTTTTTTTTTTTGTGCGTCTTGGATTGTATTAATCATTATCGTTGAAGAAATCATGTTTCCCTATATTTTGATGGTATGGTTTCTGATTTTTAATGTCGTGAAACTGTGGTCTTGTCGATGTGATTGGCTTTCAAAACCAAAATATCTCACCTTTGTACAGAAGGACACATAACCATGTGTACGCAGTGATAACATTTTTTAGTGTCCTTGAGTCACACCTGAGTCTTCTTGCAAAGTGAAGTACCTCAAAATGTTGCCTTGTCATCAACGTCTGAAATTTATTTTCAACAATGATGACGAATTTAAAGTAGAGCTTGAAAGTATAGAGTTGAAGTAACTCCCACCTGTTATAGGATCTACAGACCGTCAATCCCAGCTGTTTTTATTTGACGTCGACTTTTCTGGGTTTTTGTAGGATTAATCTAAACTAAGTTTTTTCTTAATGGTTACTTTTGTTAAAGGTTTCAATTTTCATATAAATTGAAGTCATTCACAGAGAGTCATACTAGTTATGTATCTAATTCGTTTTTTGTTTAAAAACATATTAGGCTCTCTTAAGAGTAATGTTTTTTTAAAAGAGTTCACTGACTTTAAAAATTAAGGATAATTAAAAAAAGGGAAAAAAAACCCTTAGGTATTCGATTAATTTTCAAAGTTTGGTTTCTGTTGAATTTTTCGTTTAATGTTTAACGTTATTTTTAACGCATGTTTGAAGTATTTCAATATAAAATGGATTATTAAAATGTATTGAGTATACTTTAGTTACTCATACCAGTTTGTTCATTATTTTTGAAAAGTCCATGAGTACAAAGGCCCCTATCCGCATGGTGAACGGGATGTTGTACCTACGGACAAAAAAGGTGATTTAAAAGAAAAACTTTTGCAGTTGAAAGCTTTGAGATTTTTCACCTGACAAAAATTGCAAAAATTGATGATGTATTGTAGTTCTACCGGGAAATTTGCCGATCGATTATCCATTCACAGAAACAAAAAAAAAAGTAAAATTCGTGACAAGTAAATTTTGTCCGTGGACACAGCAGCTTCCCCTAAAAATCATGTTCGAGACTTTAGATTTTTTTTTCCAATTTAAATAATTACCAGTGGTTAAAATATTTTTACTGATTATCTGTTTTATTGCGTGTAATCAAACTAATTGTTTGTACATACAGTGGCTCCCAAAAGTGTGCGATGACTTTTGTGGCGTATTATTTCTCTGTCTCTTCGTTTTTTGACCCATTTTAAAAAGAAGATCCGTCAATATTTTGAAAAAAAAAAAAAAAAAAAAAACCTACAGGGTTTTATTTAGAATGACATAGAAATGATGTGAAAAAAATATTGGACTTCAGTTTCGCGTTATTTTGGTTTTACTAAAAAATTTTAAAGTGTACGAAAACTTTTGAGAGGCACTGTAAGTAAAACGAAAGGGATTAAAAAATATTTTGCTTTGAAAACACAAAGATTCAATGAAAAAAAAGAATAATTCGTTTCCCAGCTTCAAAACAGTTGGAATATAAGAAAGATTTGAGATTGCTAGAATGCAGAAATAATATAAAATATCAGTTAAACTACATATGTTACAAAATCCATATATATATATATAACAGCGAATTTACTGAACAAGTAACGCTGACGTCACTAACAATAAAACTCGCGCCGTAGCATGATAATTTGATAATATTTTTCGGTAACGTTTGACATGCAAGGAAATGCTTTGCTTTGACTAGGCTGAACTGGATCCGGTAACTTAACTGTTTTACTGGTAAGACTGACATTTTAGGGGAAAGAAGAAACGAGAAAGGGTCCCACAATGAATGCTATCTATTGGAGTTCAGAGTTACTTCACTGGAACTAGGATTAAAATTTCAACTATCAAAATATCACAAAACAGGTAATTGCTTCGTTCAAATATAGAAGCAATTTTTACCCGTCGTATCTAAACGGCTTATTTTCCTGTTTCAAAGAAATATTCTTCCAAGATTCACTGCAAAAAAATTCCGAAACGTTACTGGTTATTTCCGTGGAACGTCTCGGGATTTCACACGTTTTCACCTATTTCCCCGTAAAAACAAGTATCTTCACAAAAAACTTTCCTGAATCGCTACAAGTTGCACGCGAGCAGACTTTTCACTGTTGTGGAGAATATTTTTAGCAACCAGTTTAAAGATTGAATGATCGTGTTTATTAAGTGTATCGGCTTATGGTTGCCTAAGGTCTGTCCAGGTTGACTAAGCTCTTAATGATGAGCGAAAAAGTCAATTGAAGGCTACAGTTTTGCAAGGTAGGAACCTCAGGCAAGAGATATGGCTGGTTCCTTCTTGCATAGCTTTGGCCGCGGGCGCTCTGATTTTTTATGGAGCCTTCTTGGAAAAGGTTGAAGGTTCTAATCAGTGATACAACAAAATCTACTTAATTTTGCGAGAAGGTTCTAGAGATATGACTGGCTTTAACAGGGGAGATTTCGCATTTATTCAGAATGTTTCAAGGTTAACTTCAGAAAGGTTACTGACTTTTAGCGGAAAACGTTCCTGATTTTTCCAAGATATGTTATTGGAAGAAATTGGGCATATCAGTTGCCTATTATTTTCCAGGAACGTTTCTGAATCGTTTTTACAGTGTTTGTCCGTTACTTTGAACTCTGCAGTTAATAAGCAAAGGGAAACCCTTTAATTAGTTTTTTTCTAATAGTTAATTTGAGCTGTTGAATAAACAATCCGTTACATTTCTTTAAATGGTTAAAACAAGAAAAAGAAATCTTTTTTTCTCGAAATCGCACCCTTCATAAAATGGCAAACAGAGTAACAGCTTTAGAATCATCATTTCCTGTTATGCATTACTGTCAAAGGCTTACGTGTTCACTCTGTTGTTTGTCTGTTACCACAAAGTGGTCGAAACATTTTAAAACCCTTAATAAATTATTTATGTACAAACCTTTGATACTTTATTATGCACAAATCAATGTATGATCAAAAAACATGCATGTTAGTACGAGGAAAATTGATAAAATTGATAAACAGAATTCGGAAGCGATTTGTCTTATTTTCGTAATATAGTTACACATAACCCAACTTCCTAATTCTTCGCTTTGCGAAATTGATTTAGCAATTTTGTTTATTTGTGATGTTATTCATCTTTTTTTTTTAAATATATATATAGATACTTTACGTTTTATTTCATGTCCTTTTTCTGCACCTACTTGAGTTAAAAATTTGTGATGAGAATAGGATTTTATTACGAACGGAAAGTTTTTTGTGTACAGAATGTTGTAAAATCAGAATAAGTGTGAAAAAGTTTAATTTAGATTTTTTCAACACTTTCAAACAGTGAGATGTACTTCCTGTTCTGCCTTGGAACAAGGTTAATTGTAGAAAAAAAATTCTTTTGAAATGTAAAAAAGAACCAACTGCAAAGTGTTTTAGTTTCGATCGTAAATAAAAATAAAACAAACATTATATAATCTGAAAAGCCACTAAAGCCAACAAATGTCAATTTTGGAAAGTGTCTCGTTAGTTTTAGCTTACAGCACCGTTATTAATATTGCTCAGAAACTAACAGTATCGTAATGAAAGTTACACAACTTACTGAACATAACGATCTGTTTCAGAAACTACAACAAAGTATCAACTATTAGTCGATATTGTTGCAGTACAATTTTAAACAAAATACCAATGCATGTATTTGCTTACTTACATCCTTTAAAAATACTCTTGCGATTTTCTGTGCGGTTCAGACGAGATTAATTAACAAAAGAAGAATGTATTCCGGTTTCCCCTTCAAACTCCCTCCCTCCCTACTTTCCCTACTTTAAAAAATTTCATCAAGAAAACGCTTTATCGTTATTTTTATTTATTTTTCTTTCTTTTTATTGTAGTTTGTAAGTCTTCCGTTGAACAAAGTTTTGACTTTTTAGTTCGATATGTAATTATAGTTTGTTTTTCCATGTTGTAGCTAAAACTTTTATTCTGTTAATGCACTTGGATAACATTAGAAGATGAAAAAATCTTTCATCTTTTCACGAACGACGCGGAAAATTAATCAAAGGAAAGAAAAATATCATACGTTTATGTAAGTTTTAAGTTCATCAACAAATTGCTGCTTGCGTTTCTTCTGATGTTTAACTTCAGAAAAGGCTTTTTTCTGTAGGAATACGGTTATTAAATGGTGATTTCTTGAAAAAGTACCTTAAAATGTTTGTACCAGATTTCTATTTTTATATGAAACTTTTTTCCAATATTAAGATGTATTAAAGAGTGTTTATACAAGGAATGATTGGTGAAAAGCTTAAACCTTTCTATAATCGAAACATAAGTTTTTTTTTTTGTAAACAATGTAACTGAACTTCATAATCAAAATAAGTGTTTTTTTCTCACAAAATCAGTCGTTGTATAGTTAACTACAATGTATCACAACGTGTAACTAAGATGTCTGCTTTTGCAAATTTGAAGCTCAATGGTTTCGACCAACCAGCTGTAATTGCATTTGTTTCTTTTAGTGTCCTGTAAGCTTGTTTTTTCATTGATCGAAGCAGGCGACTCTTTACACAGGTACATGGCTTATTATTGGTTCTTTTATCTTACCAGCAACATCCTAAGTAATAACTCAAACTCTTTTTATCAATCTCGGTTCTTTAGATTTCACTGACTCTTTTGAACACGGTGAAAACTGTTTGAACGCTTGTTTTCTTTCTTAAAGAATTTGAAGCAACCTTTTTGAAAAAAATTTCAAAACATTTTTAAAACGGTTTTCAATACACTTTCCAGAACAGTTTTCAGAACACTTATATGATTCATCGCATTTTTTTAATGCTTTGGAGAACGCATTTTAGAACCTTTTTTGAACAGCGACACGTGTTTCTCTATTAGAAAGCTGTTGAAATGATACTTGTACCATAGAAGACGATAGTTTCACAAATGCAATGAAATTTGTTCCAATCCTATTCACAAATGTTCCCTCCGATCTGTTCTCAAACGTAATCCCAAATTTAAATTTAGCAAATATTCTGAGCGGGACATATTCGAAACATATTCGAGCATATTTCAATCCACTTTCATTTTAACAGCACACATTCGGCCTTTTAGTGCACATTTAGGGTAGTGGAACATTTCTTCTCCACATAGTATAAAATGAAGTCTCGAAAAAGCATCTGTTTGTGTGAACGCATAAAACTCAAGAACTACCCGGCTGATTTCCCTGAAATTTTCACAGTATCTTTCTTTTAGCACTGGAAAGGTTTGCAGACCGGTTCGAAAAAAAAATCGACGAGTAGTTCTTTTTTTATTCCAATTTAGGCCCAATTTTCACATTAATTCCCAAATATGGGGGTGAAAAATTACTTGCACACATTAATATTATCTATCTAATTAAGTTAGAGCATTGGAACAAATTGCGTAGAACGCAGAAAATTCTAACCTTTAAAAAGTTAGAATTTTCTGCGTTTTACTCAATTTGTTCCAATGCTCTAACATAATTGCGGCAAGAGTTATTTGCGTTTTTAACTCGATTTTTTTTTTTGACTTAGTTGAAATTTAGGCACTACTTCCTTCATTAAATCCACCAATAAAAAGTGAAAGAATTGTCCCACAGTTTTCTTTTTGACACCATTGGAAAGAGCTGTTTTTTTCTCCAGATCTAACTCGAAATTAGGTCGAAGGTTTAATCCTCTTTCTCAATTAGAAAAAAAAGTCACAAGCGAAATAAATGAAGTTCAAAAATCTGTTCTCTATTGAAGTTTTTAACCATTTTATTTTGCGTTTCCACGGCAACGCTTTTTGAATCCAATGTTTCTTTCCAGTTTTCTTATTTTAAAACTTATTTTATTTTGTGTTTCCATGGTTACACTTTTTAAATCAATTCTGAGTCCTTAAAAGTAAGGCCCCTATATATACGAGCCGGCGCAACAGCTTAAGATTAGCCTTTTTGGATTGGAGCGGGTGTTTGAGTGTTTTTTTTTTTTTTTTTTTTCTGACGAGTTCTCGCGTTTGGTGATTTTTCACTGTAAGCAATTATTAGCGGCACGTGAATTGTTTATTAAATAAAATATTATTTTCGGAAAATTTCACGAAATCCGAAACTTTTTTATGGTAACCCTGGCAGTGCAACAATGAAAAATCCAATCCAAAATAGCTAAACTTAAGCTGATGCGTCGGCCTATCTACAGTGGCTCCCAAAAGTGTTCGTACACTTCGAAATTTTTTAGTAAAACCAAAATAACTCAAAACGGAATTCGAATATGAAGTCCAATATTTTTTCACATCATTCCTATGTCATTCTAAATACAACCCATTGGTTTTTTCAAAATATTGACGGATCTTTTTTTTGAAATGGGTCAGAAAACGAAGACACAAAAAAATAACACGCCACAAAAGTCATTGTACACTCAAATATTTTCGAATAAATTCATGTTTAAAATTATCATACGCCATTTTATTAATATTTTTGCATTGTGTTGACCCTTATAAGTCATTTGGCTTTAATTTTTTGTTTATTTATTCCTTAATATTGTGCTTATTACTATAAAAGGGCTGGTATTCGTAAAAAACCGCAAACACCATTAAAAATTTGAATTTTTTTCCCACAGTAGCGGTAAATTGGTTTGAAATGTCTCTAATGTAGTTAATTTATTTGTTTGTATTGTAAAGTGCTTGATAAAATGCTTTAAAGAAAGAAATCGGACCGAAAACAAGGTAAGAAAAGGTCAACCGGCAAAGTTGACAAAACGTAATCGGAGATTTAAAGTTAAAAACTTTATGAAAAATACACATTTGAGTGCTGTAAAAATTTCTGCAGAGTTAAATGAAACATTTTACATTTAATTTTCACCTAATTGTTCGCCAAGTTCTCTGATTAGCTGGATTAAATGGGACCTCTTCCCGCAGAAATTTTCTTGGTCGTGCGAAAAACAGAAAGCTTACGCTTTTCGTCTCAAAATCAATGATAAATAAGCTCAAAACGTTTTAGAATTACGTCTTACTTACAGATAAAAATTAATTCAACATTTTTGGTTAAATTGTTGTATAATTATAAGTAGAAGAAAAAAATTAGGAACTTAATCTTAAGAACTTAGTTGGATCAGTTAATCAGGACGGTGGAGGTGTTCTAGTGTGAGGGTGCATATCAGCATCAGGACTTGGAATTTTGAAATTTTTTGATGAAATAATCAATCATGCTGTTCCTTTAAATATTTTAAAAACCAAGTTTGAACTCTTAGCCTTCCAAAAAGGCTAAAATTTTGGTTATTGGAAACAACTTTGTTTTTTTTTTTTTTTTTTTTTTTTTTTTTTTTTTTAAATCAAGATAACGATAAGAAGCACACGGTTTTCAACGTTTGCGTCTAGTGCCTCAAAAATTGTCCTAAAGGTTAGAAAATACCCCCTCAATCTCCAGATTTGAACTTAATGTAACATATTTAGAGATATCTGGAGGCAAGATTACGAAAATACGGCTTTGAAACGAAAATAGAGCTAGAAACAGTGAGACTCGAAGTGCGGTTGAACACTTACTCAGAAATTACGCAAAAAAAAAAAAAAAATCTATTCCCAGACGTTTAAAAGGTGTTACGAATACTGTATGATATTCTACTAATTAATAACTTAATCAAAAGTTAGATTATTCAATAATATATAGACATTTTATAAAGTGTACGAAGACTTTTGTGAGATAAAATTTCCGGCACTTTTTGGTTTTTGATTTTTAAAAAATTAAGTTTTAATATTTTTTAAAATTTTTTACGTAGTTTTATTGAAAATTTATCATAGATCTTATAACTAAATACCTATTCCGAAATATTAATTCTAACCAATGAATTGGGGATTATTTCGTTGAAAGTCGAAGGTGTACGAAGACTTTTGGGAGCCACTGTATGTAGCGGCTCTACTTAAGAGTATTTTAATATCTGTCGTCATTGTCTGAAAGGGAAATTTTGCATGATATTTTTTTCTTTTATTTATGTCTGATTGTTGAATACACGTCACTTGACAAAATTTTAATTTCATGGTAGACCAGGCAAAGCCGGGCAACGCAGCTAGTTTAAATTAAAAGGTTTCTTACGTGCTCCTAATGGGTGCTGAGATTTTGCAGAGTCATTAAATCAGCTAAGCAATTCAAGTTTTAAAAGATGTCACTTATGTACATCGTTTTAAGTTTTAATCCATAAAAATGTTGTACATAATTATCACTTTTTCGTCGTGTAAACTCTTGATGAAAATCTTTTCTCCATGATTTTAATCGTCAATGAAAATGTATCCATTGAACACTTAAAATTTCAACCAATCCCATTCTTTCTATAGTGTTACATTAATGGTTTTGTAGAATCTTATTTGAAAAAGTTAAAAAGAATGCGAAAAAGTGCTTTTTCTTTTACTGTTAAGTTTTCATGCCCTGAGTTAGCTTTGGGTGCAATGCAAATTTCGAAATACAAGATTTATGAACATTTTCTAAGCATTTAATACGGTAGTTAAATTACAACTAGTTAAATAAAAGAAAATTACATTGAAGCAAATAACAAACTAAATTCAGTTATTAAAACTATTACTATTCTGTACTACACTCCTAGGAAAACGGAATACACGACTTTTTGTTTCAAATTAAATGAACGCTTGAATTCTTAAGAATACTTTTGACGTTAATAAAATTATACATCGCGTCTTTCTTGGTGTAGGCATTAGAATAAATAGAAGTGTGACACAGAATAAACCTTGAGCTGAAACTTGATCACTTTGGAAGTTGATACAACTTTAACTTAATCTGTAAAATTATTTGCTGTAAAAAGTCACCAAAGAGAAGACAAAAGGACAAATGCATGTTGAAATATCATTCGCAGTTCAAGAGATTGAACACGCCAATTTACGATGATTAAAGAAATTAGTCAGAGGGATAAAACATCCCAATTTCGCTCGGAAGCGTCAGATATCTCATTGCCTGCATGAGTGGGTCGGTCTTGATTTTACCTCTATCAGCAGCCATTGGACAGCAACTGCAGAGCTTCCTACAGTTTATTTGAATTAGGAATTTTTATTTAAACTATATTAAAGTGAGCAGATTATTTTTGTGTCTAACTTATTTTTTAATAATACTTTTAATTTACTAGAATGTCAACGGGCGATGGAGAGAACGATAAGAAAAATAATTGTGAAACATTGTTAGAGTAGAATTCATTAATAAGGATATTATGTTGGTTTATTTTTAATTTTAAATGATCATATAAATCTGAGCTTTTAATGTTGTAAAGTTTTCTTTAAAAACTTTGAACAACTCGATGCATGTTTAAAGAAATTCAAACAGCAAATGTTTATGGAAAAGTTCCTTAGGAAAGTAGCCCATACCATTAGAAGCAAAGAAACATGAAAGACCCAAAATTGTAAGAGTTTCAAACTAAAATCATTTTCGAAGAAATACATTCATGACAGCAATTGAAAATGAGTTAGAGGTACCTACACTGTAAAAATGACTCAGACACGATCTTAGAAAATAGTAGGCAGTTGATGTGCTCAATTTCTGCCAGTAACATATCTCCCAAAAAACTGGGAACGTTTTCCGCTAAAATTCAGTAACCTTCCTAAATATCCAGAAATCTTCCTATTTAAAACCATTAGTGTCGCTAGAACTTCAGAGTAATTTTAGGGAGGGATAATATAACAGCTTGACACCATCCTGATTAATCAAGACAGTTCCAAAAGCAGTATTGCAACAATGGCCAAAGCTAATCCCGGAATTCCAAGTAGGTATCAACCATCTCACTTGATTGCAATTCTTGCAAAGCTACGTAGTCCACACTTATTTTCTCCCTTTAGGAGTTTAATCAGTTTGGACAAGCCGTAGTCGAACAGAAGCTGATACACCGTATAAATACTCTCGGTTAATCTTTAAACTGGGAGTTAAAAATATTTTTTACAACAGAGAGAAGTCCGCATTTTTGACATTTCCAGGAAGTGGATAAGAACGATTGAAATCCCAAAACGTTACACGCAAATACTCAGTAACGTCTCGGAATTTTTTTATAGTGTACAAATAGTAGTCAATTGAAAAAAAAATCGGATAAATATGTAAATACAATCATTTTTCATATTGAATGTAATCAACATCATTTCGCTAAAAGAAATAATTCTGTTTCTCGCAAAAAAAAAAAAAAAGCAAAAATAATGCGCAGTAAGTAAATCATGTACGTAAATCAACACTGCTTTTCTCCGAAAATTCATTTTGAGGGTCATTCCAAAAATCAATCTATCTTTATCTTTGTCCAAAAAAAGGCCCTAAAAGTAAGTACAAAACTCGACCATTTGAAGAAATAAGGTTAAATGCTCTTGCACATCGTTACGAAAGCAAATCACCCTAAGAAGAAAAAAACCCGTTATAATAAGAAAGTTGTAAATGAAAAAAAAATTGTTTAAAATTAAAATGGTTTTCTTTCTATTACTGTTTAAAAAATGATGAAAATAAACAGTGTTCTGTTTTTACTTGCAAGACCTTTATTCTTGCAAACGTTAATGCTAGATTTATACTTTCAATTGCAAAAATAGTCAAAATCAGATGCACTGTTAAGATGTTGAGAGTTAGAAGTGAAAATAAAAATGAGCTTTCTATACAGGCCTAAGGTCACCTAACTCATGTTTATGGAAATACATTGAAAACTAACTCCAACTAACTTCCAAAAGTTTGAAATTAGTACGACCAGTATTCACCGAGATATGAAACGCAGCATTTTGTGACTTACACCATTTTTCACTCGCAATCAAAAATACCTTTTGGGGGAAAATTTTGTGGTTAACAATGTGTTTTTGAAATTACGTATGTGCGTAGAGTGTGATTTTTCAAATTATTCGGGGTTTACTCGCCGTCAATAACACCTTTTGAAAGGAAATATAGCAGTTAACAAATGTTTAAAATTATGTGTGTGCATAGAGTGTTTTTTCAATTTCTTTCAGGACTTGTAGTGTGTTTTTGCGTATCATTGCATAACATTTGCGATTATTTTTTAATAGCAATGAAAAATATAAATACCTTGTTTTTCTTACATTGACAACCTGTCATTCTTCTGAAAGGGCACTAAGTTCCATTCTCATCTTTTGTATGGTCCCTTAATTATCCCTGTTTAATCTGAAGATCCAGAAACACGATTGGATTTTCTCGGGACGATTTCCGAAATGTTCAGGAAGTTTCCTGGATAATATCAGAAGGGCTACTGAATTTTAGCGGAAAACATTCCTGGTTTTTGCAAGATGTGTTACTGGCAGAAATTGAGCACATTAGCTGCCCATTATTTTCCAAGAACGTTTCTGAATCGTTTTTACAGTGCAATACAGTTGAACTCGGTTAGTAGGAAATGTCAAACATCAATGAATTTCGTGAAATACACCGCCAAATCAGTCATTTTCAGCCGAGGACTGCAGTTGCGTGCTTATTAACGCTCATCAGCACGGCATAGGAAAGTGACTGAGCTGGAGATGGAAAACCTCTTAAGGAAGCCAAGAGTGCCAAACAAACTGGTAGCTAATACAGAATTAGCACTGACCAGACGAGTGACCGAAGCAATGGTTCGGGTCAACTCGAATTTTGAAGGCAAGGCAGGTATATCCAGTAAGTTACCGCCCTATAGCCAGCGCTAAGGCAGAAATACGTGAAACACACAGCCAGCTCAGTCATTTCCAGCAGAGGACTGCAGTTTCGTGCTTATTAGCACTAATCAGCCCGGCATAGGAAAGTGACTGAGCAAGAAAACCTCTTAAGGAAGCCAAGAGTGCCAAACAAACTGGTAGCTAATACAGAATTAGCTCTGACCAGACGAGTGACCGAAGCAGTGGTTCGGTTCAACTCGAATTTTGAAGGCAAGGCTGGTATATTCAGTACGTTACCGTCCTATAGCCAGGGCTAAGGCAGAAATGCATGAAATATACCGCCAGCTCAGTCATTTTCAGCCGAGGACTGCAGTTTCGTGCTTATTAGCACTACTCAGCCCGGCATAGGAAAGTGACTGAGCAAGAAAACCTCTTAAGGAAGCCAAGAGTGCCTAACAAACTGGTAGCTAATATAGAATTAGCTCTGACCAGACGAGTGACCGAAGCAATGGTTCGGTTCAATTTGAATTTTGAAGGCAAGGCAGGTATATTCAGTAAGTTACCGCCCTATAGCCAGGGCTAAGGCATAAATACGTAAGCACGAAACTGCAGTCCTCGGCTGGAAATGACTGAGCTGGCGGTGTATTTCACGAAGTTGCAGTCCTCGGCTGGAAAGGACTGAGCTGGCGGTGGCTATAGGGCGGTAACTTACTGAATCAATGAATTTCTTCGTATTATCCGTTATTCGTAACAACCGTGAATGAGTGATACTGTGAGAAAACGAAGAAACGGTTGCCTATATATTTTGAAAATATTACTACTAATACACACATTGTAACACTGTAAAAACGATTCAGAAACGTTCCTGGAAAATAATGGGCAGCTAATGTGCCCAATTACTGCCAGTAACATGACTTGCAAAAACCAGGATCGTTTTCCGCTAAAAACCAGTAACCTTCCTGAAAGTATCCTTTAATATTTCTGAAAAACATGGCGATCGCACCAATAAAAATCCGCTCTCAGTTTAAATATGACAAGTTTATTACAAATGGTTAGAACCTTCTAGAATTAATGAGAGTCAAGCATCTCCCTTGCCTGCAATTCTTATCTTGCAAAGCTGCAGCTAGCCAGAGACTTACTTGTTCTCATTGGGAGTTTAGTTACCCTGGAAAAGCCGTTAATGAGCTGAAGACGATAAACTTAATAAGTACACTAAGTCAATCTTTAGACTGGTAGTTAAAAGTATTTTTCATACCAGTGAGGAGTCTGCGTTCGTGCCACTTGTAGCAATTCAGGAAACTTTTTTGCGAAGATACTTGATTTTACGGGAAAATAGGTAAAAACCCATGAAATCCTGCAACGATCCACGAAAATAATCAGTAATGTTTCGGATTTTTTTTTACAGTGAATCTGTTAGTACATTCAGAAAAAAAAAACACTTATTTCTCATAAATGAATAATTTTGGAAAACATTGAAAAAGGAAGATGATGATTGCGGAATAGCTTGTAATGCATAATGAAAGATGAACAGTGTTATCTCTGAGTAAATTGAAATGTCCACGGGAAAACAAATGTACGGGTTTTATTTTTCTATGCAAAATATTCAAAATTTTCTTTTCGATACACAATGGGACTTCTACTACCTAGCAAAATGATGCATAGTTTCGAAAAAAAGAAAACGGCAGTATTCAACCACGAATATTTCAAGTAAAGAAGTCAGAAATTTTGTTCGTCTTAGCCGAGGCTTTTAATTTACTGGACGTATTATGCGTGAAAATGTTAATGTAATTAGATATTAAACCAAACTTAACTAACAAATGTTCGTTTTAGCCGTGATTTTGTATTAAACATGATCTTATTAAACGAGAGATTAACTAGAGGTTACAAGCATACCTTTTACCTAATCAAATTAGAATAATTTTGCCATCAAATATAGTATTTTTATCTCTGATTTTCGAGAAACACATTAACAAACGTTCTCAGTCAACAATCTGATTTCCGATTTCTTTTAGACCAAGCTGCTGCTCTATTTGGTGCAGTTACAGTTCATTCGGCTAATCTTGTTTCTGAAACGAAATAAAGGTCATTAGTGTGGAGAATCATTTTCTTTTCTAATGCTGTTAACCGTTTGTCTTAATGATATATTTAATTCAGGTTCTGGGAGTAAGATATTTTGTTTTATTTTGAGTGCAGACATGTAAGCTTTGAGTATTGCCAATAAAAATGCAATTCGTTCGAATAGTTGTTTAATATCATGGATTGAAAAGGTGTCGTACAAATGTGGTTTTATACGTTGTACTGTAAATCTCAAAGCACAAAAATAAAGGATAAAAATGAAGAAACTTACTAATTAGTATACCGTACATGAACTGAAATCTTTATTAACATTTTGCATTTGCTGGTTTTGCAAAGAAAAAAGAGAGAGAGGAATAGAAATACAGTGAAACTTGTGCATAACAATAGTGCCTATAACACTGTAAAAAATTCCGAAACGTCACTGAGTATTTCCGTGCAACGTTTCAGGATTTCAATGGATTTTATCCACTTCCTGGAAATACGAAGCATCATTGTCAAAAAGTTTCCTGAATAGCTACAAGATGTACGAATAATGACTTTACTCTGTTGAAAAAAAAAAAAAACTATTTTTAGCTCCCTGTTTAAATATTAACTAAGAGTATTTATAAAGTGCATCGGCTTCAGTTTGATTAGGCTCGTCCAGATTGATTAAGTTTCCAAAGGGAGCGAATAAGTGTTTGGACTAAGTAGCTTTGCAGGAATTGCCATCAAGTGAAATGCTTGATACTTACTTGCAGTTCTGGCTCAGCTTCGGCCATGTTTGCGACACTGCTTTTGGAACTTCCTTGATAAATAGGGAAGGTGCCAAGCTGTTATGTTATTCCTACCTAAGAATATTCTAAAGTTCCAGAGACACGGCTGGCTTTAAACGGGAAGATTCCTGGATTTTTCATCATAATTTCAGGAAGGTAACTAATTTTTGGCAGAAAACGTTTCTGGTTTTTGCGATATATGTTACTGGCAGAAATTGGGCACATCAGCTGCCTATTATTTTTCAGGAACGTTTCGGAATCGTTTTTACAATGAACAATAAACCTGTCTATAACGAAATTTTCCGTGGTCCCAAGCAAAATGGCAGCATTAACAATCAAACTATCTTTAACGATAACCTGTCCATAAAAATACTTTTTTTAGGTCCCAACAGTATCGTTGTAGACAGGTTTTACTGTATAAGACGATAGATAAGAACAATAAAACAAAGGGATCTGTATTATAATACAGATCCCTTTATATCCCCCAGTTATAGTATAAATCTGTATTATATATTTTTACAGAATAACCTTTCCCTTGATTTTACTTTACACAAGAAACTTTTTTTTCAAGTGCATGATAAAGCGTGTCATTGATAAAAACCATCACAATTTTTCTCTCAGATTATTCTACTCTTTTTTGGCACAAAAACAAAGAAAAAAGTTCTCACAAAAATATCTTCTAACTTAAGTACAGATATTCTTAAGCATAGAAAATGTTACAGTGCCATCAATATGCCAAAACGTCCATGATAAAAAGGCTTTTATCGGCAAAAAGCACTTTGATGTACTTTAAACTTTCTTGTCACTTTCGAATATAGTAAGACAGCAAACAATATTAGTGTCAAGAAAAATCTGGAAGAATATGCTTACAACTTTTAGCGCTGTACTGTAAATATCATATTGTAAACTGATCTTTATTTTAGTAAAACCTAAGACAGTTTTCTATGAATGGATTAAAAAATTACATTACCACAGCTTTTAAATGCGTAGTTTTTAAAAACATGAAATTAAAAGGCAAGCTGCACTATTCTATTCATTCTTATTTGTTATTGCCTCACGTATGTGAATCCTAAGGAATAGATATGTCTCCCTGCTTGTTCTTCAATACTCCAACCAAGACTAAATTTAAGCACGAGCCAATAAAGAAAAATACAGCCTATATTTGCAGTAAATTACAACATTTCTATTTCATTCTACTGTTTTAGAGAAGTAATTCAATGCAATTAAGTTGAATTTCGAGATTTTGTAGATAATATACAGAAAGTCATGTTAATTCAAAAATGTTTTCTAAAAATTTAAACCAGAAAATGTCAATACAAGTTCTACAAAAAAACCGCTTCAAGTAGTGTAAAAGATATATGAGGCAGTAAAAAGCAAACACTGTAAAAAAATTCTGAAATGTTATTGATTATTTCCGAGGAACGTTACAGTATTTCACAGGTTTTCACCTATTTCCCCGTAAAATCACGTATCTTTGCAAAAACGTTTACTGAACTGCTGAAAGTTGCAGGATGCAGACTTCTCACTGGTGTAAAAATACTTTTAGCTACCAGTTTAAAGATCAACTGAGTGTATTTATTAAGTGCATCTTATTTCGTACAGATCGAAAGAACTCCCAATGGGAGCGAATAAATTATTGGGTAGCTGCGGAATGGCTCTGCGTTTTCCTTGATGCCTCTGGAGCTTTCGTAGTAACTGTAGAAGGTTTGAAGCAATTGCGTAAGATCTACCGAATTTCCATTTTCAAATTCAGATTGGCTTTAACCGGTGAGATCTCCATATTCTTCAGTAAGTTTGCTGATTTTTAGCGGAAAATGCTCCTGGTTTTAGCAAGATACGTTACTGGCAAAAATTCGGCACATCAGCTGCCCATTAATTTCCAGGAACCTTTCTGAATCGTTTTTTGCATTGAAGGGATGTAAGTGCCAAAATAAAAATTTGGAGACAACCAGTACAAATGATATTTGAACCACTCCTATGTTTTGAGGTAAGAGATAGTACTAGTAGTCCTGGTAGGTAATGCTATACAGCGTGATTAAAAAATTTTCAATGATAGCCTACCCAGGACCAAAAATTTGAAAGCCTTCTACTCAAAACTTGAAAATGTCCACTTACGTCCCTTTGCTTCTCATTATCTCACTGTTTCCATCACTGTTTGTTTTAGTATTCATTCATCCTCATTTATATTATAGCCAAAAAACTGATCGAGTAACGCTCCGATGTCAATAAAATTAAAACTGGTGATCGGAACATAGCATGCGTGATGACATTATTTCACTGTTGAAGCATTTAAAATTCAGAAATATCTTTATAAACTAGAAAGTCATCATTCAAGGTATGACGGGTGAAAATTGCTTCTACATTTGAACGAAGCCATTGCGTGTTTGGGGATATTTTGATAGTTGAAATTATAACCCTAACTCCAATGGATAAACCCTCAACTCCAGTAGGTAGCGTTGATTTTTGACCATTCTTTCGTTTCTTCCTTCCCGTGAAATAACATAATCTTAACAGTAAAACTTTTAAGTTACCGGATCTACTTCAGCCTCGTCGCAATAAAGCCTTTCCCTGAAAGTTAAACATTACCAAATTATCGTCCCGTGGCGAGAGTTTCATTGATGAAACAAGCGGATTATTCGATCATCAGCTATTATTTATAAAGATTGGATACTTTCTCTCTTTTTTTTTTTGGGGGGGGGGGGGAGTGCTACCCTGTCGAAATGGACCCTTTTAGCTGCACTCAAATGAAGAAGCAATTTTCACCCGTCATGCCTTGACGGGTTACTTTCTAGTTAATAATAATTTTTAAGTACAATTTGTAAGGTAAAGAAAGTTTTTAATGTGTGTAAAATGTCTGTACGTAAATAGTGTATTATGAGTTATGTCGAAGATCATTTTTTTAGAATTTCTAGTCTAGAATGCTTTAGAAAACTGGATACGTGTGAGTAGCTACACGCTTATAACAGTTAGAAAAAATCATTTGTATGTAGAAAACGAACGTTGCTTATTATTTTAGTGTAAAGTTTTGGGATTTCAATGGTTTTTATCCACTTCTTGAGAAAATCAAGTATCATTGTCAAAAAGTTTCCTGAATAGCTTCAAGTTGAACGAATGCAGTTTCCTAACTGTTGTGAAAAATATTATTAGCTTCCAGTTTAAAGATTTAATGAGCGTATATATTAAGTGTTTCTGATTCAGTTCGATTACGGCCCGTCCAGACTTATTAAGCTCCCAAAGGGGGTAAAATAAGGCTCTGGATTCCGCAGCTTAGCAAGAATCGCAAGCAAGTTGATGCTTGGTACTTGTAACTCTGTGTCTGCGGGGATTCTCGTTGCAATAATGCTTCTGGAGCTTTCTTGGTAGAATAGGAGGGCGTCAAGCTATTATATTAACTAGTATGTTGTGGCCATCACGAAACTTTCTTCTATATTTTTCCTTTTTCTGATCCCTCCCCATGCTTGACGAGGAAGCAATATTCCTAACGAAAATAAAATTACACATGCAAAAACTTGACGACCATCCCAATGTCTGAATTATTGTAAAAACAAAACAAAGAGCGAAAATTGAAAGTTACTTTAAAAGCCTTGCTTGAATTAATTACAAATATTTTATTTATTAACAAACATAAGATGGCAACAGTTAAAAATTTTAAATCATTGAGATAATATTTCCGATCATTTCCATACAATTAAAATCACGAGAAATACGCAGACGACAATCTATTACGATTTATCTTTCTTATTGTTGCATTAATAAAACTATTTTTATTCGCAAAAAAAAAAAAAAAAAATCAACACCTCTTGGAGCGATTGGAGTCAAAATTGAACCAAAGCCTGTTTACGTATGGATTCACATATATTCCAAATTTCAACCAGAACGTAGCATTACTTCTTGAGATAGGGCACTCACAATGGAAAAAAAGAACGGGCGATTGCGCTACCCCCTTTTTAGCTGTTGACACCAAAATAAAATCAGCTCTTATACCCACTAAGGGCTACTTGTCAAAAAATTTTTGTTTGATTCCGTTCGTTATTTCTTGAGATACAGCAGTCACAATTGACGACAAAAAAACGTTCTATAACTCAACCCCCATTTGAGCTATTGACACCAAAATTGAATCAGAACCTGCTCCTGTTAGGGGCAACATATGGACCAAATTTTGTTTGATTCCGCCAGTTACTTCCCGAGGAATAGCAAGCACGCGTAACTCAAAAAACGTCCCATTGCTCCACCCCCCTTGGAGGAATTCGCGCCAAAAACCAATGGGCACAAGTTCACATAGGGGCACATATGTGTACCAAATTTCGTTCAATTTCATGCGGTAGTTTTTGCTGTAGAACGGCCACAAAAAACTGGTCACACACAGACGTGACACACACACATACACACACACATACACACACACACACAGACAGACATTTTCCAAAAATAGTCGAAATGGACTCAGCACATCTCAAAACGTTCGAATCCTTCGAAATTCGAAAATTTGCACGAATCCAATACTTTCTTCTATATATTATATATAGAAGAAAGTAAAAATACGCAAGGTTTCTCTTGACTGACTTTAACCGGGGAGATTACTGAATACTTAAAAAACTTTACCTACCATTAAAAATAGTACTGCTCTCTAAAAAAGTGGAAAATTTGATTTCACAAGTAAATTACACAATTTGCGCGCTATTACATATAGTTTAAAATTTAAATTGTAAATATTATAGTCCTTTAATCTCATCTACCCAACCCGCATTCATCAACTCGTTGAACAATTTAACGCGCCCATAGTGAGCCTACTTATTACTCATCTCATATTTCCTCAAAATAAGTAATATGTACCTGAAACTAAACAAAAACTCAACGAAAAAATCCTTTACACACTATAGCTAGGTTTGTTCCAACTATAGTACGTACAGCGTTGTGAAAGCTACGCAGATAATAATCAAATTATTACGTCATTGCCCCAACTACATTTCTTACATTTTTAATAATTAATACGCTGAAAAGTATGTTCTTCTTGAAAAAGAAATTTTTAATAAATTTTCAATTTACCAAAAATGCTTAAATATATAAAAATTGTCATTTATTTGTATTAGTCTTAATTAAAATAAAGAAATATTTATCTTAACAGGACAGTGAGACATAAAATCTGTTTAGTTGAATGTGAAAAAATTGATTTGATTAAAAAAAGAAATCCTGGAAGCATGCGGTTGTAATGCCTTTTAGTTTTGTTTTTACTGATGGGGTAATTGAGTACTTGGGCAAGTGTTGATTTTGAAAGATAACTCTTTTGCTATTATAATTCACTTTAGAAAAAAGTTATCTATTCAAGTGGGCTGTCATCCCTTATGCGATTAATTAAAGTGGCCCCTATCGTCTTCCTTATCTTTTGATTAAAAATGATGTACTGATTAATTTTAAGATTGGAATAAGTTTTATTTTTGATGTGTTTTAACGAACTCAGTAGTTCGATAATTATTTTATGAAAAGGAATATGCGATCCATTTTGTAATTATGAGTATTATTAGTTCATAATTAAATGAACTATTTTCATTAAAAGATTTCTTTTAGCAAAAATAGATTTATTTCTTAATATGAACTTTAAATAAATTTTAGAACACGACGACTTATACACTATTTGGTCTTTCTTCCTGAACTTTAGAACAACAACATTGCATTTGGTGATACTTCTTTCACTATGGCACTAAATATGAGATTCCAAATCCATTTTCATCTTGGTCATAATGGCGAAGCTTCACTGAATCGTATGTTAAAGAATTGATCATATTAAAAATACTGTAAAACTCTTTCCTATCTTAGTTTCAGGTACTGTTAGACCAGATCAATGGTGAGATAAAGTCACTTTATCTGCCAGTTTGTCGGCACTCTCAGCTTCAATAAGATGACATCTGCCACCAGTTCGGCTTTTCACAATTCCTGACTGAGGAGTTCTAACAGGATCGAAAATGCAGTCTGGATTGACTGAAAGAACAGTTCATCGGATAAAAATAGTGACGCACAAAATATTTTCATTTTGATGAAACTTCAATGTATTATTGACTTTTTACAATTTTTTACATTGAAATTAAAATACTCCTTTCTTGTATTTAAGTGTACAGAAATTGGAGAAAAATATTGAAACAAGTCACCTTACAAATAAAACTAAACACCAATATGTGTCTAGCCTACGAAAAAATTCATATCGGTTCTTATTAATATATACTCTTTAAGAAGACAAAAATATTTTCAGAATGTGTTAAACGTTTTAAGTTTCCAATGTTGAATTTTTTAAAAAATCATAATGGCTTTTCACATTTGAAAAAAAAATCATTTCTCCCACTGGAGCTGATGTAAACATTTTTAAAATGGTATAAAAATGTATCATTGAAATACCCAAATAAAAGTTTTTTCAATACATTTTGTCGTCAGAGTTATCAAGGTTTGGTTCTGCAATTTTCGCTTATAGTTTTTTTTCGACTTGTTCGATTTTTTTAAAAAGAATTAGAGAAAAAAAGGGAAAAAATACAAAATTTCATTTTAATGATTTTTTCGCAAATTTACCTTTTAGCTCCAAAATGAAATATACCTTGAATTTCATTTTAGGTGCTACAATTAAGATTTCTGAACTGTTTGAAAATGAATGACAACTGATAAAGATAAACTCATATAAAATGATAAATTCATGTAGAAAATGAAAATTACTTTCAAATTTGAATTGTTTCTTTTTTTCTTTAAACATCTAATTTAATTTGGCGAAACTCGACTACTAAACGAGCTACCTAATTTTTAACTGTAGATATTCTTTAAGAGAACATCTCCTTTTGTTGAACCAATGAAAATGCTTTTGTGCCATTTTTCCTTCCGCAAAAATGCTTAAAAAAGCTAATCAAATGGAATATGCGTCATATCTCGATGCACGATCTGATTCTAAAGCAAGGTTCCCTCCGCCATTAGCCCGTCTTTTTAATTTAAAAATAAAGTTTTCAAAACTGCCTCATAACTGGTATAACTGGAATTGAAATAAAAGTATTGAAGACAATTTTAATTAAATCTATTTTCTCGGAATAAAGCATGAACGTGCCGTTTTACAGTAAATGTATTGAAAAATGAAAGGAAGTTATTAAATGTTCTTTGTAATGCTTCGGAAGCCGCAATTGATAAATTTATTCTGAAGTATTTTAATATCTATTAAAAGGGCTTACAGCCTCAAACTAAGAATGCAAAATTAAAAGGAAAGTAACAAATGCAGAGTTTAAGCTTTTTAATCATCTTTATCTCTACTAATAATAAAACTGAAGGTTTTTATGTCTGGATATCTGAATCTCTGTGTGTTACGCGCACAGTGCCTAGACAGTTCTGCCGATTTTCATGAACTTTGGCACAAGATGAGTTCGTAGCATAGGGTTGAGATTCCTCGAAGAGATTTTTTGAAAATTCCATTTTGTTCTTTTTCGATTCCAATTTTTAAAACATTTTACCAAGCAAATTATCATAACATGGACGAGTAAATTAAAATAACGTGGGCGAGAAAAGTACTATATGCGACCATGGGCGCGCAAATTAACATAACAAATTGGCGAGGAATTCATCATCCATTATTTGTAAATGTACGGGCGAACCAAATGACCCAATGAATTGTCTCCTTCGGGCAATGCCGTGAAGGTACCGCTGGTAAAAAATAAACAGTGATGATAAAAAGTTTTTTTTTTTTTTAACTGCTATTTCAAAATAACGCTAAGGAAAACATTTAGGATATTAAGTATTGAAAAGTACACAGAAACACACAAAAACAGTACGATACATGTCTTAAATTACAATTCGAACGATAAAATGGATAAACATCCCGGTTAGAATTTATTTCCGACTGCATGAGCAATTGAATATATAAGTATCAGCGTCGTGGAAAGGTATTCACAACAGAGGAGTGGATATCTTTATGAATTTCTGTGTAATGGATTATACTTCTAAATCATACATTTTGACACTTTAGAATTTAAATTCAGAATAAGTTATTCTCGGAATTCTGTTGTGCAAACAGGAAGCTTTATCAATATGCGGCGGAAAAAGGGAATATAAAGTAAGAATAATTTAAAGGTAAGGTACCATGTTTCGGATGGGGGAAATGGTTTTCAATGCTGTCAAAACCATTTGTTGAATGGGGAGACTCATGTGGAAACATTATATAGTTTAATTGTTTTGAGCGATTTTTTATACATTTACTAATAAGGGAATAACAAAAAAGATAGCAATTAATTCAAATTAGTTACTCGAAAATTATTTTAAAAAAAAACCACGTTTGAGTGAAGTTTAGTATTTTGCGAAGAACAGCAACGAATAGCACTATTCCAAAAAGGGGGGGGGGGAGTCACGAGAAAAGTGCTTATTATGCAGGGTATCAATTGCCATGGAAATTAAAAAACTTTTTGCTAAATAAAGATTTAAAAAATTTTTATTAAGTAAATATTACATTTGTTGCAACAAAGTATGAATACATTTATCATTGATGCTACATATTCTTCCATTTGAAAACTTAGGAAATACAGTGTGAACAAAGACTGCAAAATTTATATTTTAAAGAATTTCTCGAGATATAAGAAAATAACAGTTCTGTAATTTTTGTCACATAAAAGGTATCGTTAAGCTGATATTTTGCAATAGATATTAAAAACCAATGCATTTAGGGGACCAACAACAAATTTGAAGAAACTAAAAATGTTTGTAATCGTAATATCCGGGAAAAAGCTGAAAATTTCAGAAATTAGTTTGCTGATAATGTGTAATGATTTCATGGACTTCCAGGGACGAACTACATCATTTATAATCAAAGATATAAGCATTTAGTTCCAAAATATCACTTTTGTTCTCATGTTTTTGGCTCATAACACGCAGAGTTTTCCGTCCTGACTTGCCAAATTTCTAAAAAAACTTGATCACGTACAAAATAATCAATATACTAAAATTTTAAGTAAAAATGCTGAAAATTAGTGTTACATGAACATGTAAAGCAACTAATTGCTCACTGCACACGCGCAATAAGTAGAAATTTATAGCTTTCAAAATTTTGTAGCAAAATGGATTTGGCTACTTTAAAAAAATCCAGTGTAGTATCATTAACTTAAAAAGATATCGACTTCCAAATGAGTCAAATTTCAGCTGTTCTCGGAAAGGTGAATAATTGTAAGGTTTCATTCGCAAATGATGCAGTGAGAAGCAAAGGGATGCTACACTGTAAAAACGATTCAGAAACGTTCCTGGAAAATAAAAGGCAGCTGATATGCCCAATTTCAGCCAGTAGCATATCTTACAAAAACCAGGAACATTTTCCGATAAAAGCCAGTAACCTTTCTGAAATTTTAAGAAATCTCCCCTATTAAAGCCAGTCGTGAAACATCTAGAAAAATTAAATAGGTTTAATTTAATTGATTAGAACCTTTCTGATTTACCAAGAAAACTCCAGAAATATTAGAGCAACCATAGCCAAGCTACGCGAAAATTGCAAGCAAGAGTATTGCTTGCTTGCAATTCCTGCCTCGCAAGGCTGTAGCTATCCAGTGACGTATTTGCTCCCATTGGAAGCTAAGTCAATCCGGACGGGCCATAAACCATCTAAAGCCGATACACTTAATAAACACGCTCCGTCAATATTTAAACTGGTAGCAAAAAATATTTTTCACACCAGTGCAAGGTCTGCATTCGTGCATCTTTTAGGAATTCAGGAAACTTTTTTGCGAAGATACTTGATCTTTTGGGGAAATAGGTGAAAACCTCTGAAATCACGCAACGTTCCACGGAAATAATCAGTAACATTTCTGAATTTTTTTACAGTGTAGTGGCAAAATTAAAAATTTGGAGATAACCAGTTCACATGGTAGGTGAACCTCTCCTCTGTCTTGGGGCAAGAGATAGTGATAGTAGTCCTGGTAGGTGCTGCTATGCAGCTTGATTTAGAAAAAAAAAATCAATGAAAGCCTACCTAAGATGTTATCTTCAAACGCGTTTTACTCAAAACTTGAAAATGTTCACTTACATCCCTTTGCTTCTCACTGCCTCAAGTATGTTTTTATCACGAATAACACTGAATGATCTTCTGGCTAGTGTTGCAAATTTGCGATGCATTTTTTTTTAATCCGCCACCATAAATTTCTATTGTGGTAGGAAAACTTGAGATTTCCGTTAAGTTTCGTGTATTAATTTGATTACATTTTTTCTTTGTCTTTTTGGAAAGAAAATCCTTTAACTATACTATTTTTTGTTATTTTTCTTTTCGGATTGATGATTCTTTATATGTATAAAAAACGGGGTCGTATTTGGAAGTGTGGAGGCCCCGGGGTAACGAAGGAGTGGAGGCCCCTAATCAGGGTTCGAAAAGATCATCATATTTTCGAAAATATCCGATACTTTGATATGTATCAGAATATTTTGATATATACGTATATATCCGATATTTTCGACCCATGAAAGTTTGGATATTTTCTACAAATTTTACTGTGGGGGCCCCTTTGTTGTGGAGGCCCCGAGGCAGTAGCCCCGCCTGCCCTACTTTAAATCCGGCCCTGATAACGGAGTAGAGCTGTGCTAACTCATTTGATTTCATAGCAAACTTTTTTTAATGTAAGTAATTTAGTCAAACCAATCAATATGTCCTAAATAAGAAACATTGAGAAGATATATCAATAACACTAAAATGAGATAATTTTCTTGCAACTCGGTTCCATTATTTTAATCTTATGAGCCCAAACTGCAAGCGAAACTGCAGTCCCTGGATACTGTAACTAATATTTTTGGTATTGCTTTCAATCCTTAGTAAGATGCGCGTCTAAAGTTGTAGAGAAAATTCTAGTTTATATATTTTTTGTTTGCTTTTACGCAACTAGAGCTCGTTTAACAATAATAAAATATATTTTTAATTCACTTTTCAAACATAGTCAGAGAAAGATGATACTATAATGATAAGTCTAAAGATTGATCTAAAAATACAACAAAAAAAATGTAAATAAAAAAATGAATCACGACTTTTTTTTTAAATATTTTTCAACTTTTAATTTAAAAAGGCTGCCTTTTTTAAGGAAAAATCTTTTGGGAATTATAACAACCATTAATTTTGTTTAAACTGCTTTTTTTTACCCCCCCCCCCTTTTTTTCGCTAGGAATTATCTTATGTACCCTTTTGTAAGAAGAGAAAAGTTGTTATGGTTAGAAAATAAGAGACCAATTTTGTAAAGCTGTGCATCATTGGTAAGTTTTAAAAAAATTACTTTGCATAAGTTTATAGAAAACGGACGATTGCATGCATATTTTTATCCAAAGATCGATTTTCCCAAAATTAGTTCGTAATTTTTCTTTGTGATTTTGAGTCCCGGAAGTGAAATTACCCATAGTTTTTCTTTTTATCTGTACAAATTACTTTTCAAAAATGTTGTCAAATCACTTCGTACGATACCTCACTAGGACAATACGAACATTTCCCACCGTGGTATTTCCCGGAAATAATTTATATTGTTTATTTTATTGTGCAAAACACAATATACCTACTACGCAACATATAACATCATGTGGTAAGAAATTTAATACGTTGCAGTTACATTAATACATAAATTTATTCATGGTTTTTATGGATTTTTTATTGCTTAAATGATTTTTATTTCAAATAAATAACATAGGTATTGTAAAGTATTTAATGACATATTCTTTATTTTATTTGTTTACTTTTATCTACAAACTGAAGGCTGTCAAAAAACGGCAAAACGGAAAAGGCAAAATAATCTGACAATCAAACCACGTATGCAAGTAAAAGTTTCAAATGTCTTCCAGTTTTGATGTATTGTTGAGCGCATCTAGGAAGGGAAAATGCAATTCATCTCACGAATTCCTGAGGAGTACAAACGTGAATTCTTTTAAGACCTCTGATTCAGGAAAAGGACATAACTTGGTTGAAAGAGGCTATTCTAAGAATAAGTGCTTACTGTTGTATTTGCAAAAAACATGTCATGGATATTGTTTCAAATAAAATATTTTATATGCAGAAAAAAAAAACGAATATTTTTAATCACTATTTTTAGTTTAATAAGATCTAAAGGGTGTTTTTTTTTTTTTAGAGGTATAGATATTTAGGTTCAAACAAAAACCGTTAAATGATATAAATCGCCATGAATTTGGCTTTATTTGAAAGATTATTCTTTGCCATTTTTTATTTAAATATGATTTCTAGTATATGGTTACTTCGGCTGGTTGGGGAACATCTAATCGGGAAGTATAATTTTCTATCACTTTTTGCAGTAATGGGAGCTGTATGTGAGTGATATTTGGCGAATGTTCTTGTCCAAGGCGTCAACCGTCTGTGGCTTATCGGTGTAGACCTGAGACTTCACACAGCCCCACAAAAAATAGTCTCGCAGGCCAATTCACGGGCTCATTAAGCGAAATAATTCGTTCACCGAAATTTTCCTTCAATAAATCAATTGTGACACGCGCTGTGTGGCGTTTCACCGTCCTGTTGTTTATTCATGATGAAATGGCAAACCAAACTTAACACAAAACAAGTGACAACTATCAAAATGGCCCACAGATCAAATAGTGTTCCCGACTTAAAGTTCTATACCTCTAAGAAACACCCTTTATATAGGGGTAGTTCCATAATATTAGTAACTATACTGTTAATTGTCCTGTGTCAGGGTTTGCAATACCGAACCGAAAATTCAGTACCGGTATTCGGTATTTTTAAAACTTGATACCGGAATACCGGTATTAATACCGCTATTTGAAATTTCTCAAAAAATGCTTGAAAATATATTATATCGTTGCCACATTTAAAAATTAGTATTTATGAAAACGTATTGTGAGAGTAAATATAAAATGAAGGAAATATGTCATAATAAAAAATCAATAATAGTAAAAAACAGGGCTGCGGAGTCTGAAGAAAAATTGCCGACTCCGATTCGTGGATTTTGAAACGGCCGACTCCTACTCCAACTCCAACTCCGACTCCTGCGTTTTTATTATTATTTTTTTTCCAAATCCCCCTTCCTCATTGGAAGGGGGGAAAACCCCTAAACAGAGATTGAAATACGAATCATTTTTATGAAAAATTCAATTTGAAAATCAAATTATCCGATAATTGCGATTTCTAAAGTGAGATTACTTAAAAATCACATTAAAAAAATTAATAAGATTAGTTCGCTCCCCTTTAATGTTTGACTAACTTGATCAAATCCTGTGCTTTCAATTTTTGAAAGCTGTAACTTGAGGGTTTTTTTTTTTTTTTTTTTTTTGCTTAGTTAAAAAAACTTTTCTTGACAGGGTGCGGTTCTCCCTCCTCCCGGGAGACCCATCTGGTGGGTACCACCTCAACTTAATCTCAGACTGTGACTCAGAGTGTTTAACTAACTTGATCAAATCCTGTGCTTTCAATTTTTAAAAGCTGTAACTTGAGGGTTTTTTTTTTTTTTTTTTGCTCAGTCAAAAAACTTTTCTTGACAGGGGGCGATCCTCGCTCCTCCCGGAAGACCCATCTGGTGGGTACTACCTCAACTTAATCTCAGACTTTATAAAAATTGAAATACTTTAATTCTGAAAAATTTACCCAATAATATCCCCTAAATCTGAAATTTCATCTCAACAATTTGAACGAAAATATTGCGCTATAATGCGGAGAGAGGTCGTGTATATGTACGTCTGGAGCAAATTTTATTCAAAATGCGGCGATATACAGCCTTGTACGAATAGCTTTTACTATAGCTACATTTCTTGGCTCAATTTTTAATTTCAGATTTACTGGCAGCTTTAGAATTAACCTTAATAAAAAGATTTTAGCATTAACTACAATTATTGAGTATTGTAACCAAGAAATCATGTACTGATTTTATTTTGAACTTTTTGGTGATAACCAAGCTTTCTTAGATGAAGTTTTAAAATAATTTTTAAAAAATATATTTTTTATCGGATTTTTTGGATTTCCGAGCCAAAACTTATTTCAATTTATCAAACAATTCAGAAGTTTCCCGACTTGCTCAAGCGATTCATACATTCCTCTCACTATTTTATAACTGAGATCGAGGTTAAAAATATATTATTATTTTTACTTGAAAGTGATTACTTAGGAAATGTTAGGCAACAAAACTGTTTGCTGATAGTTGATATTACTAAAATAAAGTTAAAAAATAAGCAAACTAGGAGACGGCGTAGGTAGCTGTTACAGAAAGCTCGAAAAACAATCAAGGCAGCTGGTTGCCACAATGACAAGTATTTTCTTATTAGTAGCATGTAATCAAATTAATAGGTAGTCAGTTTTTCAAAAAATGCAAGGAGAGTCAGGGGAAAATAAAGAAATAAAAAAAAAGGAATCGGAGTTGGTATGTTTTCGAACGACTCCAACTCCATTACCCCAAAATCAGTCCGACTCTTTGACTCTGACTCCGACTCCACATCCCTGGTAAAAAACATAATGCATCTACTGAATTGTCTCTAAGCCACTCATTTAGTGCTAAACTTTCCAGTAGTTGCAAATACCCTTTCGGAATTCACGCAGGTCGGTGGTACTGTTAAAAATGCGCAATACATCTCCTTTGCTTAGAATTCCTTTATCTTCAAATAATTCGGTCTCTTGTGTGTTAGTTATGGAAAAACCCTTTTGTGTATGCGTTTCTTTTGTGTTGTGTGTATTATTATTATAGTTACTTTTAGAATTATAGCTATTTATCATTGCTTTCCAAGAGACGATATTTTTCCATTATTAAAATAATTTTCCCTTGGGTAGGAGAGATTTAAGTTTGATTTTTATTTCTAGCCCTTTGGTTTGAAATTTGAACAAAAAATAGTTCAAATCAAAAAGTAAAATATAGGAAAGAGGTGTCCTTGGCGAAATCTTTTGAACAAAAAAATTGTTTGAATCGGACTATTAGCTCAAAAGTTATTGGGGGGGGGGCAGACAGACTGACCGACAGACATTTTCAATACCCTAATTTCCAATTTTTAATTTTTCGATACTTATTTAATTTTTTTTTTTGACTTTTTTTTTGTTTTTTGTAATATTTTCAAGATGCATTAAGCCTTCTTTTATGCGTTTTTCTTCTTTCTCTGACTTTTACTGGGAAAGTAGTCTAAAAGATAAGTAATAAAAGCATTCCACGTCAGCTGTTTTCATTTTTCAAATCCTCTCCTTCCTATCATCTCCGACTTTGAAGAAATTTTATTGAAGTACGTACATACCTTTGAAACTAAATTATGCAAATTTACAGCTCCCAAGATCCTAATCCTGAGAATCAAAGATCCTTCAAAAGAAGTGGCTCTAAAATGACGGATTAGCTTCGTAAAACGAATTACTAAGGTTAGGCTAAAGTTGCAGATAATTTTAAACACTGGACGCCTGAAATTTTAGGAGCTTCAAGTACTTTTAGTTGTTAATGCGTTCTAGTATTTTAGTGAGTTTAAGAGAATTATCTTTTGTTTAGCACGCACGTAAAGTCTTGACAAACACGACGGAGGGTTTATATAATTGTATATTTGCATATGTGTTTTGAATGAGTAACGATTGCAGAGCGTAAATATTAATTGTATAAAATATATTTTCTTCCAAAGTGGTCATCATAATTCTTCACATGAAAACTAGCCCGTTTTTAATTTGCTGTAGCTCAAATTTGTCACCTTCAATATATTTTTTCCTGTCACTCCCAATATTAAGAACATAATTTTTCCTCTAAGAATATGTTTTTTCCCGGTGGTGTTCTTTAAAATAAGGACTTTCAAATTAAGATACTGCCGGTCGTTCACGAGAAAATCTTGTTCTGCAATGTATAACACATAGTAATTGAAATGAAAATGGGCGTATGGTGGTTTACAACTGTTATTATTCAGAAATAGGTATTTATTCTTCGTTCAAAAAGTTAATTTTCAATTTTAATTTGATAAAAACAGAAAAATATATTGTTTTATCCACTTCTGTACATCATGGAACGAACTTTTTTCGTATACGACATACAATTTTTCAAGCCATCAAATCCTCATACAAAAAAGCAGCATCAAAAAAATTTTGATATAAAAAAAAATATATGTTTCTTCTAATTTTACTAACAAAAAGGAGATGCAAGATGTTAAATTTAAGATACATCGCATTGAAAACAGGCATTTTTTCATGTGAAGGGTTTTGATAGCCTCTTTAATCGTCAATATCTTTTATTAACTAATAAGCTACTCAAAGTCACAAAATACTTTGGATTTAGCAGCTTTGCAAGAGTTGCAGGCGAGTAAGAATCCTGACACTTACTTGCAATTCTGTCTTAGCTTGGACATGTTTTTGGACATATCTGGTAAATCAGGAAGGTGCCAAGCCAGTATTTTAAACTAACCTTTCTCTAATGGCTATCGAGTCACGACTGGCTTTAATCAGTGAGATTTCTGAATTCTTCAGAAAAAGTCCAGAATAATTTCACGGAAGTAATTAGATTTTAGCGAAAAACGTTCCTGTTTTTGCAATATGTGTTACTTGCAGAAATTGGACACATTAGCTCCCCATTATTTTCCAGGAACGTTTTTGACTTGTTTTTAGTGTACAACGCCGACCTATCACCTGTAACTTTCACGTGTTTAGTCTGATAAAAAAGCATTGAAAGAGCAATATGTTATCTTCTTTACTAATAATAAAGCTGAAAGTCTCTCTGTCCCGAGGATGTCTGGATGTCTGTGACGCGCATAGCGCCTAAACCGTTCGGCCGATTTTCATGAAATTTGGCACAAAGTTAGTATGTAGCATGGGGGTGTGCACCTCGAAGCGATTTTTCGAAAATTCGATGTGGTTCTTTTTCTTATCCAATTTTAAGAAAAAAAATATCATAAGATGGACGAGTAAATTACGAAATTATCATAACGTGGAACTGTAACATGGGCACAAGCCAATTGGCGAGATACGAAATTATCATAACGTGGAACCGTAAGATGGGTACAAGCCAACTGGCGAGAAAATTCACCATACATTATTTGTAAATATACAGGCGAACCAAAAGACCTTTTGATTTTTCTATTATGGGCAAAGCCGTGCGGGTTTCACTAGTTTGTACATAAAAGTGATAAAAAGATGGTGTTAATGACTATTTTCAGTCTTAGTCAAAATCCACCCTTAGATACGTACTACGTTTTTAATTTCAATGTATAAAAGCGACAAAAAAATTTATAAAATTTAATTTTTAGATCGGAATATTGTTTTAGATTTAAAAATAAAGTATTTTACTTAGCTTTGCTGAAGCCAACTTTTCTTACGTAGAAAATCCTATGACATTCAGTTTGATCATTATTGTTCTCCCAGACGTACCATCTCTTCCGCATTTCAATCCTGTCCCCTTCCGCACGCAAGATAAAATCTTCCTCATTCTCCTTCCGGATTTGGAATGGATTTTCATATTTTTTTATTTTGTTACCCTTAACTTCTTCCAGATTGCTGGTGGTTTAAAAATTCAAGATTGCTCGTTTTTATTATGAAACGATGACGTCATGCCGCGGGAGTAAGGATCTTCTTGACGTAGTGAGATCTACACCAATCAAATCTGTCGAGTGTGGCATTTTTTTTCCTTTGCCGAAAAATATTGTTTATTGTAATAAATCAAAATGTATTATCTTTTAAAATCCTCATACACTGTAAAAAAATTCCGAAACGTTACTGAGTATTTCCGTGTAACGTGTCGGGATTTCAATGGTTTTTATCCACTTCCTGGAAAAATCAAGTATCATTTTCAAAAAGTTTCCTGAATCGCTACAAGTTGCACGAATGCAGACTTCTCGGTGATGTAAAAAATATTTTTAGCTCCCAGTTTAAAGATCAAATTTGCGTATTTATAAAGTTAATCGGCATCAGGTTACTTACGGCCCGTCAATGCTGATTAAGTTTCCAAAGGGAACGAATAAGTATGAACTACGCTGCTTTTGCAAGAGCTGCAGGCGAGTAAAGTTCTCGATATCCGCTTGCAATTCTGGCGTAGCTTTGGTCATGTTTGCAGTACTGCTTATGGAACTTTCTTAAGAAATCATGAAAGGGCGTGGCAATTATATTTTAACTTCCAAAGTTTACTCTACAGTTCCACAGACACGACTGGCTTTAAACGGGAAGAATTCTGAATTTTTAAGGAGATTTCCGAAACAATTTTAGGAAGGTTACTGAATATTAGCAGCAAACTTTCCTGGTTTTTGCATGATATGTTACTGGCAGAAATTGGGCACATCAGCTGCCCATTACTTTCCAGGAACGTTTCTGAATCGATTTTACAGTGTATATATAATAGCGAATTCAATGATAGAATAACGCACCTGACGTCACTAACAATGAAACTCGAGCCATAGCATGATTTGATAATGTTTTTGGTGATGTTTGACATGCAGGGAAATGCTTTATTTTGACAAGGCTGAACTGGATCCGGTAATTTAACTGTTTTACTGGTAAGATTGTCATTTTAGGAGAATGAAGAAATTAAAAAGTGGTAACAATGAACGCTATTTCCTGGAGTTTATCCACTGAAGTTAGGATTAAAATTTCAACAATCAAAATATCACCAAACAGGCAATTGCTTCATTCAAATGCAGAAGCAATTTACACCCGTCATATATTGACGGGTGATTTTCTAGTTCCTTAATTATAATGTTAAGAAATAAGAATGAATAGCTAAATTTTAATTAATTTAAGAAGTTTAACCAGTAGATTTTGAAATTAGTATAAAAAATATGCCATAAAATCTTCCGCATTTTTCCTATTTATTCATTTAGTTATGTATTTATTTATTTATTTATTTATTTATTTATTGCATCCTGCCAAAAGTGGTAGGCAGGTATAGATGCCTTTTAAATACCAAAATGAGGCAATATGACCGAAAACTGATGGTTCTAAGGAGTTATTGTCTCCTCTCGTTGCGCTACTACATTCAAGATATTTATTTTCGGTGTACACTTATTACTTTGGTTATTGACATGCGGTTAGTAAAAATCATTTGGAATAAATATTCCCCATTGAAAAATACAATAAAAGTAATTACGTCTTATACCTTCAGGAGATGAACTCAAGCAGTTAATTAAAATGGTGTCCCTAAACACAATTCACTTGGCAGGCGAATTACGATAAATGTCTTGCAATGCGACATTCCGAAATCCTAATGTATGAAATTCGTATAGCAGTTGTCAGGAGAATGCATAACATGGAGAAGCGTAGCATTAATTCTACTCAATTCTAAGTATTACTATTAATATCACTCGTGTTCATAGGTACTTATTTTTAAGAGCCATGAAAAACATTTAACAAATGTTTCTTTAATTATATGCATATTGAATTATGTTTAACTATCTGTATCCCGTATTAAGTTGCTTCAAAAAGTTTTAGATATGTTTCATTACTAATTCTTATTATTTAGTAGCCCTGTCCTAAAAGACAATAAAATGAAATTTTATTTGTTTTTTTCCCCTTTATTTGATTCATTATTATCGTCATATATAATAGCCAATGATCGAGTAATGCTCCTGGCGTCATCGACACTGAAACTCGCGCCACGTCATGATGATTTGATGATATGTTTTGGTAATGTTTGACATAAAGGGAAAGGCTTTATTGTGACAAGGCTGAACTGGATCTTGTAATTTAACTGTTTTACTGGCAAGATTGCGTCTTTTCAGGGGAATGAAGAAACGAACAAAAAGTTCCGTCTGGAACTGAACGAGCTTACTTTCCCGTATACCCATACGACTTTCTAGTACCTGATCAATATTCGCAAAAGTGGCTAAAATCGCAAATTGTTTCAAACATTTTTTTAAAATATTTTAAGCTTATTTCTAGGAATAAAATATTCCTCACGCCTCACTCAACTAAAAAGTTAGATGCGTAAAAAAAATAAATAAATAAACGAACAAATAAAATAGCAGCACTTTTTAAACAATGCAGCTAACACCTTTTTTTTTCATTAAAAAATTCTTTAACAGCTTTCAAAACAAAAAAAAAAATAATTAAAATTAATAAGCTCATTAAAATAAATACATCATATAAAAAAAAATCGTTTCTTTTTCCCTTGCTGGCAAAAATAATTTTTAAACGAATTAATGCACTTATCAAAATAAATAAAAACAATAAAATGTCAACTTAAAGAAATAATTTTCATTGTCAAAAAAAAAAAAAAAAAAAAAAAGGAAAAGAAAAAAAAAAAATCGTCTGCGCATATCTTTATGTAGAAACATAAATGACTTCGAAGTTATTCGCCGACAACTGAATACCTAAATTGAAACTTTAGCGTGAAAATAAAAACAAGTCATATCAACAATATTTGTTTCACAGTTAAAACCATAGCTACGGAGTCGGAGTCAATCTCATTTTGAGATAAAGAGTCGGCGTCGAATATCCAAGGAACGGAGTCATTTGTCCTTCGTGTATTAGTTTTTGCCAAAGCTACGAAGTCAGAGTCGAAGTCGGGGAGTCGGAGTCCGATTAATTATCGGGCACAGGAGTCGGAGTCGCACTGTACAAAAATTCCGAAACTTTACCGGTTATTTCCGTGGATCGTTTCGGGATTTCAGAGATTTTCACCTATTTCCCCGCAAAATCAAGTATCTTCGCAAAGAATTTTCCTGAATTGCTAAAAGATGCACGAATGCAGACTTTTCACTGGTGTGAAAAATGTTTTTTGCTACCAGTTTAAGGGTTGACTGACAGTGTTTATTAAGTGTATCGGCTTTAGTTTATTTGCGGCCCGTCTGGATTGACTAAGCTCCCAATGTGAGCAAATAAGTCACTGGATAGCTGCAGTCTTTGCGAGGGAGGAATTGCAGGCAAGGAATATGTTTGACTCTTGCTTGCAATTGCTCGTGTAGCTTTGGCCATGGTAGCGATGATGCCTCTGGGGCTTTCTTGGTAAACCAGGAAGGTTCTAATAATTAAATACATTAAACCTCTTCAATTTTTCTAGAAGGTCCATAACTGACTTTAACAGGGGATATTTCCCAGTATTTACAGGAAGGTTACTCACTTTTATCGGAAAACGTTCCTAGTTTTTCTAAGATATGCTATCGGTTGAAATTGGGCACATCAGCTGCCTATTATTTTCCAGGAACGTTCCTGAATCGCTTTTACAGTGCGGAGTCAGGTGCTCCTAAATTCTCGGAGTCGGAATATGGAGTTTGGCGTCAAGAGCTATTCTCAACAAAATTTGTTTGAAGTGAATCCGCCTTCAAGTACGGAATTTACATTCCCCGCAGGCGCTAATGTTAAGGGATTTGAACCGTTCAAAATTGAACGGAAAATTGTTCAAATCAAAAAGATATTTTATATACAAGATTTTCATCAAAAGCTTTTTCCTACAAAGTTTGTTTGAAGCAAATTCGCATCACAGTTTGGAATTGCCTTGAATTTCCAAGAAGGCGCGAATGTTAAGTTTTTTTGAACTGTTCGAAATTGAACAAAAAATAGTTCAAATCAAAGAGTGAAATATAGAAAAGAGGTGTCCTCGGCGAAATCTTTTGAACAAAAAAAAAATTTCAAATCGGACTATTCACTCAAAAGTTATTAGGGAAGGGGAGATAGACAGACCGATAGACATTTTCCGCCATAGGCTAAAAAGGGGTCAACAATGAACGAAATCTGCTAGAGTTTAGGGCTAATGCTCTCGATTTAGGGTTAAAATGTCAAGTATCAAAATATCACCAAACAGGCAAATGCTTCGTTCAACTGTAGAAGCAATTTTTACCCGTCATTTCTTGACGGGCGATTTTCTCGTCTATTAATATGCATTTGAACTGAACTGTACTTGTATGCAATTTAAACTTCGAATTGCTTTTTACACTGTTTTTTTTTTTTTAATGAAAAATACTATACTTATAGATCTTGTTTTTTTACAAAACGAAAAGTTAATAGATGTGCTAGAAAAAAACAATCTGGAAAAAAAAGCATACGTTTCATAGTGCAGTATGTATCTTGCGTGTTCGTGTGAGTGTTTGAGCGAAACTAAATTTGGCATTAAACAATTCTTATTATTTTAATGAGCAATTTACAGAAAAATAAATACTAACTACTCAAATTATACAATTATTATTACAGTTTCTAAAGTAAAAATTTATGAATATAAATTTGCTTATGTCTCCATAGTTATAGTAAGTCAAATAATAATATCCGAAATAGACATAGAATTATCTTTGAGTCCTTGGATTTAATTGGCTGTTTTGATAATCTGGCAACTACTAAATTATTGAAAAATGTACTGTAAATGGATCATAAAAGAAGAAGAAGTATAAGAATAACCTACGCCCGTAACTCTCTCGCATTGATTGTTTTTCGTTTGTTCTTAGTAAATTCGTTTCAGTATCTGCATCCATTCATGATTAGTGTTGATAATTATCAATATTTGTACGTAAATTATAAATTCTTACTTAAGTGTGACAAAACATACTTATAAGTGCTTAATAAACTCATTAAAAGTGATTTTAGAGGACTCTCCAACTAAAACTACCAAACTTAGCACAACAAAAAACTAATATTTACTCAAAACTAAAACAAGTTCGTCGTAGCAACCCGAGAATGAACCCAATGGTGATGGCTGTTGGAAATCTTAAAATAAGGATGCAGAGGCAGCGGGCTTGGAACGCAGAACATATTTACTTAACAGGACACGGACATCAAACAGATACATGACTAGACTGCAACTGAACTACGCCACACGTACGCAACTTGGAGATGACGTCACAATTGAGTCAATCACGATTATGGGAATAGTCCATATCAGAATATGTTTAACATTGCAACTGAACAAATATCTCCATCCATTAATGATTAGTGTTGATAAGTATCAAACTATATTTGTACATAAAATATAAATTCCTTCTGAAGTGTGACAAAACAGACTTATAAATGCTTAATAAAATCATTAAACGTGATTTTAAAGGACTCTCCAACAAAAACCACCAAATTTAGCACAACAAAAAATTAATTTTAACTCAAAATTAAAACAAGTTCGTCGTAGCAACCCGAGAATGAACCCAATGGTGAAGGCTGTATTACACACAATCCAGGAAGCTCCGTACCTTCCACTATACGTGGTTTAACCCGTTGTATGAGGCTCTAAAGACAGCTCTGTTTTTTTTGATCCAGACCAAAAGCCGAGCAGCCCCTGATCCAGCACCCCTACATGCAGCGATTTGGAATGGGAACTTGGAGGACTTTGTAACTAGAATACATTTAATGTGCACCAGTCATCATTAATAAACAAAAAATATTTTCTTTCCATGCTCTGACTGAACTCGGGATCCTCGAGTTATGAACCCCCCACGCTTACCGATCCATCAACCCTTCACGGCCCGGTGAGGGCCATACTGCAAGACCGGATTATTGTTTTGTTTCAAAATTGATAGGATTTCAATGAGTAGATTATAGCTACAATTTCAAGGACACAATTAAAAAGAAAAATAAATTAAATAAAGTTGCACCTTAGATTTTGGAACAGTTGACATTCGGTGAGTTTATCTCATCAACTCTCTAAGTCAATTTCATCTAGGGAGAGTTTTTGCTATGATAAGATAGTGATGGTAAGGCTCCTACATAAGAAGAGTTGACTTATCCGACATTTTGGTTCCATTTTTTTTTTTCCAATGGCTGGCAGCAAAGAAAAAATATATTACAAAGAACAAAATGGAAAAAACAAACACAATACACAGAACAAGAAACAATACAGGAACAATAAAGTTAAATATATATAGCTGCCGATACGCTCTCTTGCTTTCAAATAACGGTCACACAGGCGACGTCTGGAGAGCTGGGTGCAAGTGTGCAGGTGGCGAATGTTCATTTCTTCGTTTGAATTGCAAAGAGGACAATTGGGACTCTCGACAATCCTCAAACGGTGAAGATGTTTTGATAAACAGTCATGGCCAGTTATAAGTCGAAGCATGGCTACTGACTCTGCTCTTGGTGCTATTGGGACAAAATCGCGGTTTATGAACCAAACTTTGTGGTTGCTTCTAGCTTTTAGGTCTTGCCAAAAAAAAAATCCCTTGATTTTTTCCTGATATATAATTCTCGGGCGAAAAAGACAGTATTTGTACAAAAACCTCATTGCAGAAAATTGGTACACAAACTTTAGATGCGTTGCCTGATTGATGTTTGATTATTCTATTCTGTGGATGAAGACGATTTAATTAATGCAAATTAAAAACAAGGTGTGAAAATGAGGTTTATTGCATTAAACATTTCCCGATGCATTTTTGTTGAATTTTTGAACTAAGTCATCTTTCTAGATTCACCTTTCAAGTAACATTTTTCTCAAGTTAACATCAATTGTTTTATGACATGGCAACCAGCGAATATTATAACGTATTTATAAATGCTAGAAACGCGGTTGGAGCCAATTTTTTCTTGAAACTAAAATGTCGGATAAGTCATCCTGTTCTTTTTAAGTGGCTCAATCTGATGGTAGCTCTATGAACAGGGTGCAAAAATCATGACATATTCTGGTCAAAAGCAAGACTGAAGATAATCATGTCTCTTGTTTAGCTATCGTCAATAACTCGATGAAAGATAGTCATGTTTGTTGTTTTTCCCCACAGCCAGTCGCAAATTTTAAGATAGTCACATTACATGTTTTTTTTTTTTTTAATTTAGTCAGAACTGAAACTAGAAGTCACTCAAGAGGTGTTTGTTGCTCATACACTGTAAAAACTATTCAGAAACATCCTGGAAAACAATGGGTAGCTGATGTACCCAGTTTCTGCCAGTAACGTACCTTGAAACGTTACTCGCCTGCAACACCCGCAAACCTATGTAGTCCATGGATTTATTCGCTCCCTTTGGCTACTTAATCAGCCTGGACGGGCCATAAGCAAACTGGAACCGATACACTTTATAAATACGCTCAGTTAATCTTTAAACTGGGAGTTAAAAATATTTGTTACAGCAGTGAGAAGTCTACATTCGTGCAACTTGTAGAAATTCGGGAAACTTTTTGACAATGATTCTTGATTTTTCCAGGAAGTGGATAAAAACTATTAAAATCCCGAAACGTTACATGGAAATACTCAGTAACGTTTCGGATTTTTTTTTTTTTTTTTTTACAGTTTAATGTGCGACCTGAAAATGTTTAAGAGATTAAAACCAAAAGAACTGCTTTCTCTCAGAAATACAATATTTTAAAAGAAAATGGTCAAACCATAAAATATACTTAATAAAATTCTTAAATTGTTTTTGAGAAAATTGAAGGGGACAAACGAAGATATTTTTGTAACTAAAAACCATGCATGCTTTGGCAAACAATTAAAATTATATATTGAAGATGGAATGATTTTTAAGGTGTCTTTCCTTTTTCAATATCAATTCATTTTAAAACAGTTATCAATGTCAATTGTTTCTAACTAAAAGCAAATGGTCTGAAGCAATCGTAAATTATACTATACAGTTTCAAAAAATTTCATCTGCAGTTTTGAAATTACTATTTTCCTTTAATTATTAAATGTGAGATCGAATTCAAACGTTTTCGTGAAATATACACTTTTATTACTATCACTCCTATTTATTTCTAAATATACGAGTGTATATGCAAATTGCACATACTAAACTTAATTAATAGATAATTACAATTTACAGCAAAGTTTTATAGATTAAAGAAAATCAATATCTCAATACTTCTTGAATTTCACCTCACGTGCTCATTGTGCATCATTAAATGTAATCAGCTATAATTTGAGGAGAAGCGCAGTTTCTTTTTATTCAGAACAATAAATAACGCTGGCGCTGTCTAAAACAAAACCACTGAATGTGACCCAATAAATATCAACATTTGAACTGGTAGTGTGTTTCTATTCCGTTATTATACGATCGCACATTTTTCTCTTTGTTATTGAAAGATAGTAGCCAAAGAATTTCCAATTCTTTCTAAAACTGGTCGGTGTAAAAGTAGATTCAGTTGGAAAATAAATAAAGCTGGAAATTTTATCATGAGATGGCGTAGTAAAACCATAATAGTTAAATAAACAGCTTGTTTTGTTCCTCTAAGCCATATGCCGTCCCAAGAAATAAATGAACCCTTTTTTTCTTAAAATTTGTTTTCATAAAAAAACTGTTATTAATTCTGTAATATAGTTAAAAAATTCGAGTAATTTTCTTACAGAAAAATCCTTTTTTTTAGTAAAATACCTTTCTGAACTTTAATTTTTTACCAGCTTCGATTTGGTATTATAATTTCATTTTCCAATAGCAACACTTTGCTTCAAACTGTTCGTATTGTATGTATAAAACTTTATAATGTTTACTTTTATTCATTAAAAGCATTACATTTCAGTCTGCTTATTACAATATCAGATAAAAGAATATCCTGCTTAATCTTAAAAAGTTTCAGTGTACCAAACAGTTGATGCGGGCTATTTTGATCCCGGATAATGGAGTATTTCATTTGTTAGAACAATTTTTCGTGGCAAATTGACTATTTCACTAAGTGATATTTTCACTTTGTTACTAATTATTTTACTCCACTATGCTTTTCTTTTTTTTTCTTCTAACTTTTATGAATAAAAGTTTTTTTTTTTTTGTATGAAATTATTTGTTTTGCAGCTTTTTTTTTTCTAGATGAAAGTCTGAAATTATCTAAATTTTTATTTGTGCCTTTACATATCTACTTCAAAATATACTGAAGAAATTATAACGTAACTTAAAACGAGATAATATCAATTGAGAAAGATTTACTGTGCTTTTAGACAACTGCTTCATTCATTATTAATCTTGCGATTCTTTCTATTGTGCTATTTTCATGCAAATTAGTCGCCGAAGTAAAAGCTTAAACTGTATAAAAGGGAAAGAACTTTTTTCCTTAATTAGGAAAAACCTGCTGTTTAAGTATAGTTGAGCCTCATAAGACTTTATACAGTAGGAACCCATACCACTAGGATTAACCGAAGTGGTAGAGACTGGACATTCTTTGGTTTATGGAAATTTTCCGAAAAAAGAGGGGATTTAAAAAAAGTCTATGAGCATTCAAAAGAACCTTAAGCACCATATTCTATCACGCACACATGTTCAAAGCAATTACTAAATGTGGTTTTTAGGGGTATTTTACTCTAATTATAAACATTAAATTTACTCAATCAATGTTACGTAAACCAGAAAATGCAATGTAAATTTAATGAGACATATTGTACATATTTCATGTATTTTAGATTGCGTTGACCTTGGAGAGACAATTAGCTTTAATCCATATGACATTTAGTGACAATGCAGCAAATCTTATTGTGTTATTAATAACTAGGCAGCAATCTCTCACCAACCCACACAAGTGATACAAACTCGCGCTGCTCTCGTTTACACAAACTAATTATATCAATATAGTCTAACAGACACGTACTGAAAACCCTAGAATTCACACAATGAAAATATATTTCTGCCATTAAACTTTTTCTGCCTTGCCGATATTGTCGAAGTGTAAGATCGACTGTCAAAAGATGGCGGTTGTGTCAAAATATCAACCATCAGAAGTGTCAAAATATAAATACTCCACATCATTCACCATTAAACTTCTACTTTAACTTCAGATGAAATGTTTGAATAAAGGCAAAATATAAAAAAAAATGTACAGTAGTGCAACTCCAGTATTGAATCAATCTATTGTAAATTAGCATTAGATACATTTCAGCCTTAATTTAGCATTTTAAACTTTGAACGATGCTTGAAATTTCAGTGAAAGTGGGGGAAGAATGTGTTCAGCGAGACACAAAAATTCAATAATGTTTTTTTATTATTAAAAAAAAAAAAAAAAATGCACACACACACACACACAGATATCAATTCCTTTCAATTGGTACAATATTTGTCACTGTAATAGGTGTAAATCGTATATCGTATTGTGTATAATCGTGTATCGTAGTTTTTCTAAATCCACTTGATTAGTACAACAGTTTCTTTCTTGCTTGTATCAGAAATTCTCGAAAATAATTTATCTGACTTCCTTTTTCCTAAGCAGGTTGAAATTTTAAATATGGCTCGGTTTTATTTCATTTTAGCATATTGTATTGAAAAATAATTAATAATTTAAATAGAATAATTTTGAAATATAAAATATGTATGTGATATTATCTCTTATTAGTATGCCTTGAAGACCGCAACAAAATAATGTTTCGCTACTGGAAACTTGCGCTTCTTATACGTATACACTTGAGAATCCATTCTTCAAACTGTGCAACCTTTAGGAACCCACTGACTAGTCTCATCCATAATGCTGTTTTGTTCTTTGTGTGTGTACGATTGGTTTTAACGTTTAGGTACATTTATTTATGATAAAATGTTAGTGGCAAGTGAAAACCTTTTGATGAATGTCGCATTTTAAAAAACGCTGCTATCTGCAGATGAAAAAGGAGCAAAACCACACTATTAGTCTTTAAACGAAACTTAACGACATTAAAGATATTTTTTTATTTTACCAGTGAGACAACGGTTAAATCAATTTAAACAAAATTTGACATACTAAATTCTGTGATGTTACTGATAACAAATGGGAATGTCAATGAAACTTTTAAATTCAAATTTCATTTTAATCTAAAAACGATGCCTTAACACAATTTTAAGAAAATACATCTTTAAATGAGCAATTCTTGTGGATGGCTACATATATGTATTGTATCTCGGAAACGGCTCTAACGATTTGGCTGAAATGTTGGAATTAATTGTAGTTTTACATTCTAAGTTGATCCACATCGGTGTTTTTACAATTCAAATAGTTTTATGTGTTTTTTAAATCACGCATATAAATTTTTTTTCGAAAAAAAAAAAAACCTGTGTCTTGAGGCTTTTTATATTTTGTTAAGACTGTTGTTATTATAATTTGTTGGAGTGGTTTGTGGTTCATCACCTTTTATGGATAGCATGCTGTATGTAGTATTCATTCTCTGGCGTAAAGTAACCAACTACCCTAAAAGTAATTATTCCAAATGTAAACGTCGATTGGGATAAAATCATGTGTAGCAATGTAGTAAGAAAGGCAGTATTGGGTTAAAAACTCATTTCAACATAGTAAAATTGTCTCCAAGTTCAAAATAATTTAATTAATGACAGGAAAATTGTATAGTGGAAACAAAAACGTGACAGACAGTTTAAAGTAAAAAGTTGATTTAATTGCATTTAGAATCTTCTTTATTTGGTGCTTTAGTGTTATAAGAAGGTCGCGGCGCATTTTCAATCTCAGCAATTTTTTTATATTTATTGTCACCATGTTTGGTCTTAGAAATAACTTTTTTGGCAATACCATGCTTTAAATATTTATACGCAACCAGCTCAGAACTTCAGCAGGTCTGTGGGGGAGAGGACGCCTATATTCAGTAGTAGGTTTCTGATAGCTGAAATGATTATAATGCTGATGAAGTGTTTGCATGTATATCTCTCTTTTCTTGGAAGCATATCCAACGACTGGTGAGAACCTTAATATTTCGTTAACGTGATACTTTTCAAGTATATTTGAAAAAACATCGAACCTTAGAAAAACACGAGTTGACAAAAAATAATTATTTTAAAGCCGAGCGAGGCTCCGTCATCCAGGTACTTACACATTATTCTTGATTGACACATAGAATGTCTTTCTAGTGTGAATAGTCTTTAAACACGAGTGCTTAGTTTCATGCTAATACCATCACTAAATTTTATTTTAAAAAAAAATATGATCTATGCGCTGGAATCCAAGTTCAAAACCAGAAAATGTAAAAAAAAAATAAAATGCTCAAATTGCGAATTGATCACTGGCAGAAACGCAATGTCCAAAATGGTGAATTATTTTGGAGTTTGTTCGCTTGAGTTTGATCAATTCGCGATGCGGCACATCTATAGAGATCCAAGTCCAACTTCGCACCTGGAGGAAGGGCGAAACACACCCACATCGATTTGAGGACGAGCAAAATCATAAAATATTTTTGCCATACTTGCGATTTTTTTCAAACGATTAATAAATGTCATATGGATTTGTGTCAAAAATAAGTAAAATACAGGGAAAAGGAGTAAGAACAGAATAACTAATGTCTCGAAAAGTGCTTCAGCCGTATCCTTCTCTCTGTAAACAGTGTTGCTTGAGAAAAAAAAGGGTCATTGTTAAACCAATTCTTACAAACGCGATCGTGTTTGGAACTGCATTTTTCACAATTTATTCCATCCTTTTTTATTTTACAACTAGCAGTATCCGCACGGCTTTGCCCGTAGTAGAAAAATTAAAAGGTCATCTGGTTCGCCAGTATATTTATTAATAATGGATAATAAATTTCCCGCTATTTTGCAATGTTTATTTTATCGCCCATGTTACGATTACATGTTATGATAATTTGGTAATTTATTCGTCCACGTTATGGTAATTTGGTCGGTAAATTGTTCTTAAAATTAAAATAGAAAAAGAACAAAATCGAATTTTCGAAAAATATCGCACTCTTATGCTACAAAATAATTTTGTGCCAAATTTCATGAAAATCGGTCGAACGGGTTTCGCGCTATGCGCGTCACAGAGAAACGTCCCGACAGATATCGGACAAATATCCAGACAAACTTTGAACTTTTTTATTAGTAAAGATGTTTAATTGATACTAATTTCATTTATTTTATTTAATCTAATATTTAGAGCCAAAAACAGTTGTTTTCTGACTTGTATCTAACTTATTTATCCATGTGAAGGTGTTTCAACCGTACGCCAAATGTAAAGTCGGACATGGATAATTACTGATTTGTCACATCGCGAATTAATGAAATTCAAGTGCGCATACTCCAAAATAATTCACTATTTCGGACTTGGCGCTTTTGTTAGTGATCATTTCGCGATATGAGCATTTTTTTCGGACATTGCCCGATTTTGGACTTTGGTTCTAACATATAGCTCACTTGGAAGAAGAATGCCACAATACAAGAAAATGAAATTTTTCAGGAGAAGCGTTTGAAGTAGAACTCTTCAGGCAATTTGTATTAAGAAAAGTAAGTTTGCTGTGCTCTCCAGTGTTATTAGAACAAAAATCTATCATTATTTTCCAAAGAAGAGACCATCCTTTGAAGGCCTTTCAGCGAAAAAAGAAAATTAAAAATTTCGTATTGTGGCACTCTTCCAAACGAGCGATATATAAACACTAAAAATAAGTTCATTTAGAGCTGTCTCTCCTTCTTAAATTGTTTTAACTTTGAACTGGCTTATCAGCATAAAAACATCTGCAGTACCAAGCTGTGTGTAACATATTAATCAGCCAGAACAAAATATCTTGAAAATGTTTTATTTGAGCAAGAAATGCCTGAAAAACAATGATGAAATCTCACAATGAATGAAATAGCACACTCTTCTAAGGTCACATTCTCCACGCAATCAAGAAGTACAAAACGAAGCAAAATGAAATTTTCTCCCAATTTGAGCTTCTCTCGATCGCAGAGTTCTTTAATTCTAGCACTTTTTCCGGAGTGGGTCTCTGAATTAGCAGTTCCTCACTAACTGACCGGACGACATCAGCTATTGACGCTGCACACGATAGCCGGATAATGTCCCCTGGGGGTAGACGCCCGGACGTAAGGGGAATGTTCAGTGACGCTGAAGAGGATTCAAGATGATCCGGATGCCGGACGATTTGTTGGGAGGTGAGAAGAGTACCTGCATCCATCTGAAAGTGAAAGGAACACAATTTAATTAAGTAGCAGACGAGAACAGTTTCAGTCAAAGAAGCTAATACGTTTATTAATAAATATTCATGAACATTCGTTGTTAGCCTTATTTTCATTGTATATTCCTGCGTTCATATTACAGGGAAAGGAATATTACATAATTTTATTTAAGATTGGAATACAGCTGTTAAATTAGAAGAAACTAGTTGTTTTATAGCTAGATAACTATTCCTACTTCCATCTGAAAGTGAAATCAATAGGACATAGCTCATAGTTCAGAAAAAAAAGCTTAAATCATAGAAACTATTAGTTTTATAGATAGATAATTATGAAAAATGATTTTGAACCAAATTTTTATCAGTTATTCCTACGTCCATCTGTAATTGAAAGGAATATGACATAATTCAAAAGAAGCTAATAAATTCATTGATGCATATATGAAAATTGATTTACAGCCTAACTTTCATATAATATTCCTGAGTCCATGTAAAAACGAAAGCAATAGGACATAATTCAGTTAAAACTGAAAAATCAACTGTTTAAATCACAGAAAATAATTGTTTCATTGATGGATAGTAAGGAAAATTGATTTTCAGCCTAATTTTCATCTTTTATTCCTGCGTCCTTATGTAAGTGAAAATTATAGTACATAGTTAGTTCAGTTAAATAGCAGAGGAGAATAGTGAGAATCAAAGAAGCTAATAAATTTTTTTTTGATGAATATTTTTTACCATTGATTTATAGCCTAAGTTTTATCTATTATTCTTGTGGCCCTCTGAAAGCAAAAGTAATGGGACATTATTCAATTTAAAATTGGAAAACAGCAGTTAAAAGAGAGAAACTAATTGTTTTATTGCTAAATAATTATAAAAATAATTAATTTCAGCATGCTATTCTTTCCTTATAGCTGCATCCTTCTGGAGGTGAAGGCATAATTCAATTAAGTTCAGAAGACATTGGCTACAATTGTTTCCGTTATTTTACTGTTTTCTTATAATGAAAATTTGTTTTTATCCTGATTTTCACTTGGTCATACCTGCGTCCATTTGAAAGCAAAGTGATTGGTTCAGTTTTAGAACACAACATTTACGACCCTAATATTCAGATTTTTTATTAATAAGTGATGATGACAAATGTTTTTTTATTATTTATTTTAAATTGAAACAAAACCTTAATAAAATTATCTAACAATTTAAAGTTTTCTGAGTGATTTGATCATTTAATACATTTGCGAAATAAATGACGAATAAAACAAAATACCCCAGTTGGATATCTATAGTTTGCTAGAATTGTTTACAGGCTTTGCTTACTTGAATGTAATCAGATGACAGCTTTATTTTTTTTTTAATCTAAAAGTGCCAAATTAGATCCGTTAGATAACTTTCTGAATGCTGCAATCGCCCCCCGCCTCCTCTCTCTTTCACGGATGAATTATAATTCATCCGCTAATGCTATAGATCCAAAAATACATTTAAAGCTTTGTTTCCAAGAATCTGGATGAAACTTAAAGACTTCTCTTTCCCTAACATTTCTCTTATTAAATTCCGACCCATCTTATGAACTATTGTTTCTCTCAGACTTAGAGCAGTAATGGAATAAAACTAGTATAATCAGTTATCTCTGGGTTGTCGTCCAAATCTTTGACAGCTTAAGTGCTCGTCTTTAGCCATTTCTTTGACATTTAGAGCAAATTATTTCACATGAAATTTCTTACACTGTGCGACTACGTAGTGGCACTAAAAGCTGTACAAACTGAAGCGGGATTTTGTAACCAATGATGCAATCATCATCAATTACATATACTTTTGCAATACATAAGAATTGTAAAAAGCTGTCTAAATGCACATACAATTTTACACATGTTTCAATTTATTAGATACTACTTCACTATGCATTACAGATTCTGTCAAAACAGGAGCAAATACTTCTATAGCAGTCTCTTTTATAGATAAAAAGCGAAAAGTTTAAAAGCTAATTCACTTAGCATAACGTTTTCTTACTCTGATTATATTTGTAACAGACTATACTACATACATATAGCAATTATTCATCCGTATTCACTCAATCTGAATGTTCAATATTAGACATAAAGCTAGCATTATATGCAGATTGGCATCAGATTTGACTATTTCAGCTGCAAATTGTCTGAGAGGATTTGTAAGCTCTTTAGATGGTTACTGTGCAAATAATTGCACTGCTCGCTACACTTATCGAATGATTAAATGGCTTCACGTTATAAAGGCCCGGATGAATTTGTTGGCGGCATTAAGAAAGTAAAACTACAACTACTGATATAGTTATTTTATACAATTGTTTAAGCATGTTAAAACTTCTGTGATTAAAATATCATACGCTATTATAAAAAAAAACATAGATAATTATGAACATTGAGTTACATCCTAAGTTTTATTGATTCTTGCGTCCATCTGAAAATGAAAATTACAGGACATATTTCAAAAGAACTTAAAAAAATCATTGATGAATACATTGAGAAATTGATTTATAGCCTAACTTTCATGTAATATTTCTGTATCCATCTGAAAGTGAAAGTGATAGGACATAATTCAGTTAAAGTTCAAAAATCAGCTGTTTAAATCGCAGAAGATAATTGTTTCATTGATAGACAATTATAAAAATTGATTTTCAGCCGAATTTTCATCAATTATTCCTACGACCATCTGGAAGTAAAAGTAATAGTATACAGTTTAATTAAATAGCAGAGGAAAATAGTTAAGATAAAACAAGCTAATTAATTCATCGATAAATATTTTTGAACATTCATTTATATCCTAATTTTTATCCATTATTCCTGCGGACATCCGGAAGCGAAAACAATAGGGCATAACTCAATCTTGCAATTTATAGCAATCATTCAATAATGCATCACATTACAATAGCATAAAATAATGCAATGTGATGCATTTTTGTTGACTATTATTCTGCTGTGAGAAGATAAAACGCAGTATCTGCAAATTTTTTATTTTAATTAATTATTTATTTTTTCAGTTTGATTATCTATTGTATTTTTGCTTAAAAAATGATATTGCTGTAAGTAACAAAGAAATGTGGTGTATTTTTGTTGACTATTATTCTGCCGTGGGAAGATAAACCGAAGTATCTGCAAAATTTTCGTTTTTATTTCATTTTATTTATTTATTTATTTATTTATTTTTAATTAATTTATTTATTAATTAACTATTTTTTTTCAGTTCGGTCAACTTTTGTACTTTAGCTTTAATGTCCCAGTTTCCTAATTTGGTTTCCGCTGAAAATAAAGCACGAAAAAAACGCCTATTGCAACATTTCTCTAGGGTTAGTATTAAGGCGTGCCTAATCCAAAACCAGTTTTTTAAATACTAGAAACTAACTCATCGTGGAAAAAAGACTTTTTATCACAGAGATTGGACTTCAAGTTTGACGTGTTCCACTTTGCTTCCGAAAATAATTGTTACGGCAAGAAAAGTTTTAATAAATATGTCTTTAAAAATAACTGCGTAACGGAGCCACGAAAGACTCGTAAATCCGATTAGTTTTCAAAGGCAAAACATGGCTTTTGGTAGTCATCGGAGTTATTTTGATTTAATAGCATAACTAATCATGACATTTAAATATTAATCCTTTGAGGCTTTAGAATATTCTGAAGGTTTAAAATGACTTATTGTTCCAATTGTCTCTGGCATTTAAGGGGGAAAAAGGAATTTTATTTTTCTTCCTATTAAAAGAATGTTTTCACACACACAGTAAATAACTCTAGTTGAATTTAGTTTTAAACTGTGGGTTAAACTCTCTAATAAGTTCAACTATTTTTGAAAGTTTATTTTAATCGAAACTTATAAGCAGATTTCAAATCTCTATTCTAATTGATCCTCACCGAATGGGGACAGTTAAGAAGTTAGGAACAGAGAGAATAAGTTAATACACAGAAACCGGAAAATAATATACGTGTTATCTGTACGTTTTTCGGGACCGTAAATAACTCTGAGATCTCTTCAGCGGCATACGATCAAAAAAAAAAAAAAAAAAACGAAAATTTACTGTATCGTGCAACAATAGCTAACTCTTTGGTTAAGAAGATAAAACACTCCAAAGGATTGAATTCACTTTCGTTCTATTGAGTTTACCTATTCTTAGCATTAACATAAATTCCAATTAGATAAGAGTTGCATACAATCCCAGCATATTTAAGAAGTTTTCTGTTTCTACGTGACTTGATATTGAAAACAGAACACGTATGGCGAAATACGTCTCTGATACTCCTGTACCTAGCAGGATAAAACTAATCGATATATGATAGAATTGGCACGTATGATATCGAGACTAATGTATTTGGTTTAAATTCAAACAAACTCAGCTGAGCTCCTTATTGTCACAGCAAAATATGCATATGGTATATAGCAGGAGAGATGCACTTTTATGGGTGATTCTGCCATTTTGTTTTACGGAAATAGTTGAAGAAGTTCAGACGTGCTGTTCAATTATTTTGACTTTTGAGTATTGGGGAAAAAACCGAATCTTACTAGTTTCTCAAAACTGTTTATATAGTACGAAAAAATGCAATTTACACTAGATAGTAGTAATAATAGTACAACTCAAATCAACATTACTGGACTTCTGCTGTAGCTGAATAGCTGACTTATGTTAGTATTGTAAAATCTTTCTTTTGCTAAAATGCATGCTGAATGGGAGTTATTTACAAAACGATTTCTAAGCAAGTCTTAAATGCTACTAATGTCTGAAAGAAATGACTCGAAGGAAAATGTAGATGAAAATATGGTTGAAATATCATGAGCCGGCTTCATCAAATTATTAAATGAGTCTGGAATCGAATTCCATGTTTGCAAAAGTTTGGCCACATGCAATTTTACAAATATTGATTGTTAATAACTCTGTTTTTGCATCAATTTCAACTTTTTCCTTGTTTCAATAAATGTTTGAGTGCATAATGAATCAGTTGCATGCTAAATTCTTCAATTTCAAACCAATCGAATTGGCACAAGTTTTGTTCATCGGACTTTATGTCCACTGTACGTTATGTCATCCGAACGTTCTGTCCCTCGGAACTTTGGTCCATTGGTCCTTTTGGGTGTTGACGTTTTGATTTTGAACGTTCTGTCCGGCTCCTATATAATGAAATCACATCGTAGTACATATTAAACTTGAGCTTTTCCGATAATTCGTTGAACTGAGAAAAAAACCTCGCTGAAAATTCCTTGATTAAAGAATTAAATACGTAAATAAATTTATCAATAACTTTTTCTTCTTCTGGTTTCTAGCATCCAAAAGTGCAACAGATTTTTTTTTTTTCAGATTTCAGAATTAATTATACGTTTTTTTAACAGTATTATCGTTTGGACAGTTTTTCCATCATTTTTTAGAAACTTTTTTTCAAGTTACAAACAAATCTTTGAAATACATTTCCGCGGCTCAGCCAACGAACATCATTATAAACCTCTGTGTTCTTTTTATAAGAGCACAAAATTGACTTCATTTAACAAAGCATCAAACTTTCGTTTATTTACCAATATATATAGAGTTTTACAAATCTCTTGTTCTCCACATTTATGAAAAATGAGGCACTTTAGTAGTTGTTTATATAATTGTCGATTAAAAGAGAAAAATATCTACTGCGATAGTAAAAGTATTTAAAACGAATATCTAGTAAAAAAGAGGAGAGCAAAAATTTAGGAAAGCCTGCAGTCGTCAAAAAGAATATTTTCTCATATCATTTACACATAGACGTGACTGTAAAATTATTTTTATACGGAAATAAACTCATTATTGCACAACTATTTTTCTCTGCTCATAGAAAGAAACTTTGTCAATAATTAAGGAAACATCCTGCTGAGACTACTTCATAAAAATTACTTTTCTCGTCGCACTTATATTTTGTTTTACTTTTTACCCTACATTTCTTTTTCGATGGCACCGGAAAATGAACTGAATCATAAGAAAAGTAAAACAAAGCATTTCAAGTAGTTTCTTTAGAATTTAAAAGGTTGCGTGGAATGAAAGGAGAGAAGGCAGACATCTTGTGGTAGTCGGATAACTTTTGTAGTGTAATACCAAATGAGGTTAGATAACATATGCATGGTTTCTTAATAAATTTTGTAGGGAATGATTCGTATCACTGTTGAAACTCTGCTGGTTCAATTAGTCTAAATTAGTTCATTCTTTTTTTTAAATAATTAATTGGACCTTTTGCAAATAGATTCAGGGTATTTTTTAAAAGTGGGAACATTTTTCAAACACATATTGAAAATCAATTGAAACACAATGAAAGCTTGTACCATACATACAAGCGTCATAGTTTTTCGATTTATACGCAAAAGTTAAATTACGTTTCAAAAAAAGAAAAACATAATAATTTTTTCTCACTGCGGTTAGGGTAGCTATTGTATGTGTAAATTAGGTGCCCTGATTGCAGGGAACTGATTTTCCCTTTGCTTACCTCTCTCATCGTTTTATTGAGAAAATATCACGAAATGGTACAACTTTGTACCAAGGTGACAACAATGGGCCACTTTTGCCATGGTGATGTTTTGCTCTCAAGTGGTCGCTTTTTTGAACGTAGAGCTCCAAAACATTCACCAGGTAGTGTAACCATTTAGGCAGCTAAATACGCTTTATCGAAGATTGCTGTGGTTGTTGTATACCATAGATAACTCAGTTGTTCTTAGTGCGTCATTCGACTCACTTGTGGAAGAGCCAAAAGTCTCATTGGAGCAGACCACTTATACTGTTTTCCAAGATCTGGCAAGTTCAGATTTGCTTTATTATTTTGTCATATATGAATTAAGCCGTTTCTTGACTTAAAATGTTTCATAGTTTTCACAATCTCTGAACATTTATCGAAAATGGGAATGTTGGGGTACAACAATTGGCCACCTTTTTTTCACGGTTTTTAGTGGCTTGAAGCTTCATTTTATTCTCTATAGGGATACTTTTGTCATATTTTGTGCTGTTTATTGTATATCATGGCAAAAAAAGACAGAAGAAAGCTTGGCGATCGCCCTATCGCCTGTATTCATGGGAGTTTTTGCAGAAGGTGCTGACTGAAATTCGGACCAAAGATAAACGGAGATAATTTTTTAAAAGTTATTTATTTTAATGAGATTTGGAGTGTTAAATGTGTATTCACATTTCAGTTTTCTCATTTTTTGTAGATCTCATTTAAAAGTTGTCAGACCTACGTATTTTCTGAGACCTGAGTATAGGTACCTCGCCTGAAATTGGGGAGATTTTTTTAGTTTTCATTTTTTTTCTAGTTTTCAAATGTTTCTATGTCAAAACTTATTCAGATAAGAAAGAACGTTACCTGCATTTACCATGCTGAGCTTTATTAACCATTCGAGATTACAAATGATGATTAAACTTTAAAAAGATGAAAACAAAGGTAAGTGATGGAATAAAAAATTCCTCATGCAGTTTCAAGCAGAGAGCAACTTGTAACCTCAGACAGCAAAAGACCAGATCACGTTTTCAATGTGTTTTCTAGGTTTAAATGAGGTGACCCACAGTTGCACCCCGTAGGGGTACAACAGGGGTACAACTTTGAGCCACGGAGAAAAAATTCCCCTTCCGATTCTTTCCAATCTAGATGTTTTTAAAACATTTCACTGTAAAAACGATACAGAAACGTTCCTGGAAAATAATAGGCAGCTGACGTGCCCAATTTCTTCCAGTAACATATCTTGGAAAAACCAGGAACGTTTTCACCTGGAAATCAGTAACCTTTCTGAAATTAACCTTGAAACTTTCTGCAGAAGTGCGAAATCTCCCCTGTTAAAGCTATTCATGACTCTAGAACCTTCTAGAAAAATAGGTTTAATGTTATTGATTAGAGCCTTCCTGATTTACCAAGAAGTCTCCATAAAAATCAGAGCGACCACGGCCAAAGCTATGTAAGATGGAACTAATCATATTTCTTGCCTGCAATTCCAGCCTTACAAAGCTATAGCTATCCATTGAGTTTTTTGCTCTCATTGAGAGCTTAGTCAATCTGGACAGACCGTATGCAATCCTAGGCCGATACACTTAATAAACACGTTCATTCAATCTTTAAACTGGTTGCTAAAAATATTTTGCACAACAGTGAAAAGTCTTCACGCGTGCAACTTGTAGCGATGCAGGAAACTTTTTTGTGAAGATATTTGTTTTTACCCGGAAATAGGTGAAAACGTGTGAAATCCCGAGACGTTCCACGGAAATAACCAGTAAGGTTTCGATTTTTTTTTTACAGTGTTCGTTTGAAAGATGAGATGTGTAACCATCATTGTGCTAAAGTCCTCAAATTTCTGAATCAAAGATGAACATGGAATCAAAGATGTACACGGACCGTTTTAGGGTAGTATTGAAGTTTTTTGTAGATCTTTGTCCTCTTCATTCTTCGTAGCTTTAAATTTATGTTTGTTTCTTTAAATTCATCATTGTTTTTTTTATATAACACTTGATTTTTTTATTTGCAGTTACTCTAAAAGGGATAATAAACTCGGGAATGTTAAATCAATTTTATGCAATTTTACAAGTATTTCCTTTTCTCAAAACAGATTTGCGCAGACATCGCTCGTTTGGAAAAAGAGTGCTACCAATACGAAATTTTTAATTTTCTTTTTTTTTCGCTTAAAATCTTTAAAGGACGTTATCTTTTTTGAAAAATAATGACAGTTTTTTTGTTCTTATATTAATTACTGGAGAGCACAGCAAACCTAACGTTTCTTAATACAAACTGCTTGAGTTAAACATCAAACGCTTCTCCAGTAAAATTTCATTGCTTCGTATTGTGGCACTCTTCTTCTAAATGAACGATAGATAGAATGTGTGATACACCTGTTCTGTCGCTTGTCTAGCGCTTGAATTATACCCAAAAAATGGGAGGCTCCAGGTGATCCTTCGGGGAAATTTTTGAAGATTTAATCAATCAAGAAGTATTTTAACGATACATCATGCTCGGTAATTTTGCGGATTATTATTATTATTATTATTAATTATTATTATTATTGTTATTGTTATCATCATTGTTATCATTATCATCATCATTATTATTATTATTATTAATATTATTACTATTATTATTATTATTAGTAGTAGTAGTAGTAGTAGTAGTTGCTGACCTGGGCGAATCATTTGTGCTAGACAAAAGGAATTCAAAAATCCGGTTTATAAAGTTTTTTTTTTTTTAATAATAATATTAAAAATGTAACTTTTTTTTTCACTGATAGCGACGAAAAAATCTTTAGATGGGTGTCTAACTTTTAATGTTTGATGAAGTATTACGTTATGGCAGACTTGCAAAAACACCTTTGGGATTTTATATACATGTATCTTCGTTGCACTTCCAAAACTCTTAATATGCGTTTGCACAATTTGTGCAGAAAGATGGGAAAATATTGTCACTTTGAAATTTCTAAATTTGAATAAAAAAACTAGAACATGGAATTCACTTGGAATACTAGATTTCGTAGGCGTGATGGCTATACAGAGGTAAAAGATAATATCTAGTAAATTCATAATATTACTGTTATGTTTTACTTCTTACCAGAACATCGTTGACGTACCAACTTAGATTTGCTGCAGGTTTAGATTTAGCGGATGCACAGTGTAGCGTCAGGTTATCACCAAATTCTGTGACTTCTCCATAAATTCTAGGTGATGATTCGGGAGGAACTATTAAAAAAATTGAATCATGCAATCAGAAGGGTTAAGTAGGAAAATAAGAAAATGTGGCAGATATTTAGAAAGCATTAGCAAGTTATATCAAATTTCAGTTGAAATTTTACAAATGAAAAAAAAATCATTTCAGTTTTCATTTTCCCATTTTATTAGCGATGTTTTTAAAAGCAATTTTAAGATGAAATTTAAAATTTTGAGTACTAAAGAGAAATTCTTAAAATTAACAAAGCAGAAGCAAAAAAAAAAAGTAACAAGAAAACTTTTTTGGCGAATCAATTGAAGAACATTACGTTTTTATTTGCTTTTGAAAAGAAAAACTAGCAGTTGTATAACAAAATAAGTAGGCAAATATTAATGAGAACATGACAAATGTTGAAACAAGAAACAATGCTCTAATTTCAAGCTTTATCAATAGCAACCTTTGAGTTCATGCAAGAGATTTTTCCCACATTAGTGGGATAAATAAAATTCAATGCTTACTGAGCATTGTACAATTTTATGAAAATTAACATCTAAATGAAAATTTACAAATACCTACACTTAATAAAATCTTTAAAATTCAAAACCTTTTCTGTATTGAATGTGGCCTACTTAAATGTTAAAGTTAATTCGTACGAAGTTTGTTTTTTCATCGTTTTTGCCAACTTTTTGATAATATTTCACCGAAAATATTTTTAGTTCAGAATTCAGTTAGCCTAAAAAAATTGCTCCAAAATTTTTTTAAAGAACAAATTAAACGGTTAAAGCTATGATTGTTTCTACAAGCTATAAATACAGCCCAGTTAATAAACACACTTTGAATCGGTAATTAGTTAGCAAACAAAATAAGAAGAAAAATCATAAGGTAACTAGAAACAAACGGGAGGACATAAAAACAACTCTCCAATACATTTTAGATTTAACCTTGGGATTCACTTGCAAGTACTGACGATCGAGTGCAATAAACAAGTTATCCTCCTCTAAACGAGACCGATTTTGAATGAATAATTAAAAAATTATTTATTTTAATTGGTTCTAAACTTATAAAATAGTATTTTAAAATTATCTTAATTGTTATTTTAAAGAAAAGTAATGTCTTCTGGAGGACCGACACTAATATAATAGATATATTTGAGTTCAAAATTGAGAATCTCAGAAAAAACACAATATTTGATAGCATTTTTTAAAAATTCTACGAAAAAATAAATAAATAAAGTAAAATAAAATAAAATAGGGAAACTTCCCTTTGCGTGTACATATAAATTTTTACCCCAAAAAATGCAATTTTCATTTGACTGTAAACATGCTGTGGATAAAAGTTTGTCAATGAAATACCTTTATTTCATCACTGGCATCTACTATCAAAAAAATGAACTAGTATTGTGCAACACTAATGCATTTTAATAATTTTAGCGGCATTTTTTTCTAGTGTTTCCTACATACGACATAGAGACTAGAAGGTTACATCGTAAAAGAAACACGTCCATTAATTTTAATAATCACTCTAACGCAACTCTCACTTCCCAAACCATGGGCCGCGGCCCACAAGTAGGCCGCGATCAGCATGTTACTGGGCCGTGGACACTGGTCGAGAACCAAGAGTCTTGAAGTCTTAATTTCCGTTTTTTGGGAAAATTCACTCATTCAATTGTCATTCAAAAACCCTCCCTTGCTTACCGCCAATAAGGAACTTTAAGATTAAAATGTTTCATGTTTCTTAGGAACTTTCCTCTATAATTGAAGATGAAATCTAATTAAGCAGAAACTCCTTTAAAGACAATTGCCAAAGAAACAAGCATTAGCTTCAAGTTAAAAATGCTCCTCCTTTGCTGAACTGGCATAACTAACCAGTGAATGGATACACTTGAGAGACTTTTCGACCATCTACCTATTTCAATGAGACTTTTCATTGCAGTTTTTTCAAAAACATAATATAGAAATGCATTGAAAGGTGAGAGTTATTTGAGCCAATTTTAATCTAGATATCATCTCTCTCGCAGAGGAAAAACAGCGTCAAAAATTGCTTGGAGCTTTAACTTTGATGACTTGTTCTTGAGTTTCCTTAGAGCTATGCCAGCTTAGAGAATTTAATAAAATTATTTTATTTCTTAAATTTTTTTTTAAATTGTATAGTAGTTATTTGTCGTTATTTATATCAGTGGTGCAGCATAAGGGGAGGAGGAAAATAACATCTCCAGAACTCTTGTTGTTAACGCACTTTCAGGTGCTCCCCCCTTCCCCCCAAGAAAGTGAATTTCGGCTGTGCAATTAATATATAGGAGATAGTGGGCCTCAATGGTGTTTTGTACAAACCTAGTGGGGCGCACAACTAAAAAGGTTGAGAACTGCTGCTCTAACGTGCACTCACATTGGATAAAAAATCGGTTTTTAGGGGAGGCTACGATTTCGCTTCAGAAAAATAAACAATATAGAATAGTAGATTTAAAATTAAAAAAAAATACGATCTAACAAGGAAGATGAAACAAAAATTGGTTTTAAAGGAAAAAAAAAAAACAAATTTTTATTGAGCTAAAAAACTGAATAAAATTGTAAGTGTCCATGGTAAATATATTTAAAAAAATCTTTTAAAAGTGAAACTTGAGGCATTTATTTTATTGCGATAGAATCACTGCAAGAAAAAACAATACTTACTATATACCACAACGTCTCTATGAACTTGAACACATCCAAAATATGGTTCATCTGCAGAAACTTGGCAAGTGTACTGCCCTTCACTTTTGAGGGTTAAGTTCCGCAAATGTACAATGTTTGGACTGGACCTTGAAAGCTATCAAATGAAACAGTTTTTCAAATCATAAAAATATTCACCTTATTCAATTTTTTGACTTTCTCATTTGTAGTTAGTATTAGAATGTTTTAAAAGCATATATAATGAGTAAATATCAAACACACAAGTGTAGATGCTGTTATGTGAGGATCATAGAAGGTTTCATCCACCCTTTTTTTCTCATTATTGAAACGCTTTCACTTACTGATAAAAATGCAGCATTTTTTCCAGCCTAATTACATGGGAGGGAAAGGGGCTTCCGTACACTGTATTGAATAGGAACGGGAATCAAGATAAATCCCATGTGGTTGATCTACTGGAAAAAAATATATATATCGTGTTGCAAGTATTTCACTGCTTTAACACCAGTCATTAGCAGTTAATAAAGTAAGAAAAACTTGTTCTTATTGTGTTCATATTCTTTTCTTTTTATTTAAATTTGCTTAAATTTACTTCTCCGAAATATAACTCAAGGAAGAATTTATCCATATTAGTTTAAACTTGTAGTTCAAGTCAAACATTCCAAAGATATTTCGAGTTTAAGAATACTTTTTTTTTTTGGAATGCTAAAGGCAATATAACCCCTTTATATAACACCTCGGTATACCGTGGAAGCGATATTACCGAAGGTGCCCCACGATTTGCGATATTTTAGAAAATAAAGAATTTCCATTTTCTTTTATTTACGATATTTCTAGAAATCTCGCAAATAAAAAATTTAGTATGTGTGATTTGTGCTTTTGTTTTTCATTTGAACCACTAAGGAAATGCGCAAGTAGAGTTTGATTCATTTTTAGACCATAATTCCTGCTGCTTCCATTTAATAAAATATTTAAATATTTTTTTAATAAAAAGCATTTTTTATTTTATTTTATTTTATTTATTTATTTATTTTATTTATTTATTTTTTTTTTTAAATTGTTCTATGTATAATAATTTGTGTAATGTATTTTTAGTAAAGTTTGAGGCGAAAATTTAACTCAAGGTAAATTTGGATTACGCTGTGTTACATTTCTCCCATTAGTTTGCATTTAGTAAAAATTAAGTTTCGCTTTTCCAGGGTATGTTATAACCAGGGTTCGTGATTTTTTAAATTTTTACAAAAAATCAAAAAAGTCGGATTTTTTAAAATTTAAATCAGATTTTTTAAAAATTCTTCTAAAATTTGAAGATATTAATAACTTTATATTTATAAACATAATATATTTCATACAATAAATGATTTATTCAGCTTACTTTTGAAATTAAGATAAATTCTATAACTATTCAATATTTTTTTAAAAAAAATTTAAAGCGTTATAATGCTTAAATAAGATGTGATTTCGTTTTATGCTTTGCTTAAAGATAAGGTTTTAATCATCATGTACGTTTTTAGTTTAAAATAAAATCTTGAACATTTTTTTTATTAACTATATTAGTCATGGTGTATAAGAAAAACTGCAAATTTTTATTTTGATCTGAACTTTAGTTTTGGAGAAAAAGCAATATTGCAAGCGTGCAAATCTGTTACACACAGAGAAAGAGAGACCTATGTAGTTTTGCTTGTTGAAATTGATATAGTATAATGCAGTGTAGTTAAATATAGAGCAATACATTCAAAAAATGCAAAATTAATTTATAAAAATAAAATCAACTGATTGTAATTAATGATTTTCTTTTAAAAATCGCTTAATTCAAATCAACTGATTTAAATCAATTATTTTTAAAAAAAAATCACTTGATTTAAATCATGGTTTAAATCAACGAACCCTGGTAATAACGAGGTGAAAAATATGTCCCCCAACATTTCACCCACGGAGAAGACATATTTGAGTCACCTCAATATTGCATCAATTTCCTTTATCTCAATATTGCACCGTCTCCTCAGTTCATACACAAAGAGCCCGAAAACTGTTTGTGAGAAGCACGAAAGCACTTACATCAATGTCCAATCCTGGCGCTGGAAAGGCCATGTATTGGGGTGAAAGGCTTGGAAAGAACCTGAAAAACTCTACGTTATCTTTGTACCACTTTACTGAGTACAATTTCTCTTTCCCCAAATCGTAAGAGCACGTAAGAATCGCCGAACTTCCCGGGACGACGAGAGATGGCACTTCGAATCGAGTGATCTTGATTGCAACTGTGATAATGGACAGAGCTAAAGTGGCGGGGAGAAAAATTGGCCATCATTACTGAAGCATTATAGCACCAACTTTTATGGTACAGAAAAGATTACATCGTAAAATAAATTATCATCTTAAATTATCACAATGTGTTTGTGAGAAGGATATAAGAAAAGGTGATATCATTGACTCAGATCATTTTTATTTAATACAAAAAACGCCACTAGAATTAAAATGTCATTTTCTTATTGATTGTAGACTATATTTAATTTAAATACAATGATCAGCAAAAGTTTGTCAGGGAATAAGAAATGAAAAACAACATTCATTAATTAAACAAAACAAAAAGTCAATAAAAGATAAAAGATGGAATAATAATAAACGCAGCAGAGTGATTATAATTCACAAGTGCTTTAAAATTATCTTAGCTGGCAAAATTGATTGTCCGAAAGAAAAAATGAAAGATCTGTCTCAAATCGGGAATTTTTCGTATCACGTTGGAGACGGATCTTTGAAAAAATTGTTATGGTTTAAAACTTTATACACTTAAAGAAGAATACAGCAGAAATTTTTTGGAAAAAATTTAAATAAGTAACTGAACAAAAAACACGACAAATGTTTTACTGTTGAATAAAGCAGTTAATCAAACACAGTATGCATAAGTGAAGATCAACAACATTTTGACACACAAAATTAGCAGATTACTGCAGACACGTTTTTTGAGGTTGCAGGAAACCCCTTTTTCAATGCGAAGTAGTGAGCTTTTGAATGTAAAAACATCCGGTAAAAGCCAAAAAGCTAATCTGCTAATTTTGTGCGTCAAAAAGTTGTTGATTGCGGTTTACTTCTCCTCACAAAGGTATTAATTTACACAGTATGTATAAATATAAATATAAGTTGTTCAAATAATGACAAAGAATTGTAACATCAATAATCATAAGGTGGAAAGCACGAATAGGGAAATAAAACTATTAATAGATAAAATTTGAAGAGTTATTGAACAATTTAAACTAAATAACGTGACATTTGGCGATACCGTTGTCTAATTGACGAAGGGGTAGCGAAAACAGCGCCAATCAGATAATAAAAATGTTCCTGAGAATAAATAAAATGAGTAATTCATGAAAGTGGCAGATATTGGCGCCAAACAGCAACCTTCTTTTTTCATTCTGCTATCAAGTCTCCCGGAATGCGCCATAGTAAATATGTTGAACTACTGTATTTTACCCCTTTGCTACAATTATTTAAAAAAACAATATCCATACCTCAGGTTCTGCTCGAACGAGTTTACCAATCATTTGTACAGACGTACATATTATGTTTCAGTAATTTATTTTTAATTAGCAAATATATGCAAGAGAAAATATATCAATAACATGTAGAAGTATTTGAAAACATTAGGATGAATATGAAGTCTAAGTAACGATGATATAATTCTGAATGCTATTAACTCCACAGGATGAACAATAATTTGTCAAAACATTCATTATTTCTACCACTGTGCAGTCACATTTAGGAAGTATCATTTCTTTTCGTGAGTAGGTACTTTCTACTTTCTAGTATTATGCTTTATAGCATGCATTTTACCGAAAGTACTTCTAGACATGTAAAAGTATCTTGCTGATTGACATCCATTTAAATATGCATTTTAGATAACGAAAACTTGAATAATCTAGTAACAATGCTTTTTAAGTTATGCTTTAAGTTAAAACTAAAATGTGGAAGAGAAAAATAATTGCTTGTCTGCATGAAACTGATTAAAAGTATTAATTTAACATTTACAAAAGCCATTTGAGTCAAAAATTTATTCACGTTTAAATGAATCACAAAGTGAAGTTGCTCACAGGAAATAAATAGGTACAATTTTTAACTGAGTTATGCAAATTAACTCTTATCGTAAAAATCAAATTAAAAAAACTTTTAATTAGGTGATAATATTAGTTATATTTCTCATGACAGTCTGAAAACAGAAGACAACAAATAAAATACTAAGTAAATAAATAAAACTTGTGTTTTAAAGAGTTAGCTCCGTATATAAGCACAAAAATATCTATCATAAGAGGAATAATGTGCAACAGAACGATTAAAAACTGGTAACTTATTTCTGTAGCATAAAGTAGAAACACAGAATTTTGATTACCAGAAACAAAAAAGTAAATTACGAGATGCTCGGCAAGGGAAGTGACGCAACGCAAAATTTGGGGAAAAAGTACTAAATTTAATGCTCTTTTTTGCCACAAAACTCGCACAAAATTATCTTACATGCGAGTAACCGCTGCAGCTTGGCGTAAAAACAATAGAATCAATGATGGCACATCATTAAAATTTTGCAATAAAAAAAAAACGATCATTAAGTATACATGATTAATTTAAGCAACAAAAACTAAAACTAACCAGTAAACAGTATTATTTATATATATATATATATATATATATATATATATATATATATATATATATATATATATATATATATATATATATATATATATATATATATATATATATATATATATATATATATATATATATATGCGTTTTTAAAATTTAATTCTAAATTGCTTGAAACTACTATATAACTACTATTATCAAACTTTGCGTAAAACTTTGATTTTCTCCAAAGTCATTTTTTTGAGTTGTATCTTTTTCCTTGCCGGGGTGATGTGTAGAACTAGTTTGATATCTAGTTAATAAAAGTAAACATATTTGCAGCGTCCAAAACTTTAAACGTTATTGCCAAAGGAAAGTAAAAAAACGAAAATACTTAAAATAATTAATTAACGGTCATTAAAGACAATCATAGTTACTGAAGAAAACATGCATTATAGGATTTGCACTGTCTTTTTTTGTTAGACTTTTTTCCAAAAGAAAAGATAGCACAAAAAGAAAACATTTTTTTCTGAAATTCGTTGTTTTTTCTGAAACTATACTTACTGATCAATAAGATTACGTCTTTTATCATGAGGAAAAATGTGTGATAATTGAGAAAAGGCGAAATTGATGTCGACAAGTGAAGAAACTCATGAAACTCGTTTCTTTTCTGTGTTATTTTCAATCAAAATGGTCATTCTTTGTCCTGTCGAGGTAGCCGATCTCACTGGAAGAAAAATTATCAAAAGTTTTACGGAAAGAATTGCATGAAATATAGTTCTCGAACGAAAACATAATGAAGCATGATAACATTTTCTGTGTAAAATATATGTGGTAGGGAAACGCTCCCCCCCCCCCCCCCGAAAATGAACTAAGTGATTAAAATGACAATTTTCGGATGGACTTAAAAAATAATAGGTTGTTATTTGCTTCATAGGTTATTATTATTATTTTTTTTTTTTTTTTGAGATAATGATGTTTTGCACCTACAGCATGTAGGGTCGGTTGGGGTAAAAGCAAACATGCGGTAAATGAAACGAACTCTATCACCACAGTGGTTGGCAATTGTTGAACTGAAACTCATGGTGAGTTAAGACTTGGCAATGTAAAGTAGACGTTCTGACAGTTTCCAAGGAATTGCGTAATAGTGTTTTCATTAAGATAAATAAATACCTTTGTGCTGAACAGTGAAGTAAGACAAAACAACGTTAGAAGAAGCACAAATTTGTAATTTACAAATTTGTGCTTCTTCTAACGTTGTTTTGTCTTACTTTAGTGTTTTCATTGTTTGGAGATACAAGTGAGAAAAGTTTTTTTTTTTTTAAGCTTATTGTAGTGAATTACTGTAGAGTTTATAACTTATAATTAAAATGAACTACAAAATAGAAAAAAATATTAAATAAAGTAGTCCTCTAAATTTCCAAAGTAAATGTTCCATTAAAAAATGTAAACAACGAAATTTAATTTCAATGTAAGTACACTCAAATCTGTTTTTGTGCTGTCTTTTTTTTTTTTTTTTGGTGCGATTTTTTTTTTTTTTTTTTTTTTTTTTTGGTGCGATTTTTTTTTTTTTTTTTTTTTTTTGTGTGATATTTGGAAACTGTAATTGAATGAATCAATTAACCAACGTTTTGAAGGAGAAAAATTGCAAGTTACTTCAAAACATGATTCAAAACGTTGATAAATTGATTCATTTAATTTTCAGCACACAGGTACACTGTTAAAAATTCAGGAAGATTTTCCGGTAATTGTTACTGTAAAATGGCGGACTAACGCATCGCTGATTTTTACGGTAATTTATACCGGAGAAATAAGCGATCCCAGCGCCAATTGGTTGCTGTGGCCTACCGAGGAAACCGTAAAATTTTACAGTAACATTTGATTTTTACGGTAATAGTTACTGGCAACATGGATGCCTGTAACAATTACCGTAAATTTTCCGGAAAATTTTTAACAGTGTATTTATTTGTTTTTTTCAATTGACTCAGTTGACTAACTTATCTTTGACATGAGTGCTTAATAGGGTTATTTTTTTTTCATGCGATTTGTTATGCGGTCCCTATCCACGGCGGTGAACACACTTTAAATTCATTAACCTCAATGGCTTTAAGCGACAATTACAAGCTTAGCTTAATGATAATTAAACTACCTTAAAATATGCTAATTAAATCCCAAAACGAATGACTGTTAGTTCGTCAGTCATTTTAATGCCTTATTCTATATGCTAGCAATTGTTTAAGCACGAAAGAGGTACATATGAAAAATGACTAAATTACTTGTATGAAGGCAGTTTGGAAGAATTGAATTAATATATTTCATATTTGCTTGAACTTTGTGTATCTAAGTTCTTTAAAGTTGCAATGTAGCTAAACTTTTCTCGGTTTAAAGTATTTCAGTGGAATAGCCGTCAAATACGAAGCTAAAAATGAAAAACTGACACTGTATTTAGAACATTTATACTTTGATTAATATTTAGGACAAGACGTAATCTTTCATGTCGTGCATCATCTACTTGGTTTTTCAAACTTCTCCTCGCGTAATTTTCTCACCCGATACAGACAATGATTACAGTGATTGCGTATAGAAAAACTGTAAAACATACTCATATAACAGACAATCATCGATATCGTTTAGGGAAATTGAATCGATTATTTCAGAAAGGACATAAGTCCTACACTGTAAAAACGATTCAGAAACGTTCCTGGAAAATAATAGGCAGCTGATGTGCTGAATTTCAGTCAGTAACATATTTTACAAAAACCAGTAACCTTTCTGAAATATTAAGAACTCTCCCCTATTAAAGCCAGTCGTAAATTATCTAGAAAAATTAAATAGGTGTAATTTATTTCATTAGAACCTTCGTGATTTACCAAGAAAGCTCCGGAAATATTAGAGCAACCACGGCCAAGTTACGCGAAAACTGCAAGCAAGAACCAAGCATATTCCTTACCTGCAATTCCTGCCTCGCAAAGCTGCAGCTATCCAGTGACTTATTTGCTCCCATTGGAAGCTTAGTCAATCCGGAAGGGCCACAAACAATCTAAAGCCGATACTCTTAATAAAACACGCTCCGTCAATATTTAAACTGGTAGCAAAAAATATTTTTCACACCAGTGCAAGGTCTGCATTCGTGCATCTTTTAGGAATTCAGGAAACTTTTTTGCGAAGATACTTGATTTTTTGGGGAAATAGGTGAAAACCTCTGAAATCACGAAACGTTCCACGAAAATAACCAGTAACGTTTCGGAATTTTTTTACAGTGTACGGAAATCCATTGAACTTATGCCTTTGGGGAAATTATAGATTCAATTTAAAAAAAAAATTGGTAAAACGCATTCATATTGTTGACAGTCGACCTTACAAGACATGATTGCTGGATTTTTATCTCAGGAAAAAAAAAAAGTTCTACAGTGCAAACTGTACCAAAACTTTTGCTTTGGACTGTGTAAAATGATACGATGACTATTTCAAGTATCATAGGAGAAAAATATGGATGGAGATGTAGACGGCAAAATCTACAACTTTTAGAATTGACTTATTAATATAGAATCAACTTTTAGAACTTTTTGATTACATTGGTAAAACACATTCATATTGTTGACAGCCGACCTTACAAGACATGATTGCTGGATTGTCATCACAGGAAAAAAAGTTGAACAGTGCAAACCGTACCAAAACTTTTGATTTGGACTGTGTCAAATGATAAGATGACTATTTCCAAGTACCATAGGAGAAAAAAAAATGGATGGAGATGAAGACGGCAAAATCTACAACTTTTAGACCATGCTTGACGCTTAAACCCAATCTTTATCGAAAGGATAAATAATGCAAGCAGAGAGTTGCGGTTTCTCGCGATGTTTATTGACGAGAGAGAGAGGAAGATTAATGGAAAGATGGTTGACAACACATAACGAAACGTTTTCCTCCCGAATTTGTTTACGAATGATTGCTGAAGATAAAGGGGTAGCACACAAATATTTGTCAAGTCGCCTTAGTGAAAAATGTATTTCTTTCAACTTCTCACTCTTCTTGTTTCTACACTTTTTGAAAATCAGTCTTTGCTGTAAAGTGTTAAATTTTGAAACTTTTCCAAGCCTTTACAACTCTGCTCGAGCCTGTTGGTTCCAAAAAATTTTGTTTTTTATTTGCATAATAATTTAAAACTTGGTGTTGTTTTCATTTCTTTTGTAAGCCTCGTGGTGTAAAGTACGATCCTTTTGCAGAGTCAAAATAGATATGAATAAAGTGGATATTTCATGTTTTATGCAACATTGTTAAAGATAAAATCCCCACAAAACTCTCAATGTACGAGAATTCTAAATAATGACCGTTTTTCGAATATTGACGATCAATAATAAACTGTTGCAAGGTAACCTTCTTCAGGAAAGTCTTCTGAAAAAGATAATTAAAATAATTTAACGCAGGTGTTTTCTGGTTGGAACATGAATAATGTATCCCTTATGAAATTCAACGCTTGAGTAGATGATTGATTGAAATTCTAACGACTTCGATTATTAAACTTTATTAATTGAATGTATGTTTATATATTTTATTTAATGCAAGACACGAGCAATTTTTTCAACAGAATTGCATTCTCAGTCAATTTTAACCGACATTGCAACCGATTGCAACCTAAACACAGAATATCAACTGTCCCCGACGAACGGTTTTTTGACTTATACCAACTATGTGCACCTTCGAGATTACGACGAAGTTAGTCAAAACAAGAATTGGGGAAGGTGAAAATGCAAATTTACATTAATTTTTGATTAACAATTTGTTTTGTGATCCTTTGTGAAAAACGTAACAAAATCGCAAGCGAAACAGGATTTCCAGATAAAAGCATAGTTTAATTTTATAAACACCAGATTTTTAGACAATAAAATATTTTTATGGTAATTGACTACGCAAGTTTGAATTAAATTTGCAGTTATGCAAGTTAAATCTAAAGTTATAAACACAGAACTTTCATAATAAAATATTCAACGTGTTACTTTAAGATTGAGATTGAAGTAAATACTAGTTTTGGTTTCGCCTCATAAAGTAAATATTTCGTTTATTTATTCCATTCATGATGGTTTATATTCAGCGCAAATTAATTTGCGTAATGCGCATGAACCATTGCAACTGTTTCCTCAATAAAGATTTTATCGACTAAATTTATCCAGAGGGTATTTATAGTAGGATAAGCTTTAACTGGCCAATATTTGCTTGTTTATGTTCTTAGATTTATTCGACCTCACGGGTAATGCTTTCAAAGGCATTTTTAATGAGTTTCCATACCTCAGATAATCATGATAAAGCGAAGTGAAGGAAGTGCCCGCGTAGCTTTGAATTCTGTGAAAAATGCTTTTGTACTCGAAAAATAAAAATAAAATGTTATTAGAAAAGAAAAATATGCGTAAATTTTGAGATTATTTTTCTGTTTTATGTCTACATTTACTACTACTTGACTACTTTAACAATAAAATTTGAAGCTTTTTTTTTCTTTTATTTTTTAGAAAAAACAGATCTAATTGATTTAAACCTGTTTTTAGTATTCTCAGTTTAAAATAGCGAGTTATGTGCTCACATTAACTAATAAAATGGTAAAATCAGAAAATTATTATTTTTGTAACAAAAAAAAAAACTTTCCGATAGTAAAAAAAAAAATAAACAAAAATAAATAGAATTAAGTCAATGCTGAGAAAAAAGTAACAGAAGAAACCGAAAAGGATTTAAAATGATCGTGACCTCAAAACGTCCTATAAAAAATGTTAAAAACTGCTTTTAGTGCGTCAGGATGTCCCAAAATATATATATGTACAAATATATAATAATAGAAAAATTAGAACAAAAATTTATTCCCAAGAACTGAGCATTTGACACTGACTTTAATCACTGATTTAAATTCACGGAGTTCATAAATTTTAACTCTGTGCAAAAATATTAAAACGAAGTTTTAAGTTCAATATTATTAGAACGTCCCTAAGACTCAAGGAAAAATAGAAAATAACTCCACTTTTTCAGCAGTGAATGTAATACCGTAATTCTTCACTACAAGTTGTTTAACCGCAATTTTTCTAGACTCCATCACGATTTTGTAAAATCAAAATTTTTAGCAACAAGAATGTTTAGCAACAACAATATTTATGAAATATTAAAATTATATTGCACCTACAAGTAAAAATACAATAAAGTAAATGTAGAATCCGCTGCTGAAAAAATGTTACTCACAATTTTTTTTTTAATGGGCTCTTGATTTCAAACCAATCAACGAGCCAATCTGCACGAAAAAGGTTTTGCAAGTAGTCCTTTTAGGAAGTCTCCCTCGCCAGCACCAACGAAACATTAATGCCCCCCCCCCTCTCAAATAGAAAATAATTTTATTTTAATAAGCTCTATTGATTAGACTTCCGGTATTTACCGATGACAGTCAGACTAAGATAAATATACATATTGGTATACAAACAGATATATCTGTAAATTATAGATAGAATGTAGTAAAAAATGTATCGATAAATAAATAAATAAATTTATTTTAATAATCTCAATTGATTAGACTTCCGGTATTTACCGATGACAGCCAGACTAAGATAAATATACATATTGGTATACAAACAGATATATCTGTAAATTATAGATAGAATGTAGTAAAAAATGTATCGATAAATAAATAAATAAATTAATTTTAATAATCTCAATTGGTTAGACTTCCGGTATTTACCGATCACTGACAGACAGACTAAGATAAATATACATATTAGTATACAAGCAGATATATCTGTAAATTACAGATAGAAATCAGTAAAACATGTATCGATAAATAAATAAATAATTTTATTTTAAAAGGCTCTATTGATTAGATTTCCGGCATTTACCGATCACTGACAGACAGACTGAGATAAATATACATATTGGTATAAAAACAGATATATCTGTAAATTATAGATAGAATGTAGTAAAAAATATATCGATAACTGGTAAACAGAAAGGTGACGAATATCGCGTTTCGAGAAATTTAGACTGGCAAAAACATTTATTTTGTTCAGGTATAAGGGAAAATTCTCTTTCTTTATTTAAGGCATTTAAGACAGCTTCGATTCAACAAAACTTCACTTCATTCAATGCATCAAACATTCCTAATGTTTTGTACACAGCAATCTTGTCGACTCAGATGCCCTGCAGGGCTTTTATTTTAGGATGAAAGAAATAAGTACGAATGCCTGCTTATTTGTTTTCTTTGATTTAGAAGCTCTCACACCAAGCCTGAGGCGTTTATCAATGAACCTGTCCGCAGCAGAAAATTGTATTTACTTCCGAGTATCCTAGTGAGAGAGTTACCAGAGTAAAACGTTTGCTTGTTTGCGTACTAAATATTATTGCCTGAATCACTGAGTTATCGTTTGAGAAAGAAGTTAGGTTTGTGCTTCTTCGTTGACAAATGCGTTTGATTGTCACGGCATTTGGTTGGGTTAGAGTGATAGTGGTGCAGGTCGAAAATGTTTGCATTTTTAGCTAGTGATGAATTTTGCTTCCTGTCTAGTTTTTAAATAAAGTGAACCAATTGCAAAAAAAATTATTAAAATATATAGAACAAATTTTATCGATTAACTTGAACTGTTGTTCAGCTTAGAAAGGGGTGTTTCTTTCGTCAAAAGTACTACTTTTAGTCATAGAAATTGATAGTATAAGCAAAGAAAGAAAAAAAAAACATAGAACCAGAAAAAAAAAACTATTATTTTCCCAACAGTTATTTTTTTATTATTTTTTTCACCTATTTTGCAAATAAGGCGTGGTCTTTATGACGTCACAAGTAATGTACTTTCGCGGCCTACTCCTTTGGCCAACTGAATAGTTACACTTGCTGTCAACCGCGTTGCCAGTACATGAGAATGAAAGAGGGAATTAAATATTGCGCGTAAAAATAAAATTGAATCTGCCCTCTGAATTGTTTTAATATTAAATTTTTTCAAATTATTTAAAAATTGGTTAAATGCCATGTTTTTAAGCATGATCTTTAAAAAAAAATACTTTTTCGATTTTCGGAAACAACCCAGTTATAAAAGTGTATGTCGAGTTTTGTACCATTGATTGACTGGCATCCAGAATCTTGTGCTATTTTGTACTGAAGAATCCTTCCATGTACTTGTTTTTTAAATCGATAGACTCTAGAATAAGAGTAGCGTAAGTTGTTAAAAGTTACTTTTAACTTAGTTCAAAAACCTTTTGACGAAAGTTGATCCATAAAAAAATACCCCTCTTTTAATATAGTATATTCTGCTCTTGATGTTAAGTTCTAAGCAGTCTTGATTTTTATGGGATAGTTTTACAAAACTTTCGTTTACTCAAAACTACGTTAGAATGATGTACACCACTGTAATTCCAACCTTGAAATTTATAAAAACATTAAGAAATTCTTAAATGCTATTTTTTTCGTAAAGAGAGTTAAATTTCAAATTTTTATAAGATCTATATATTTTTGACAGTTGCAATATTGTTCATTTAATAACAAATACCGCTTATGTTTGTTGATTGTAGGACGTAAAACGTTTTATTCTTTGCCATTTTAATAGGATGAGAAATTTTCATGCATGTGAAAAAAGGTGAAGTAGTCCTTTTAGTCCGTTCAGAAATATGTACTAGTATATTATTCACAATTACCTCAAAACACCTTTTCTTTACCCCTGGTTACTTTGTAAGTTATATAAACCACACCGTTATTTACGAAAAAATATAAATTTTATTTGAAGCTTGAACTTATTTAAACATTAAATTTTTCATTTTGTTAAATGTAAAAATACATAAATTCGAAAACTAATATAAATTTTTTGTCGCTTGTATTTTTTCTCCATGAAATTAAAGTTTCATGAATAGTTTTATTTAGTAGTTTAAAAAGTTGTATTACGTATACAGTCAATTCGCGATAACTCAAAGTCCAATAACTTAAATATTACTATAACTAGAAGTTTTTATCAAGTTCCGACCCCTTTGTCTTTTATTCCATGCTAATTTTTCTCAATATCTCGAAGTTAACTTTCTTTAACTCGAAGTTTTTTTAAAGATGACTCCAAATTTATTTCGAAAGAACGGAAAAAAAGATGAAAAAAAGTAAAGAAACAAGTGACTATGAGAGAAAAATTAATTCACCTTCACTTGTGATTCCTGCACAATAGACCTCTAAAGCAAGAAAAGCACCTTTTGAGTCAAAGTGCAATTAAAGAGTTACACGTACGGAAATGAATTAGCTTGTTTTCTTTTGCTATACTGTACTGTTTACACTAAGACATGTTGCTGGACTACGAATTTGATTTAAAGTTGTCAAGTTGCCGACTGACTGTACCTTTATTCAAAGACTGGCCTAAGTTAAGATGCGTTCCCCTTCATTCTTAAGTTTGATCATTTTCTAATAAGTTCCTGAGAGACAGAGTGAGTTTTCTTAACTTTTAAAGATGTCTAAGCAAGTACTCTGCCAATGATATGAAAAGAAAAAGAGAAACTTCTAAAGCGATAGAATCCATGGATCCGACTTTGAAAAAAATGAAGATGTGCACCTTTCCTGAAGTAGAATCAGCTCTATTCAAGTGGTTCCAGCAGTATCGAAATCAAAATCATGCTTTTTTATTTTTTTTTCGCTCAATATTTTTTATTAAACTGTGCATATTGTGTTTAAAAACTTTTAAGTTCTGTAATTTTTTCTTTTACATGTACATGTTAATTAAAGTATCAAGTTTATTTAATTAATATATTTAGAGATTGGAAAATTAGGATGGTTTTTACTATTAAAATGTCGAAAACCGAAACTAGCGGTATGTCGAAATTTCGATAAGTCGAAGTTTTTTGTCGGTCCCTTTAGATTCGAGTTATTGCGAATTGACTGTATATCTTTAAAATCCATCGGATTATCAATTGGCAATTGCTGAGGAAGTCAACTTGATGTACGTTACCGCATTCCATAGTAATGAAATTCGAAGCAATTCTAAACTAATCATTCTGCTTTGGCGATTTGCAAGATTTTAGATTTAACAGTAATGCAGTGATTTCCATTAATACAACAGTAATTTCCAAACCGAATTAATCCAACATATTATAATTGGATAAGGATTCTCATCACAATTACTTTAAAGCGTAAATGTTTGCAAGTCTGATTATAGAAACTGAAACTAAAGTGTTTAGATCCGAAAATACGTTTTAAATCAGTCATAAATAGCTTATTTAATAGGAATACATATTAATTAGAAATTGTGCAGCGTTCTTTAATGAAGTTTGTTCAACACAAATCCAGAATATAATAGCGGTTATGTAACAGTTTATGTTGAGTTCGTTTTTGTGTCTATAGACTGATAATGCCTGCATAATCAAAGGAAAACAAAATAGAAAGGTAATTATGTTATCATAAAGGGCAAGTTCAAAGAATTTCAAATTCACAACTTCAGAGCTCGAATATGCTACCTTACGCTGATGACCAAAACTAAAGAAAAGGGTAAAACATTCCATTCCACGTGTTTTCTTTGGGGTAAATCATAGGCTTCAGACAGTTTATGATGCAATGTAATTTCAGAAGAATAGGAAAGAAAATTTCCCACAAACACGATGAAAAATCACTGTCATTCACAAAGCGTCAAAGCAAGTTATAAGTTACGGCATGCGTTTGTTTTACCTTTTTCATCCGCCATTAAACAGTGACTGCAGCCCCCCCCTATAGTTTATTGGACTTGCGAATTAAGAATTATATTATTTTACATACAGTAATAAATTTTGAAAAAAAAATCTGTAACGCGCTTGTAAAATACTGAGCATAATATCTGTCAATAACATATCTGTATATCTGGTAAAAAACAGGAAAGTTTCCCATGAAAAGCCCTCAACCTTGCTGAAATTATCTCAGAATCTTTCTGTAGAAGTTATGAACTTTTCTAATAATAGCCCATAACATTTCTAGAATAAATTAGATGGATTATAATAGCTTGGAGTATTAACTTTACACTTTCTTCATTTGCCGGAAAAGTTCTTTAAGAAAATACGGCTGAAGATACGGCAGAACTGTAAGCAAGTACCAAACAGCTCATTTGACTTCAATTCTTTCAAAGCTGCAATATCCTTTGACTGAATTTTGTCATTTGAGGCTCAGTCAATCTGGAAGGGCCGTAACTGAGCAATGCGAAACACTTAATGAAAAATATTAGCGTATCTTCACAATGAAACGGGAAAATGGTTATCACGACAAGAAGTCTACTTTCATGGAACTTGTAGTAATTCAGGAAACATCCGCAACTATACTTGTTTTTTACAGGAAACTGGTACAACGCCGTAAAATAACGGAACGTTGCCCAAACATTTTCTGTGACGTTTCGGAAATTCCTTACCATGCATAACTTTTTTGTGCAAACTGTTGCCAATTAAAGCTATTTCTGCGGCACATTACACATAAAACATAACACATAGCACAGATTCATTTCCTATAATACAAGAAACAACAATGGATCAAGAGCTCCACTGTCGACCCATTCGTCCCCCCCCCCATCACCAAAAAAATGCAAATTAGAGAAAAGTATTAAATTTAAAAAATGAATAAATAAAACATAGAAAATTGGATTTTTCCGCAGAACATTGGTGTAATAAGTGTGAGTTCCTTTTCAAAAGGACCGTAATTAAAGTTTAAGAAGGGGAAAAAAGTCTACAGAAAAATAATACAAATTCTTCGGACTTCAGAATTTTTATTGTAATGTCTGTGCAAAAGAAATATACGAAAGAAGCACATTATATCCCTGTCCTCTCACCGGTGTTTTCAATATTACTTTTACCCTAACCCATTTCAAAGCTATTAATACCAAATTCTGCGCTCCTTAAAAACGAATTTGAAATAAAATACAGTCTATTATAGTAACAAATCGCCCATTTAATGCAATAAATGCGCGAATATTAGCAAAATTGGCTCAACTTCCTCATCCCAGGAATGGATTTTGCAGTTCTTTGTTTCCTTTCTAATGCTTACGAAAAAAATCTTTCTGCTTAAAAGTTTCAATTCCAATTTCAATTTTCGCGTTCTTAAACGATGCAAGTGTTTTGAGTGCTTCTTTTTAACATCTCACTTTCTACTTGAAAACGAATAAAAAATATGTTATTGGTATGAATTTAGTTCTGAAAGAAAGAAGTGTTATTTTACCTAAATTTATTTTTTTTTCTGTAATTTTTCATAGTTTAGACTTTTGGCTTATTCAAAAATTAATCTTTTTATTTTTTTTTAATTTTATTTATTTATTTATTTTTTTTTTTTTTTTTTTTGCGAAATCTGAGCTACGTTTTGAAACAAATCGATGGGTTTTTCCTAATGATGTTCGAAGGCAAAAAAGAAAGAAAAAGAAAGAAAGAAAAAATATTAGCGCAATGCTCATTTAAATAAATTTCTTTTTAAATTTGATTCTCTACTTTTACTTTTCATTTGTTACCAAGATGTGCATTTCAGCAAAAGACATTAAAAATATGGAAAACAAAGTGTTTTTAGTGGTTAAACAAACGTCTTTTGTGCATTCGAAATTCAAGAAAAATCTTTTGAACTTACAAAACAACATGTATAATAAATATGTTCGCTTTAATTCAGAAAATACGTTTTTAACTTTGTGAAATATGTAAGGGAATTTGAGGCAAAGTGAATTAGCACGGAAAAGTGAAATGGCGAAATTTTCTCTCTACTTTTAGTGCCACTTATTTGATAGTAATTTAACTTTGTAGAAACACATGTAGTCTATTCCAGTTAGGAAAAAAAATTATTAGTGAAGATCTAAGCATATGATAATGCAAACAATTTCCTAAAATTGATACTAAAATTGTGATATTTTGTAGTAAGATGAAAAATATTTTTGTTATTATCAAAAGATAAAGATCTTGTTTAGTATTTTAAATATTTATTGGGACCAACAAATATTGGGAGCAGTATTTATTTAGTTTATATTAAGCTTATGTATTGTCACTACATGTTTTATGATGTATTGAAAATGTTGCGACATGTTTTGTTTTAATTAGATCATTCTTATACCTTTTAAAAAATATATACCCTTTCATTAGTTGTGAAATGTGTTAGTCAAGCCTTTATATTATACTAGTTGACCCGTGCGGAACTCCGCACTGTTCTTTAAATCGTTTCGTAAGGCATTTCGTTCTTTAAAAATTTCAAAGGAAGAACTTTATGAAAAAGAACCGAAAAAAAGTACACGGAAAAAGTAAGCGCACAAGAAAAGGCATGTAATTTGAAGACATCGGTAACAAAACCTCGTTAAAGATAACGTTGTGATAATTTGATCATCGCTCACCTTTTGGTTGTACGCAATTTCAATGCAAACATAAATATCATTAAAAGTGTGGCTGAGTAGGAACTTGTGAAAAAGCAGTAATTGTGCATGTGAAAAACAGGTTGTGGCAAATACAGTCCTGCCCATGTGAGCATCTGACGGGAAAAAAAGAAACATTAAAGAGATATTTATTGGCACGGATTCGAATTGGCGCCATTCTGATTAACAGAACGACACTCCAACAAACCTAGCAATTGCGCCTTCCTTTTCGAATGCTATTCATTGAAGGAATGCGTAGTAAAAAACAGCAAAAAAGCTTTTTTGCCGAAAGAAAATAATCAGATTATGCGTCTATGTTTTGTCATTAGGCAGCATGATACGACTCAAAATTATTCGTATAATATGGAATTTGATTAAAGAATGACGAATATCTCACGTAGCAATTGAAACAAACATTCTAGAGAAGTAGTAAATTCGATTGAAAAAAATAAGTGTTTTTATTTTTGAAATTTTAACGATTTCCCATAGCAGGCTTCTTAAACCTATACGACTTAAATGCCCGCACTTGTTTTTCTTTTAATCGAACACTTAAAATTCAAAACCGAAACCAGTTGAACTGAGTCTGTTTTTTAAGTAATTTTTCGAACGTAGACAAAATGCTTTTTTTTTTTTTTTTCAGCAGAAAGCAGAGGAGTAGAAAATGATTTCTTACTAATGACGTTGATAATAATTTTAATGTTTTATATCGCATTCGCGCGAATAAAAAAGTAAGGTTTACTGGGAGAAACTCGTAGTTTCAATTTGGCCGGCGTATTTTTTTTTATTTTTTTTTCATTTGTACAAAAGGTTGAACACTATTATTAGAAAAATCTACATTTCAGCTTACAATGAAAATGTTTTCCTGCACAAAAAGGATTCCCTTGAGGTAAATCTAATAATTTTTTGTTCTTACATTATGCTTAGTGGTCTGGATGAAGTCAAAGCTTTAAAAAAAAAAAAAGGAAGAACACCCTTCGATTAACAGTCAACTTATCCGAATGATAACTGTAGCCTGCATAAAGGAGTCGAAACACCAAGTAGCATTCCCACTGCATTTATTTTATTACGTCTGTATGTTATGAGTACATGTAATGCGTAATACTAATATAAATTTGATATTATGTCGTACAGCCCAAACTTGCCCGAAGTTCAGATAGTTTATAGCCGAACGCTCTACCGAAAAAAACTTATCAATTTAACCAAACAACTAAGTCCAGTGCTTTTAAGCTTTATTAAAATATGAACACACACAGGCTATTTTTTTTTTTTTTTTTTTTTTTTTTTGCGAAAGCAACGTAAAAAAATGGAAAACTGCATTAGAACTTTGCTTTAAAAAAATGCATAAGAACTACCGGCTGCATCAAGGTTTTGAAACAGCAATGGGCGTTTTCGAAAATTTGATTTTTCGACCGTAAGTCTATTTTTCGTCATTAGCCAGTCTGATAAGTTTTAAAATGAGAGGGGAATAATATATAAGATAAGATATTGAAGAAAAATGTTTTTATTTTTGAAAATTTTTACAATTTGTTACAGCAGGCTGCTTGAACCACTAGAACTTAGATGGCAGCACGTGTTCATCATTTAACAGCACGGTTAAAATACAAAATAAATTGAACTATGCTCTTTTTTAAGCGTAGCTTTTCGAATGTAGTAAAAATGTGATAAGCTATTTGGTTTTTTTAGCAAAAAGAAAAATATATATATATATTTTACCCTTCAAATTGAGGTAGTAAAAACTCATTAGAAGAATATATATTTCAATATAAGATTTATTATTTTTTTCTGAACAAAAAACAATTCTATACTGTAGTCTGAAATCTTAACCCTGTTACTTATATTTTTGCTTACATTATGCTTTGATTTTCTTGCCAGAGCCAAAGCTTAAAAAAAAAAAAAAACGTGCATTTCAGAAGTAATTTAGCAAAGTCACATTAAGTTTTCTTAACAGCAAGGAGCGTTTCCTTCTCATATATTCTATTTCCTCATATTTGTTATTCACTTAATTAAGTGTTCATGTAAAGCGCGATATTTCTCTAATTTTTTGATGCAGATTGTCCGGACGTGAGTCCGAACACGCATTCTCCTGGTTTCGAAGAGAACGCTCTGCCAATCAAGCTATTCAGCTCTGTCGGTCATGGTGCAAGTTAAAGTTATAAGTTTAACCGAAAACCTCATTCTGGTTCTTTAAAACACGTTTTTCCGCTGAAAAAAACAATTTTTAGACCGTGGGTCTATTTTTCGTCAGTAGCCAGCACCATAAGCTTTAAAATAAGGTGTAAATCAAAGAAATCGATCAAGAATTGAAGAAAATCTGGCGTAGAAACCAAAAACAGGCTACAGAAATAATATATAAGGATACGTAAAACTCATGTGTTAAAAGACAAATAACCAGATTTAAAGAAAAGATCGAATCAGAAAATCGATCGACTTGGTTCCTTTTTCATATCCGTTTTAAGATGACTATCACTTTTTGCACGTCTTAAAGCAACTTGGAATGCGACCTTGGCCAACCTTGATCGTGAATTTGCATTAAACAGGATATGCAATGTTTTTGTGTTTTTGCTAAAACTACGACTGTTAGTGCTTTTGTATTGTGAAAGGTTTTCTCAAGGATTAAATGAAAGTGTTTCTGCCAAAATGGGAGAGTTTGTTTTTTAATTTAGTGTTCCCTTGTTTTTCTTCTCCATGCAGTATCGAGCTTGGTAAAAATTGCAAAGCCCCTTACTATGTCTTAACTTGCCCCTGTAACATATTTTAATCTATTTGTCTTTACAATGCCTTTTCTAAATTGTCCTGAATTTGCTCGCCCTGTTTATTTCACACGAGCCACATACTAAATTTTTAATTGTGGTATTCCTATGTGTTTTCCTCCTGGGTGCTTTGCATGTCTCTGCCGGATTCCTCTGAATTCTATTTGCAGCATGAAAAATATTTAGCTTAATGTTTTTATGTTCTTTTTTTTTTCCACAACGCAATGGTACGGCCAATTTCTTCTTTTTATCTATAATTAAAACTTATCACCACATGTATATTTTAAATGTTTTGTACAATTATTCAACTGCATGCGTGGCAAAGTGGATGGAGTAAAGTGAAAAAGTTTATTTCGTTTACTTATTCAGTCATTTTTCAAAATTGTGTACTTACGTATTCATTTATTAATTTTTTTCTTGCATTCCTTTATTTAATAATTCATTAATATTTATTCATTCACTTACTTACTTTCATATTCATTCCCTATTTTATCCAATCATGCATTTTCCCTCCCGTATTAATTAATTAACTTATTTATTTATTTGTTAATTGTTTCATTATCCAATCATTTAGTCAATCGTTCTATTATTTACTTATTTACTTGATCAAAAACATTTGTTCCCAATCGAATAGAAATAATTTCATTAGAAAAATATTTCATTTTTCACTTAGCCTCAAGGAAAAAAAATCCACCTTTTTTGAAAAACCGAATTTTCCCCCAAAAGTAAAAAATGACGTTTAAATGCGAGTTTTATTATAAATTACATTGTTATTCCTTTTTGCGCCGTAAATTGCATAACAAATTTAAAATTTGTTCTTTTTTCACAGCTAAGCCATCTTTAATATTTCACTTTACCCCACATTCCCTTAATATACATTTTTTCCTTGACGAATGTAATATGAGCTAGTAAGTTTTGGACACCACAAAACTTTTTTCTGTATCTTCTATGTACATTCGAGGGCGATTTATTGTTTGTAAATACACATTAAGTTGGCATTGTAATTGCGTGCAAAAGGGAAATTAATCTTAAGATTAAATCGAAAGTGAACAAAATTTTCTACCTTAGAAGATTACATTTTTCGTGAAATTAAATCAAAGATAAATGCGTTGTATTAAACTATTCCTACATACTAATTTCATTGCCGTTCACTTAACTATTTCTAATTAAAGAACATTAAAATTATAGAAATGCAAATTAGAACTGACTTCCTTAATTGTAAATATCCGGTAAACTTTTATTTATTTTATTTTAATATTTATGAAGCACACCCTTTTCGTTTCATAATGACTTCGAAACTTCCACAATTACCAAAATAATTTTAATTAGATTTTAACAAAAGTGTTAATAAGGGATTGTGAGTTGTAGTGGGCATGTGTGGTTCAAGATACGAAGTAATTAATTTAGATCAAGAATGTTTCATGTTTATCTAAATTTATTCCATTTAGACGATATTTCTTTTCCAACTTGTAGATAAAGAAATATGTTTTGTTACTAAATAAATTTTATATATTTTCTTTTATTTTTTGTTTGTCAAGATAATATACATTAAAGGGGAGAAAAATGAAAATATCGCGAAAAACGCGAAAAAAAAAAAAGGTCGCGCAATTTTACTTTTATTTTTTTTTTCAAAACAATAACATGACTTGAAAGATATGTGAATGGGTCAGCTAGCAGGTCTACCTGCTTTCTCTAATGGTGAATTTATATTTAACTTAGAACAAGACTATTGTTAAAAAATGCGACATTATATTCCCTGATTTAGTTTAATAATTGAACTGATATATTGTTTTAGAACTTTAAATGAGTTCGATGTCTCATAACTAGGTTCGGTTTGGAAAATAATATCCTTTACCAAATCAAAAAAATAATAATAATATAGCGGGCAAAATAGATTCGGTTGAACTTTGTCATAATCTTTGAAATGCAATCATGTGCCTAAAACTTTTTTCGTTTTTTCAAGCATACTAAGGCTATTTTAACTAGTACATAATTTTCAAAAATAGTGTTTATGGTAAAAAAGATAGAATTCTTTATTTATTTACAGCGGACAAATTTGAAATAGCCGTCTCACTTCAATGTTGCAGTTGAGACAGCAAAAGAGTATGAGTGTGTGTGAACTCTTTAGGGATTTGAGAAAAACATGGTCAAAGTTCGAAAAAAAAAAGAAAAATATGCCATCTGTGAAGTATTCTGGCTCGCGCGATCCTTATACCAAAATAATTACTTTTATCGCTTCTGGTTTTGTAAAAATTGTGTTGCATATTTGAGTTACTTTTTTTCTACAGGGGAGCAGGATTTTCTTTTGTATATAAAATGTGGATTTTAATTTAACTTTTTTTTTCCTAGGTAGAGTGGAACGATCATTTAACGTAAATTGCTGCGCGTTTTCTACGGGTGACAGGATTTTCCATTTGTTCAAGATAGAATGTGTTTGTTATTTACGTTCTTTTGTTTTGAAGGAAAGGGGAGACAGCGGAGGTTTTGTTTGAACACTTTACACTGTAACATCAAATCAGAAACTTTCCTGGAAAATAATGGGCAGCTGATGTGCCCAATTTCTGCCAGTAACATATTTTGCAAAACCCAGGAACGTTTTCTGCTAATATTCAGTAACTTTCTTGAAATTGTTTCGGAAACCTCCTTAAAAATTCAGAATTCTTCCCGTTTAAAGCCAGTCGTGTCTGTGGAACTGTAGAGTAAACTTTGGAAGTTATAATATAATTGCTAGGCCCTTTCTTGATTTATTAAGAAAGTTCCATAAGCAGTACTGCAAATATGGCCAAAGCTACGCCAGAATTGCAAGCGGATATCGAGAACTTTACTCGCCTGCAACTCTTGCAAAAGCAGCGTTGTCCATACTTATTCGTTCCCTTTGGGAACTTAATCAGCATGGATGGGCCGTAAGTAATCGGATGCCGATTCACTTTATAAATACGAAATTTGATCTTTTAATTGGGAGCTAAAAATATTTTTTACATCAATGAGAAGTGTGCATTCGTGCAACTTGTAGCGATTCAGGAAACTTTTTGACAATGATACTTGATTTTTCCAGGAAGTGGATAAAAAACATTGAAATTCTGACACGTTTTACGGAAATACTCAGTAACGTTTCGGAATTTTTTTACAGTGTAGTTTAAAAAGGATCGGATCGTGAATTGATTGGAGTTCGCTTCTCTCAGTAATTGGCTGGATCTCGGTAGCTTGGTCGCTTGGCGAGATAGGCGATAAACAATGGTATTGGTGGATTATTCGGTATTTAAAGAGAACTGTTAATGTAATGCAATGCTTTTTATTTCTGTGGAGAAATATTTTAAATTTCAAAGGAACTTATAATGTTTTTGCAAATAATGTGAGGGGGGACGGACGACAGATTGCATTAAACTCTTAGCACGAGCATCGCCGTGCGGGTACAGCTAGTGCACAATATAAATTAGTATAATGCATGAGCTCGTTTTCCACAGCAATGTCGTGGAAAGCAAATCAATAGTGCTGTATAAATGTTAGAATAACATTGCTTTAAAAATAGACAGCATTAACATATTTAACTCGTAACAGGTAAAACATTTAAAAAATAGTCTGTGTAAAGCAACAGCAGGTGCCTGAGAACTAAACGAAAATTGTATAATATTTTAATCATTGATAAAACTATCTTAGTTAAAATACACAACTATTCTTTGGATAGTTTGAAATGAACGCGCCCTTAGGAAAATTTATTGCTTTAACGCTCTTCCGCACCGCTAAATCTAAGGGCTTATCTATCAATAAGATATTACAGTCGCTTTCTCGGCGAGGGTACTTATTGAAGCAACAGCTGTTTGTTTTATGGAGTACAATCAAGCGTTAAGTATCAAAGCGGATATTAATCCCAGCATATCATTCGATTTAGTACTCCATTTTTGTTTCGTTGATTACCTGCTCATGAGTGAAAACTATCCGATTCAGTTATTTCGTACGGAGTCCTTTTTGGAAGTAAGACAGAACTTAAAAGTAGTGGAAATAAGCTGTGCAACATTGAGGAGGGTAAAAAATATTCTATACTAATATTATAAAGAGAGAGGACGAATTTTTGTGTGTTTATATGTTCGAGGTAATCTCCGGAACTATTGCAACTATTTGAAAAATTCTTTCACTGGATGAAAGGTGCCTTCTTACTGGGTAACATAGGCGAATTAATTAATCGAATTATCCGATAAATAGTCCTTTTTTTCTTCCAATTTAGGCAAATTTCACGTAAATTGCCCATTATTGGATGTTAAAGGGGTGAAAAATTACTTGCACATATAAATATTTTATATCGTTAAAAAGGAAAGAATTTTCCTCGGTCTAAGGAATTTGTTTCAATGCTCTAACTTTATTACGACGGGAGCGATTTGCGTTTTTATCTTGAACTTTTTAAAGCTTAGCTGAAATTTTGGCACTACTTTTTTCATTAAATCTATCAATAAAAAGTGAATGAATTGTCCCACAGTTTTCTTTTTGACACCGTTGGAAAAAGCGACATTTTTTACTCCAGAAATATCTGGACCTACGGTAGAAAAATAACCTTCTATCTCCAAAGAAAAAAAAATACGAGCCGTTAAAAATGAAGTTCGAATAAATCTAATATCCAATAAAATTACTGATGTTTTGTTTCGCATTGCCATGGTTACGTCTTTTAGCTTCGCTTCATTTTAATTTCTTAAAGGTCCACAAACGTGGTGCCACGGAATTATAGGCAATAAGGAAATGTTTTCGCCAATTCTGCATATTTTACGATCTACGTTACGATAATTCCCCCAGACAATGTAGAAATTGCGGGAAAAGTTGGAAAACTAGGAGTCTTAACAATTTTCCCAATTGTCGCCAAAGACCAAGGACTAATGTACTTCGGCCATGGCCTTCCTGATAGTGAAAGAAGCAAAAAATTATAGCCCAGTAATTGACGATAGCGATAAATCCCCAGTTATCGAAATATCTTCGAAATTACTAATGAAAAGAAACCAGGGCATCTTAAAAGCAGGGGGGATGGAAGTTGTATTTGTACGCACTTTTACATTTAATTCTAAAGAAAAACATTACTATGATTTAGCTTTCAAAACTTAATAATATCCAAACGAAATATCGATGTGAAAAGTAGCCAAGTTCAATCGAAATGAGGTTCTGGGTAGACGGTGTCACCGACAAGAGTCTGATCTCAACGGATAACAAGTTCCATAGCAGTTCCTCGTGGAAATCGGACTGCCTCGTGTTCTTCAATTCATTTTGAAAACAATTTTTTACTTTCTTTTATCCCGGATTTAAACTTGGCAAGTTACTGTATAATTGGAGCAGTCAAATGTTTTGGAAATTGTTTACTGACGACCAAAACTTGCCGCAAGTTTAAAATGCGGAATCAAAGAAAATAAAAAAAAAAATGTTTTCTGAATGAATTGAAAAACATGGGACAGTCCAACTTCTATAAAGAACAGCTATGAAACTTGGTACCCGTTCAGATCTGAACTATTTTATGGGTGACACCGTCTACCCAATGCCTCATTTTGAGCAAACTTGGCTCCTTTTCACATTTATGTTTTGTTGGGATTTTATTTTACAGCAATCCACAGCGTTCGGTAATGTCCACAGCCCTACTATTTCAATTACAATAGAGAAAATAATGCCTTTTAGTTCAGAGCAATTCCATATGTAACAGAAAGACATTTTTTTTAAGGTTTAAGTGATTACAGTGAAATTATTTTCATTAAAGCTGACTTTTTTTTTTCTCTCCGCATTTCATTGTTAAAATATGAAAAACAAGACGGAGAAAAAAAAATATATGCATTTTCCCTCAATGTTTGCGCTACTTTTTGCTCCGTGATAAAATGACACTTTTCTGAACCAAGTTTTTGGACTTCTTAGAACAAAACGATATTTTTGTGAAATTATGTAACAGTTCAATCTTTTAACTGACGAATACTTTCGTGATAGAGAAGTAACAATAAGTAAAACAATAGTAAACTGTTAATTTAAATAATTTTTTATGCACTAGGTTGACAAATTCAAGTTTATACGTTTTGACGGAATGACTGCGGTGGAGTGGCTTTTGAAGTCCATTCATTACTATAAAAATGACCATATGTTTAATTAAGTTGAAAATTGTTGCCTTTAACTTATATGACACTACTGTTGTTGTTTACGTGTCCATAGTTAATATTCATGGAAGGATTGAGAGTCATTGCCTCGAGACTTTGGACTTTTTTCTTATTTATTCACACATAAGACATTATGAGAAAGATTTTCAGCGTAAAACAAGGAAATACACCCCTCAGAGCATCAGAGGTTATCGAATCCGCGTTTACCGGCATTTGAAGCGAAGTTTCTACCACAAAGTCACGAAGGCTCCCAGCGCATAATGAATGAGGCATAATGAGTGATAAAGTTTACATTTTTCTTTGCCAAGGAAAAAATATTCGCTTCACTTGCAAAAGGGCTGGCCTCCGGCGCGTTAGGCTCTGAGCAATTCAATCTAGGATCATTGCTTTAAAGCAACCGTAAATTTAATTCATAGTTTTGGCGATTTGTTTTGGAAGAAAAGAAACTCGATTTGTTTTTATCCGAGTGAAATGTACAACATTTTCTTCATTTTTTTTTCTGACAATGATTTTTAAATGTTAAACTGGATGTGTTTTTTTTTTCCTTGGTTAGAGGGATGGATTATGAGAGCATGGTGATAAACAATAGAGTTGCGGAACTATTTTTACATTTAAAAGATAGTATTTGATGTCTTTTTTTTTTTTTTTTTGTTTATTTGGTGAAATATTTTAAATTGCAGTAAAAATCGCTTCGCTCGCTAAATAGAGGTTTAAAGCAACTGTAAATCTAATTTAATAATTTGACGAAAAGTTTTAAATTCCAAAGGAATTTTTAATAGTTTTTTTTTTTTTTTTTTGAAAAGGTGTGTACGCATTTTATACAAAGAAAAATGATCATTTTACATCAGAGGGGGAGGAGGAGTCAATTTTTTTTATTCAACGGATTTCCATTAAATTTTTAGCATCCCGGCATCGCTGTGCTAGTATTTTATAATTATCAAAGCTTTTGTGCAATTAAAAACCCGAGAATTTTCCTGCATCCTGTTTGAAAAAAGTTTTTTAAAGTGAACTTACTTTGTATCCCAGTATCTCAAGCCCTCTTGATGTCACATGATCTCTAGCTATGTGTTTCAGATATTTTAAAAAATTTAAAGAGTATGCACGTCTGACGTCAAGGTGACCTGCGCTGTTGTGAGGTATTTTGCGTGATCTTAAAAAATCAAGCCTTAATATGCATTTTGGTTTATCTGTATTGAAAGCACAAATGAGTATTTCATTTCGTTTTGGTTGATTTATTGAACAAACATCACTAAGTAAGAACTGTCATAACACAAAAAGCATAAGCAAGGTTAAAGGGGGTTTATTAGTCAGAACTTTACCAGCAAACAGCAAAGACCTCGCTAATGAACTTACGAGTAAATAATGCGTCTCAAGCTCTCTAGATGTCACATGCTTTTTAGCTACGTGCTTCACATATTATAAAAATTTAAAGAGCATGCGCAGGTGACATCAGGATGACCTGAACTGTTGTGAAAGAACTTGACGTGCTCTTAAAAACAAAGACGTAACACGTATTTTAGTTTATCTGTATTTAAAGCACAAATAAGTATTTCATTGCGTTTCGTTGGATTTATAGAAAAACATCATTAAGTAAGACTTATAACACAAAAAGTATAAGTTTCAAAAGAAAAAGAGCTTTGCTGGTAAAAACAAGTCTGTTGTTTACCAGCAAATCTGCATTTTGTAATTTATTATAGCAGAAAGCAAAAAAAAAAAGAAAGACTGTGAAGTTAATGACCTAATTTTTTCATTGGAAAATGACCATAATACTTCAGAATTAATAAATTTAGTGCATTGTTCTTTTTAAAAGTAAGAAAATTAAAAGAATGAATAAAATACATTTTACAATATCAAATTGATTAATCTTATTAGTATTTCAAATTGGCCAAAGCTCAAGAGAAATCTAAGACTCATTTAATGATGTTTTTGCTTTAAAAGAAAAATGTGTTTCGAAAGCAGTTATTTTATTTTTTGTTATTGTTATTGTTTTTTCCCCCCAGAAAACGCAAGGGAGCAGGGAGAGATTCGATTCGCGATAGATAACGATGAGCAAATATAATTCGAAATATTAAGCAATTTCAGTTTTAAGAATGCACAAATGGTAATACTTTAGAGATCACGTATATAATAAACTTTTTTTTTTTTTTGCAACGAAAGAAAAATTAAAACTAAAAACAAAATATAGTTTACTACTAGAAGAAGTAATTAAACTTAAGTTAATATCAAAGTAACTAATTTACTACTAAAAAAGTATGTGGCTATTGTAAAATGAATTGTTTAATGAACAGGTAAAACTCCAGAGTTAACTTCTGTTACTTTCAGTGCAAACACAAAGGTCTCTTTTTTCTTTTGTGTGTGTTATTAATGAGGATAAACATGAAATTTCTGACTAAGGAATGTTGTGTGATTTTAAGTCGTATTTGTTAGATTTCCTATATAGAAGTTCAAGTCTTTGCTTTTCTTACACCTCTTACAGATTTTTAGGCTGTAGCATGAAAATTACGAGTAACTTGCTATCTTGTAAGCCATAACATTAAGGTAGACCGGGGTACGTTTACGCGGATTTTTTTCAATGAATATTCTAAATTTTATCTTAGGAAATTTAAGACATTGCGGTTTTATGAAGCAGTTAATGGAGTGAAAATTGGTATAGTCAGTTGTTGCGCAGTTTGTTTTTAACCGTTAAAAAAATTATTTTTCAGTTCAAGTCGGATGCGTAAACTTACTCTGGACGGGCACGTTTACTCAGATTTATTTTCACACCTAACGTGGTTCTGTTAGTGTTTTAAACATAATGTCTTACCACCGTTAAAATAAAGCAAATTTATTACAGACTGAAAAGTGTATAAAGTAAAAGCTGAACAGGCATGGAGACAGCTCTACATGATTGTAAGCTATAAGATACGAATTTGTAACTCAATTACAAATTAAATTGTGATTTTCAAAACTAAATAGACTGAAAATATAAAAACGTGTTGAGACAGTTTGGAGCGAAAAAAGCGTCATGCCACGTTTAGAAGTAAGACACAGTAAGAACTTGCGTAAAGTTGCTCAGACGTCAACGCGTAAACTTGCACCGTCGCCAAGTTTGGATTTATTTTTAACGTGCAAAAAAATAATGACATTTCAGTTCATACACATTACACATGCAATTCTTCAAAAAGGATAAAATTCTGCTAATTTTTATATATTTGTTCTTTTTTAGTTAATTATTATTTATTGACAATAAGCTTCAAAACTTTCAACTCAAAATTTACTCGACTTGGTAGAAAACATATTATTCTTACTGATGCTAGACCGACGCTCACTAATGCTCAAAAACTTATGAGGATATTAGCTAGGGAGCAGCATCAATATGTTATGACCGTTGATTCTCCAGTTATCATTCGTTTTGAAAAAAGGGCACTGCGTAAACGTGTCCCATGCGTAAGCGTGCCCCGGTCTACCCTACGTTTTTGTATTCCGAATTTGCTAAATTCCCTATATAGGGACTCGAGTGGTTGCTTCTCAAACAGCTCCTGATGCTTTTTAGGCCGTAACAGGAAGATTACGAGTAACTGGCTATCGTATAAACCATAAGATTACGCATTTGTGCACCGTATTTGCTAAATTCCGAACATAGGAATTTTAACATGCTTGCTGAGCGTTTTTATTCATCATTTATTCATTTTTTTCTTACTTCATCCTGACTTCGACGAAAGGTTTTAAGTCATCAAAGATTACCAGAAAAGAACAAGTTGTTATAGCACGTCTTCAGATTGGCCATAGCAGAATTACTCAGAGACATTACTGTAGACATCTCTTATGTCTGTCATAGACATTTCTTGCATCAGAAAAAAAACTTTTTGAATTTCATTACCATTTTTGAGAAAGTTTCCATGTGAAAAAGGATAAATACAGAAGCAATTTAAATGCGGAACTAAATATAAAAGTGTCACATTTGAACCAAACCTTGAGCTTCTTTATTCCACAACTATACCATTAAGAGTTTTTTACAATTCGAAGGAATCTCAACAAAGAATAATCAATGGATTTTTTTCTCGGTTGAATTTATTTTTAACTTGTATTCTAGCTATTATTTTACTCTGTAGAAATATTTGTGCTTTTATGTTTTGCAATTTTAAGTTCGTTCTTGTCATGGACTATTAAGTAATATTTCTAAAAAAAATTCTCCTAAATTTTATTATGTGTGCGTTCAATTATTATTATTATTTTTTTTGCTTGATATATTTGTTAGTTAATTCACAAGGGGTTCGCCAACTTCTTTCGGATTTTGGAAGGGGTTCGCAGGGGGGGGGGGAAGGTTGAAAATCGCTGGTGTAAACCATAAGATTACGTATTCGTACACCGTATTTGATGAATTTCCCATACAGGAACTCTTGTCTTTGCTTCTCTTTCACCTTCTGAAGCTTTTTAGGCCCTAACAGGAAGATAACGAGCAATTGGCTATCATGTAAGCTGGGAGATTTTCTTCAAAATGACATTACTACGGTTTGCAGTTTTCTGTTATGCTTCAGTAATGCTTAAAATGTTTCTGCACAAAAAAAATGTGTTCTTTAAATAAAAATAAAGTGTGAGAAAATAACAAATGCAATATTAAAAAAAAAAAGCCCTACTGTCTGAAAATTCTCCACATCAGTTTGGAGTCCGCGGATTCCACTTAATGTTTTACCAAATACCTTGCCTAAACCACTTGAACACTTTCTTTCCAGTAGTACGCGCCTTAACTGCTTCCTTATTGGTTCATTTATTTTGAAAAAGGTTGAAACTTTTAAATTGGGGTCAAACGGGGCTTGCTCAATTTTAAAATGGAGAACTTATTGAATAATTAAATTTTGTCCGAAAATATACTTCTTTAAATTAACGATTAAGGGTTTTTTTTTTTTTTTTTTTGAAACTAAAGAATAAGAAATAAAAGTAAGAGTTTCAAAACCAATTTAGAACTCCAGCTAAAAGTCTTTGAAACAAGAAGAGGTAAAAAAGATATACTAAATTGAAGTTCAAACGACACAATTATTATCAAAGCAAGCGGAAGATCTGTCATTAGAGCGTTGATTGAGATTTATTTCTTTCTGCTCGCAATGTAATTTAGCAGACTTTCCTGCCAAATCTTTTTTTATTCATCTTTACTAATAATAAAGCTGAAAGTCTCTCTGTCCGGAGGATGTCTGGATTTCTGTGACACGCATAGCGCCTAGACCTTTCGGTCGATTTTCATGAAATTCGGCACAAAGTTAGTTTGTAGCATGGGGGTGTGCACCTCGAAGTGATTCTTCGAAAATTCGATGTGGTCCCTTTTCTATTCCAATTTTAAGAACAAAACTATTATAAGATGGACGAGTAAATTACAAAATTATCATAACATGGAACCGTAACATGGGTACAAGCCAATTGGCGAGAAAATTCACCATACATTATTTGTAAATATACAGGCGAACCAAAAGACATTTTAATTTTTCTATTACGGGCAAAGCCGTGCGGGTACCACTAGTATGCATATAAAGAAATAATTTGGTTTCCGAAACTTCAGCTTAGTTTTTTCAGCATCAGTAATTACTGGATAAAAGAATACTGGTAATAAAAATGTTATTCTTTTAAAAATTTCTCTACAACAGATTGTATTGCATAGTATTACAGCAATTCGTTAAGAAATTTTCATTTTAGCAATGCCTGCTACTTTTTTTCACATTTGAACACAATGACGACTATATTTCAGAATTAAGCGAAATTTAATCTGTTAAAGCCGTTTTGAATTATACTTGTAGTACCCGCACGGCTTTACCCGCAGTAGAAAATTAAAAGGTCATTTGGCTCGCCTGTATATTTACAAATAATGGATTAAGAATTTCTTGTCAATTCGCTATGTTTATTTGTTCGCCCATGGTCGCATATGGTAGTTTGCTCGTCCAAGTTATGGTAAGTTGCTAGTCCACGTTATGGTAATTTGTTCGTCCATGTCATGATTATTTGCTCGTTAAAATGTTCTTAAAATTGTAATAGGAAAAAAAATAAATCAATTTCTCGAAAAATCGCTTCGAGGTGCTCACCCTTATGCTAAAAATTAATTATGTGTCAAATTTCCCGAAAATCGGCCGAACGGTCTAGGCGCTATGCGGGTAACAGACAGAGATCCAGATATCCAAAGATCCAGACACACAAACTTTCAGCTTTATAATTAGTTTTGATAAATTAAAATTTATCAAATTACATGAATATTATTACATGAATATAATTAGATTAGTTACATGAATATTATAATTTCTAATTTAACAAAGATTTTTGTTAAAATATGCCGATCTTACGGAATTTTAAGGAATGATAATTTTAAATGAGTAATTTGTTTTAACCATTAAAAATCGATTTTTTATACGCATTGAAGTCAAAGTAAGAAACGGAGGCAAAGAGAGTGAGAATTAATCTAATCGCTATTGGTATACAAACAAGAAGTTCCGTCTAGAACTAGACGAGCCTACTTTCCCGTATACCCATACTACTTTCTAGTACCTGATCAATATTCTCAAAAATAGCTAAAATCGCAAATTTTTTCAAACATATTTTTTTTAATATTTTAAGCTGATTTCTAGGAATGAAATATTCCTTACTTTTCTTCAAAGAAACGAACAAATAAAATAGCAGCACCTTTTAAACAAAGCAGCTAATACACTTCTTTCCATTAAAAATTTTTTTTTAACAGCTTAACAGCTTTCAAAACGAAAAAATAATAATAAGTTCATTAAAATAAATACATCATATAAAAAAAATCGTTTCTTTTTCCCCTGTTGCCGAAAATAATTTTTTAAACGAATTAATGCACTTACCAAAATAAAAAAAAAAACAATAAAATGTCAACTTAAAGAAATAATTTTCATTGTCAAAAAAAAAAAAAATCGTCTGCGCATATTTTTCGAGTTTATTCACCGAAAACTAAATACCTAAATTAAAACTTCAGCGTGAAAATAAAAACAAATCATATCAACAATAATCATTTTACAGTTAAAACCACAGCAGCGGAGTCGGAGTCAATCTCATTTTGGGATAAAAGAGTCGGAGTCGAATATCCAAGAATCGGAGTCAGTCATTTGTCCTCCGTGTATAAATGTTTGCCAAAGCTACGAAGTCAGAGTCGAAGTCGGGGAGTCGGAGTCCGATTAATTGTCGGGAACAGGAGTCAGAGTCGGTGTCAGGTCCCCCTAAATTCTCGGAGTCGGAGTCGGGAGTAGGTCGTCAAGAGCTATTTCCAACAAAGTTTGTTTGAAGTAAATCCGCCTTCAAGTACGGAATCTACATTGACTTTCAATTTCCCCGTAGGCGCTAATGTTAAGGGATTTGAACTGTTCAAAATTGAACGGAAAATTGTTCAAATCAAAAAGATATCTTATATACAAGTTTTTTATCAAAAGCTTTTTCCTACAAAGTTTGTTTGAAGCAAATTCGCTTCACAGTTCGGAATTGCTTTGAATTTCCCCGTAGGCGCTAATGTTAAGTTTTTTTGAACTGTTCAAAATTGAACAAAAAATAGTTCAAATCAAAAAGTGAAATATGGGAATGAGGTGTCCTCGCCGATATCTTTCGAACAAAAAAAAGTTTGTTCGAATCGGACTATTCATTCAAAAGTTATTAGGGGGGGACAGACAGACAGACCGACAGACAGACAGACCGACAGACAGACCGACAGACAGACCGACAGACATTTTTCCCCATCTCAATACCCTACTTTCCAATTTTTAATTTTTCAATATTTATTTAATTATTTTATTTATTTTTGACTTTTTTTTGTTTTTCACGATATTTTTAAGATGCATTAAGCCTTCTTTCATGCTTTTTTCTTCTTTTTCTGACTTTTACTGGGAAAGTAGGCTAAAAAGTAGGCTCGATTAACTCTGGAATTATTTTAGTTTCATTAACTTGTATACCATTAGCATAAAGGAATGTGCCTATATTTTTACTACAATCAGTTTTCCTCGCGAATTGTTTCATTTACGCTGTTTTTTCATTTTAATCAAATTGGATTTTATTTAACAGAAGTGCAAGTTCCAGAAAAAAGCAATTTTAGTGAATACATTTTTTAAAGAACAAATACTACCAAAAGAACATTTAAAAATACTAATTAAAGAGTAGATTATGAAAATACTCCCCAGTTGGAGAGTCAAAGATTGAAGTTCCTCATTCACACACAACACAGTCTAATTACGCACTAGGTTGTAAATGCGATCCCTTAGGATTAATTACTGAAACCAGAGTTCTGAACACTAGAAATCACCTGTGTTCTAGGTTGTCTAGTACTAAGGTTATGCGCACTTGTTATATGATCTCAGTCTGTCTAGTACCAAGATTAGTCTTATGTCAGGGATATCATTGTAATGCTTTGCTTCCATTTATGTCAGCGTTACGGTAATTAGGGTGGATGACGTTCAAGCTGTATTTCAAAGGGAAAATGTTCGTTTTGAGAACGTAATATGGCTCTTACGGAAAGAGCCGTTGATTCTAAAAGTTTTCACAAGCAATTTCTATTAATATATGTGTTGAATTTTGTCGGTTTTATGATACAAATATATTTGACTCAGTTTGCACGGTTTTTTTTTTTAATATTTTGGAAGAAAGGAAAAACTAAGGAAAACGTAGAAAAAACGAAGGAAAACTTAGGAAAAACTTTGACGCTATATTGCGCTTAAATCACGCGAGAGGTTTACTTTTTTTTTTCCTTCTCTTTTTTAGCATCGCAATCAATTGCAAGTAAGGTTTTTTTTTTTTTTTTAAATGTTCAATACGACGACGTAATTCTCATAACTGCAGCTACTGTAATATTCTGCGCACTTAAAAACCCGATGTGTTTTAACAATGTCTACTTCTCACTCTGAATGTAATAGTGAATGTACAATATACAGTGCTGGTAAAAAAAAATTGCATCACCCTCGCATTTTCACAACAATGGGATTATGTGAGAAGTTTTGGTCGATCTATAAACGATGAATGTAGGTGAAATTCTGCAAAACATATGAAATAAACATTTAACAGCAGGAATCGGATAAATTAACGTAGATCTGGGCCGTTTCCGGGCCAAGGCAAACTGCTAACCCCATGCTCATTTTTCCATTTCTGAACCTGCGTGCTAGTTAAGAGAAAACAAAATCATAACCCCTTGTCAATTTAAGTCTAATGGCAGGATAAAGGTTTTTAAATTGTTTCTTACCAGTTTTGCCCAATGGCACGGAGCAGAATCATCCTGGAAAATGACCTTTGGAACTGAAGTCGAGTGATCCCGGGTAGTTTTTTGTAAGCAATTTCTCCTCCAAAATGCCAATATACACTTGAGCGTTTACTGTTCCTTGCACAAAATGAAGCCCACCAACTCCTTGATCAGAAATACATCCCCAAGTCATCTGGGATACGGGATGCTTAAATGTGTTGAATGCGGTTGGGATGACATTCCTCTCCTTTGCGGAGCGGGTGATGCACTTTTTTTTAACACCACTGCATGTTATTACCCATGCGTGCAAGATTTCGCACAAGGTTAAATCCAAAACACTTTGTATATAAGGAAAACCTGATCATGCATAGGAAAAGGAATCGTTATTATTTTTCATTCGTATACTGCTTTCAATGTTTAAAAGAGAATCCATCCTTTTCCGCTATAGGTGCGTCGCTTAGCTCATTTTTTATTCTTGGCAATTATTTTTAATTTCCTTATTGCCGCCATGTTCGGTCACAGTTAGCATTAAAATAAATACAAAATCTCGTAAAAAGATGTAACGTACCTACAATAGAAAAATACTAGAAAATCATTGCTTTTTCTCGCGAGAAATGTCATTTACAATTCCACATTAACAACCTACATAAAACAATGATTTAACTTAATGTAAAACATTATGTAAATTCATATTCCTTAGAAAATATTAACCAAAATATAAATGCATATCTTGTAAATTTTCCTCTAAATCCTTACTTACAATTCAATACCCACATGAACGCGTAAATAAATTTGCCAACCTAAGTTGCCCATGACAAAGTTACTGCTGGTAAAACCTTTTGAATTAAAATGCTGCATTTCTAATGGGACTTATTTACGACTTTTAATCCTTGCGGTACTAGAGAATGAAGCAGGTGTTTAATTTACAAAGAAAGTCTGTTCGTTTCAGACATAGAAGCACACAGATTTCTTCGCGTACATCTTGTCTGGCCTTAACAAGGCAAACATTGCATAACTGGAAAGTAAATATGCTTAATCATACAAATTGCTCCTTCCAACTAACTAAATTCAGATATTTATAAGACCTAAAGGCAAATCACCGTTTTAAAACTCCTTCAAAAGGAAAGATTTCTCTTTAACTTGAAAGTTTATTTAACTGTGGACTGCGTTTTGTGGGTAAGAAACGAGTTTGTGTTTCGAAAATTGCAAAATGTGTCTCGGTATATTTTAAATGCATTATTGGAGACTTGTATTAAAATATGCATCAGTAGAAATGCATTATGCATTAAATTTTAAATCGAACTATGGACAAATAAAGAATTTATTCCTGATTCCCACCGAAGAAATTATCCCAAAGTACAAAACATTCCAGAGAGATAAATAATCGATTAGAACATATTATTCGTATAGTGTGGTATGGTTTTAAAAATGATATAAAAGCATTTGATAATGGGATTTTTTTACAATTCGTATTGAAACTACACCTATATGTATATGACAAAGTTTTATGTTAGAAGAAATTGATTGTTAAAAACTTTTTCTGTCAAAGTATTACTTTTGAGATTAATCATTTGATCTTTCATTTGCAAAACATTCTACATACATAATATTTTCGTACCCGTGTTTAACCTTAACGACCTCTATTTTCGCAAAATTTTACATCGGATGCATACAATTTCAAAAACGTTCAAAATCAGATGCAGAGTTAAGTTATGAAAAATAACAAAATAGAAATAAAACAGTAACACACAAATCCAGCATCTATCCTCTGTTATTCAATTGAGTTTTGATTTTTTGACATCAAATTATGTTTCTTGCAATCACGAATTGCGATAGAACCCTACTAGTTGGATTTCTTATTCCTACAAAAATGGATTCGGTCTGAATTACATCTGCGAAAAACATAATTTGAATTTAAGACCTCTAAACTCAAATTAATGCCAGGAGCTGGAGACTGGATTCTGCTCTTTCCTAATGAGAATTGCGTAAAGCGTATAGGGAAAGAAATTCGATTCTGGGTGACATGGGTGCCACCCCTCAAGAGAAAGGCATTCTCTTGGAGGCATCTGAACCAGATGGGTTTGCAATATAAGCATAGAAAAATAAAATCGAAGGAACATCAATTACGGTCACACTGTAAAAAAATTCAGAAACTTTACTGGTTATTTCCGAGGAGCGTTTCGGGATTTCTGAGGTTTTAACCTATTTTCCCATAAAATCCAATATCTTCGCCAAAAAGTTTCCTGAATTGCTAAAAGATGCACGAAGGAGGACTTTCCAATGGTGCGAAAACTATTTTTTGCTACCAGTTTAAAGATTGACTGATAGTGTTTATTAAGTGTATCGGTTTTAGCTTGGATGCCGCCTGTCCGGATTGATTAAGTTCCCAAGGGGAACAAATAAGTCACTGGACAGTAGCAGCTTTGCGAAGCAAGAATTGCAGGCAGGACCATGCTTGGTTTTTGTTTGCAATTTTCGCGTGCTTAGGCCATCGTTGCTCAGATGCTTCTGGAGCTTTCTTCGTAAATCAGGAAAGCTGAAGTCAATAACATTAAATCTACTAAATATTTCTAGATGGATCCCGAGACACGATTGGCTTTAACAGGGGAGATTTTTCAATAATTCAGGAAGTTTCAAACACAATTTCAGAAAGGTTACTGACTTTTATCAGAAAACGTTCCTGGATTTTGCAAGATATGTTACTGGCAGAAATTGGGCACATCAGCTGCCTATTATTTTCCAGGAACGTTTCTGAATCGTTTTTACAGTGCAGGTGAAAACAATAGGCAATCGCTATTTGCCAAAAACCGCAATATAAATTTTTATAGTCCTTAAGTCCCTACATTAATTTTTAAGGAAATCATAACCATAAAAAGAAAATATAACTTGAGGTCGTTTCTGACAAATTATAATTTCCACTATCAAACGCTGCAGGTTTTATTATGGGACTATAAAACCACAACGTAATCCATGGCCCTACTAGATGGCGCTGACTCTTTCGGGCCTTCACAATGTATAACTTTTTGTGTTAGACCGATGCAACTATGATCTGCTATGCAAACCACCAATCAATGTCAACGTTTTAAAATTTGTTTATTTTTGTCTGGACGTCGCCCATTATGACCGCAAGAGGCGATGAACGGAACCCAGCATCCCCCAATCAATTGCAACGTAATAGAAAAACAGGGGTTCCCTATAGCGCCCACTTTGAAGCCATGAATTTCAGCGATCGTCACGGCCTATAAGCGCAAGCAAAATTTAATGTGACCATGCGTAATCCTAGCACAGAAATTGAAACAGTATTCACAAATATCTTGCAGCGTTTTTGATTACTTTATTCTTTTATGGTTCCTTTTTTGCGCAAAGGTTTTTATTCATTTCTTATTAACTTTTTGTTTATAGAGTGTTTCTAAAAATATTAATTTTAGCCGCTTTACATGATGACTTATTTCTAAGCGATTGCTTATGATTCACTTTATCATTTGTTTTTTTTCCTTAATCAATTTAACTTTTTAATTTAAAAAAGGTAATAAAAGTAAGGAAAAGATAAATTATTTTGATCCAAAAAACAATGATGCACAACATTTTAATGTTGGCAGAGTTACTGAAACGTAGTCGTGGTAAGTTTTTAAATATCTTGGCTACTAATTAATTCTAAAAGTTTCGTGTAAGCAAGAAAATACTGCAAACAATGAACACAGTTCGGCCACACAAAACACCATTAAGAGTTCCATTAAATTTCAAAATAATCCTCCGAGTAAAATTAAAAAAAAAACATTAATTACATTAAAAGTTCTATAAAAATACAAAATAATCCGCCAATTCCGTTTTCCCCGTCCTCGACTAGTGACCAAATTTCAGTTATAAATCTCTAGACAGCTATCAAAGTTGAAGAAAATGGCAAACCTTCGACGAATCCGAATTCCCCAAGTAATTACAGTTAAAATTGAGGCATTTTCTTGAAACTTGGATGTGTTGATGTACATTTTCACATTTTTTGGCTTCATCATGCATGTATTTGGACGAGTTTATCCATTTCTATTATTATTATAATATACGTTGCAGAAATGACGTATTTTTCTTGTGTTAAAGTTTTAAAAAAAATTACTTTTTAAAATCCTTGAAATTCTTAATTACATTTTAGACTTTTTATGTTAAAAGAGCTGAAATTTTGGATAAAATTTAATGAAATCACAGAACTTAAATGCAAGTTCTGTGATTATTTTTTAACGTAAAAACATTTCACAATATCTCTAAAACACGAGTCATTATTTCCTTATTTTTCTTTAATTTGTACTTTTTAATGCTATTCATTAAAGATTTACTTTTTATCAATTTTTTTTTATCTCGAAAACTTCTATCTTCTTCCTGAAGCATAATTAATCTAATTACGTAAAACGGTAAAAATAAAAATACTTTGATCATTGATTAAAGCAAAATATCTCAAATATTTAATATCATTATTAATTACACACAAAGTAGGTATTAACTACAGATGTTACGCAAACTAAGTATCAATTCATCTCGAGACCGTGTAATTTAGGGGAAAAAATAAAAACTAGACAAACGCCGGAGGAAAGTTTTCCAATCGAGAATTCTGTTTTACTTTTATTAGCCGTTGGGAATTACACAGCAGTCGCAATCCTTTCGTTAATATCATTAAAATGTGATCAAGTTATTCCTCAAAATCTCTTACATATTACATTCGCTACCAAGATTTTTCTTTCTTTTTCTTTTCCTTTTTGACGTGTTACCTATATTAGTCTTAATGTTATGTATATAGCAAAGAAACAAAAAAACTTTTTTGTTCTTTCTACACTAGGAATAAAACGAAATTAAGGTTACTTTAACTACGGGGGTCAACAGCTCCAAAGGCTGTATTGCAAACACGACCAAAGCTAAGCCAGAATTGCAAGTAAGTATCAAACACCTCACTTCAGCTTAAATCAGTCTGGACGAGTCGCGATCGAATTAAAGCTGGTACAACTTATAAATACTGTCAGTTAACCTTTAAACTAGGAGCTAAACATATTTTTTACAAGAGTGAGAAGTCTTCATTCAAGCAACTTATAGCAATTCAGAAAACTTTCTGACAATGATACTTGATATTTCCAGGAAGTGTAGAAAAACCATTGAAATCACGAGACGTTACATGAAAATACCAAGTAACGTTTCGGAATTTTTTTACAACGTGTAATTCAAATCTGCTTTACAGAGAAACCATATTTTCATTAAAATCACCACGTGAAAAACAAGCAGGATTTGGAGATCAAAAAACTTTAATTTTGACACACTGATGAAAGTTGAACGTTTTTCTGAAAGTTGCGCAATATTTGACCAAGTAATAGGCAGGAGTAGATGGAACTGTCAGAAGTGGGAACTACCGTGGTGTTTCGTTCAATAATTTTATCCCGCCAATCAAACCCCATTGATTTTAAAATTTAACACATACTACAAGCCTATGTGCTAAACCTTGAAATCAATGTCACTTGAACTCCCTCAGGAAGTCATTGGGGTATAATTAGTTCAAAGTCAACTTACACTGTAAACAATTCTTAAACATTACTGATTATTCCCGTGGAACGTTTCGGGATTCCGGACGTTTTCACCTATTTCCCCGTAAAATCAAGTATCTTCGCAAAAAAGTTTCCCGGATTGCTAAAAGATGCACGAATGCAGACTTCTTATAAGATTTTTTTGCTACCAGTTTAAAGATTGCCTGAGCGTGTTTATTAAGTGTATCGGCTTTAGCTTGATTGCGGCCCGTCCAGATTGACAAAACTCCAGAAGGGAACAAATCGGCCACTGGATAGCCACCGCTTTGCAAAGCAAGAAATGCTGGCGAGGACTATGCTTGGTTCTTGCTAGCAATTTTCGTGTAGCTTTGGCCATGTTTGCTCTAATGCTTCTGGAGCTTTCTTAGTAAATCAGGGAAGTTCTAATCAAATACATTAAATCTATTTAGTTTTTCTATAAGGTTCACGACTGGCTTTAACAGGAGGAGATTTCCCAATATTTCAGAAAGGTTACTGACTTTTATCGGTAAAATTTCCTGGTTTTTGTAAGATATGTTACTGGTTGAAATTGGGCACATCAGCTGCCTATTATTTTCCAGGAACGTTTCTGAATCGTTTTTACAGTGTAAAAAGACTGCAGCAGTGCTATGGTAAGAACGATTTTTTCCAAGAAAAAAAGTTATTTGTTTATTAATTACAAATGCAGTAGTTACGCTATCTCATTTTTTAATTCTTGTTTCATTTCGTAACTCGATTTCATTTAAATAAAAGTAAGGAAAAGATAAATTATTTTGATCCAAAAAACAATGATGCACAACATTTTAATGTTGGCAGAGTTACTGAAACGTAGTCGTGGTAAGTTTTTAAATATCTTGGCTACTAATTAATTCTAAAAGTTTCGTGTAAGCAAGAAAATACTGCAAACAATGAACACAGTTCGGCCACACAAAACACCATTAAGAGTTCCATTAAATTTCAAAATAATCCTCCGAGTAAAATTAAAAAAAAAAAACATTAATTACATTAAAAGTTCTATAAAAATACAAAATAATCCGCCAATTCCGTTTTCCCCGTCCTCGACTAGTGACCAAATTTCAGTTATAAATCTCTAGACAGCTATCAAAGTTGAAGAAAATGGCAAACCTTCGACGAATCCGAATTCCCCAAGTAATTACAGTTAAAATTGAGGCATTTTCTTGAAACTTGGATGTGTTGATGTACATTTTCACATTTTTTGGCTTCATCATGCATGTATTTGGACGAGTTTATCCATTTCTATTATTATTATAATATACGTTGCAGAAATGACGTATTTTTCTTGTGTTAAAGTTTTAAAAAAAATTACTTTTTAAAATCCTTGAAATTCTTAATTACATTTTAGACTTTTTATGTTAAAAGAGCTGAAATTTTGGATAAAATTTAATAAAATCACAGAACTTAAATGCAAGTTCTGTGATTATTTTTTAACGTAAAAACATTTCACAATATCTCTAAAACACGAGTCATTATTTCCTTATTTTTCTTTAATTTGTACTTTTTAATGCTATTCATTAAAGATTTACTTTTTATCAATTTTTTTTTATCTCGAAAACTTCTATCTTCTTCCTGAAGCATAATTAATCTAATTACGTAAAACGGTAAAAATAAAAATACTTTGATCATTGATTAAAGCAAAATATCTCAAATATTTAATATCATTATTAATTACACACAAAGTAGGTATTAACTACAGATGTTACGCAAACTAAGTATCAATTCATCTCGAGACCGTGTAATTTAGGGGAAAAAATAAAAACTAGACAAACGCCGGAGGAAAGTTTTCCAATCGAGAATTCTGTTTTACTTTTATTAGCCGTTGGGAATTACACAGCAGTCGCAATCCTTTCGTTAATATCATTAAAATGTGATCAAGTTATTCCTCAAAATCTCTTACATATTACATTCGCTACCAAGATTTTTCTTTCTTTTTCTTTTCCTTTTTGACGTGTTACCTATATTAGTCTTAATGTTATGTATATAGCAAAGAAACAAAAAAACTTTTTTGTTCTTTCTACACTAGGAATAAAACGAAATTAAGGTTACTTTAACTAAGGGTGTCCTGAAAGAGACTGACTGTTTTCAAAAATGTATAACAGGAGAACGGTTAATGATAGAAAACAAATACTTGTAAATAATTCATGTGGTGGCCACTAAATTTTTTCCCTCAGAGTTACAAACTTTAGTTCCAAAATGTTTCAATAGATGGCGCTGCACGTCGTAAACCGGTAAGTCGGAAAAGAAAAATTGAAATTCACCGATATTTCCTCCGATTGCGACATGGGATTACAGCCGACGAGTGCTTGAAAATATTGTTTTGTTCTTTTGATCATTATTTTCGAAAAATTATGATGTAATTTTTTAATTTACGGGCTTTGCGGCGCCATCTATTGGCAAAACTTTCAACTAAAATTTGGAACTCAAGGGGGGTAAAATTTACGGCCCACCAAATAAATTTTCTGCAAGAATTACTTTTTTATCATTTACCGTTCTCCTGTTATAAATTTTTGAAAACAGTCAGTCTTTTCTGGAAACCCCCATATTGAAATGAGGACTTTTTATTAGTAAAGACTAGAAAATCGCCCGTCAAGATATGACGGGGGAAATTGCTACTACATTTGAACGAAGCAGTTGAATGTTTGGATTATTTTGATGGTTGAAATTTTAACTGAAACTCCAGTGGATTAATCCTAAACTAAGTAGATAGAAATCATTGTTGAGCACTTTATCGTTTCTTCATTCCCCTGAAAATGGCAGTTGTACCAGTAAAACCGTTAAGTTACCGGATCCAATTCAGCTTTGTCACAATAAAGCCTTTCCCTGCATGTTAAACATTACCAAAGCATATTATTGCATTATCATGCCGTTGCTCGAGTTTTGTGGTTGATGACGTCAGGAGTGTTATTCGATCATTGACTATTATATATATGAGGATATTTATAATAATTTACTATATGTGGAAAAATTTACTTTTACAGTTCGCTAAAAACCAAACACTGAGAATGGATAAAAAGAGGAGAGGGTGACGCTTTCAAATCTTGCAAGCAAGGATAACAAGTCACGTGATATATTTTACAGTAAATTAAATAAAGAAATCAGATTTCCTTCACTCGTTTCAGTAAAATGTTTCTCCTATTCGTCGTAATTGAATGATGTGACTTAGGATCTTTGCCTCAGCGATTCCTACGCCATTGTTTTTGCTTGCTCCCTCCAGTTACTAATTCCTGCTCTAAAGAACCAAACAATCCCTGTTTCACATTTGAACGACACTTCAGAAAATGTTAGCTAGTTTAAAAATAAGTAGTTTGGAAATAATAAAATAGTTAATGGGTCTAAATGTAAATAAACACCTTGGTGTAAATACCTATATTTGTTGCACATGAACTTAAGTCGCTTAAAATGGTGTAGTAAATGAATACATTGGCCAAAATGTTAGAAAATTTCCAAACGTCTTGGGCTACACCGGTTTTATTACATTATAAAAAAAAAAAATCCGAAAGGTTACGGGTTATTTCCGTGGAACGTTTCGGGATTTCACAGGTTTTCACCTATTTCCCCGGAAAATCAAGTATCTTCGCAAAAAAGTACCCTGAATTGCTTCAAGTTACACGAATGCATACATTTCACTAGTGTGAAATATATTTTCAGCTACCAGTTTAAAGATTTAATGAGCGTGTTTATTAAGTGTATCGAGTTAAGCTTAATTACGGCCCGGCCAAATTGCCTAAGTCCCTAATGGGAGCGAATAAGCCATCGGATAGCTGCAGGTTCACATTGTAAGATCCGCAATTATCTGTCACCGTTGGCCATGGATGATAGAACGCTGTGGGAGCTTTCTTGCGTTACGTTCGACGAACCTAACCGGTAACTGGTTACTTACCGCAGCGTTCTATGATCAACCGGTTACCACTCTAAGCGGTTGATTGGAGCACGTGATTAACTTACCGGTCGTTCTCGTTGAATGTATAAGCTTGATGAGTTAGGATGGTTCTAAACTATTGCATTAAACCTACCTAGTTTTTCTTGAAGGTTCCCGTAACATGAAAGCCTGTAACTGAATTCAATTCTACAGAAAGATTACTGACTTTTGCCTGAAAACGTTCCTGGTTTTTGCAAGATTTGTTACTGGCAGAAATTGGGCACATCAGCTGCCTATTATTTCTCAGGAACGATTCTGAATCGTTTTTATACTGTACGTTGAAATGAAAAATTAAAAGAAAAAAGGAAAGTTTAAAAAAAAATGAGCTGTCTAAAATAGCAATAAATATGTAACATTAAAATAAAGGAAGTTTTATTTTTCAGATAAAATTAGATTTCTTTCAGCAAAAACCTTTAAAAAAATAATTATGTGCATTACGACTCTGAAATTGACAGAATTTTCGTCCGAAATACCTTTCGAGTGTGTACTTTCAAAAATAAGTTTCAAATGTATTCTACAGCACTTTTCGTAATTTCACGATAGTTTTATTTCAAAAAATCATATGCTATGCAGATTATATGGAAGCTTAATAAATGGGTTTAAATCTAAAGCTCTATTGCATCTCTAATCACTTTTCTCATTCGTCTCCGGGGAAACCAGAACAATGGTGCAGCACTGCAAATAAATCTCAAGGGGCTTTAATTAAAACAAGTGGATACAATGTGCCAAAACTATAACTTGTTTCAGTTTATGTTTCTCTACAGTTCCTAATTTCAGTTTGACAAATTTTCACGACAGATTTCTATAGTGCAATGTTACATTACATTTTAAAGAAAAAAGTATAATCTTGATAATTCTAATTTAAGGAAAATGCAGAGAACAGTTTATTGGTGAACTTAATTAATTTTATTTGGAGTTTAGTTCGGTGTGTTATTGGACAGACATATAAATGATTCATGAACCGTTCATTTGTTTGTATTATTGCTCTGAAATTGTTTTGGTTCATAAGATTTGAACAGGTTCATCATACAGTAAATTTTTTAACGAAAATTACAAGCATCGGACGGTCTTTTGCAAATTTTTCGCTTGACTGTGTCAACAAGGAAACCTTCCATGCACTGTAAAAACGATTCAGAAACCTTCCTGGAAAATAATACGCAGCTGATGTGCCCAATTTCTGCCAGTAACATATCTCGCAAAAACCAGGAACGTTTTCCGTTAAAATTCAATAACTTTCCTCAGATTATCCTGAAAAATCCAGAAATATTCCCGTATAATGCTAGTCGTGTCTCTGGAATTTCAGAGTAATCTTAGGTAGACATAGTACAACAGCTCCAAAGGCTGTATTGCAAACACGACCAAAGCTAAGCCAGAATTGCAAGTAAGTATCAAACACCTCACTTCAGCTTAAATCAGTCTGGACGAGTCGCGATCGAATTAAAGCTGGTACAACTTATAAATACTGTCAGTTAACCTTTAAACTAGGAGCTAAACATATTTTTTACAAGAGTGAGAAGTCTTCATTCAAGCAACTTATAGCAATTCAGAAAACTTTCTGACAATGATACTTGATATTTCCAGGAAGTGTAGAAAAACCATTGAAATCACGAGACGTTACATGAAAATACCAAGTAACGTTTCGGAATTTTTTTACAACGTGTAATTCAAATCTGCTTTACAGAGAAACCATATTTTCATTAAAATCACCACGTGAAAAACAAGCAGGATTTGGAGATCAAAAAACTTTAATTTTGACACACTGATGAAAGTTGAACGTTTTTCTGAAAGTTGCGCAATATTTGACCAAGTAATAGGCAGGAGTAGATGGAACTGTCAGAAGTGGGAACTACCGTGGTGTTTCGTTCAATAATTTTATCCCGCCAATCAAACCCCATTGATTTTAAAATTTAACACATACTACAAGCCTATGTGCTAAACCTTGAAATCAATGTCACTTGAACTCCCTCAGGAAGTCATTGGGGTATAATTAGTTCAAAGTCAACTTACACTGTAAACAATTCTTAAACATTACTGATTATTCCCGTGGAACGTTTCGGGATTCCGGACGTTTTCACCTATTTCCCCGTAAAATCAAGTATCTTCGCAAAAAAGTTTCCCGGATTGCTAAAAGATGCACGAATGCAGACTTCTTATAAGATTTTTTTGCTACCAGTTTAAAGATTGCCTGAGCGTGTTTATTAAGTGTATCGGCTTTAGCTTGATTGCGGCCCGTCCAGATTGACAAAACTCCAGAAGGGAACAAATCGGCCACTGGATAGCCACCGCTTTGCAAAGCAAGAAATGCTGGCGAGGACTATGCTTGGTTCTTGCTAGCAATTTTCGTGTAGCTTTGGCCATGTTTGCTCTAATGCTTCTGGAGCTTTCTTAGTAAATCAGGGAAGTTCTAATCAAATACATTAAATCTATTTAGTTTTTCTATAAGGTTCACGACTGGCTTTAACAGGAGGAGATTTCCCAATATTTCAGAAAGGTTACTGACTTTTATCTGTAAAATTTCCTGGTTTTTGTAAGATATGTTACTGGTTGAAATTGGGCACATCAGCTGCCTATTATTTTCCAGGAACGTTTCTGAATCGTTTTTACAGTGTAAAAAGACTGCAGCAGTGCTATGGTAAGAACGATTTTTTCCAAGAAAAAAAGTTATTTGTTTATTAATTACAAATGCAGTAGTTACGCTATCTCATTTTTTAATTCTTGTTTCATTTCGTAACTCGATTTCATTTTTTAATCATCTGAATGGTACACTGTAAAAACGATTCAGAAACGTTCCTGGAAAATAATAGGCAGCTGATGTGCCCAATTTCAACCAGTAACATATTTTACAAAAACCAGGAAAGTTTACCGATAAAAGTGAGTAACCTTTCTGAAATATTAGGAAATCTCCCCTGTTACAGCCAGTCGTGAACTTTAAATAGGTTTACTTTATTTGATTAGAACCTTCCTGATTTACCAAGACAGCTCCAGAAGTTTTAGAGCAACCATGGCCAAAGCTACGCGAAAATCGCAAGCAAGAGCCAAGCACATTCCTTGCCTGCAATCCCTGCCTCGCAAGGCTGCAGCTATCCAGTGACTTATTTGTTCCCATTTAGAGCTTAGTCAATCCGGACGGGCCGTAACCAAGCTAAAGCCGATACACTTAATAAACAAGCTCAGTCAATATTTAAACTGGTAGCAAAAAATATTTTTCACACCAGTGCAAGGTCTGCATTCGTGCATCTTTTAGGAATTCAGGAAACTTTTTTGCGAAGATACTTGATTTTTTGGGGAAATAGGTGAAAACCTCTGAAATTCCGAAACGTTCCACGGAAATAACCAGTAACATTTCGGAATTTTTTTACAGTGTATTAGTTTATTTGTGCTGTTCGTGAACTTTAGAAACTTGTCAACAATTGAGAAATTAATATTCTGTTTCTACGTATAACATCTAATGAACGTTAAACAAATCAAACAAATGCATGCAATCTATTCGAAACATGGAAGTCATGGCGATGCAATGTACATAAAAGTGCAAAAGTAAGGACTAGCAACAAGGCTCTTGAACCAGTTACACTGTAAAAACAATTCAGAAACGTTCCTGGAAAATAATGGGCAGCTAATGAGTCTAATTCCTGCAAGTAACCTATCTGTCAAAAAAAAAAAAAAAAAAAAACGGAGTGTTCTCTGCTAAAAAGTGTTCTCTGCTAAAATTCAGTAACATACCATATTATCCTTTATTCTTTTTGAAGAACACAGAAATATCCCCAGAAAAAGCCATTCTCGTCCTCTGGGACCTTCAGAGAAAACTTAGGTAGATTTAATGCATTAAAATTGGAATTGGCAGCATCAAAAAAGCTCCTATAAAGCATTATTGCGAACATGGACAAAGCCTGGGAGCTTAGTCAATTTAGATGGGCCGTAGTCTAACTGTCACTTAATAAATTCGTTCAGTTAATCTTTAAACTTAAACCTAAAAATATTTTTCACAACTGTTAGAAGTCTGCATTCGGGCAACTTGTAGCAATTCAGAAAACTTTTTGATTTTCACAGGAATGGTGTGAAAACCTGTAAATATCCGAAAGGTTTTAAATTTTTTTACATTCAAGGTAAGTACAAGTTTTGATAAAAATGGAGTATCTTCAGTTTTGTTTTCGTAATATTGATAGAGCTATAACTGAAAGTGATTAAAAAAAAAAAACAGTTGGTTAAGTGGATTCCAAACATCAGATGAATGGAAACAAATTTTATTACTAAACTTTTTCTGATTTTAAAGGCTAAGCCATCGATAAGCGATGACTTATCAGCAAAAGTAAGACATAGAGAGTGTTCCGTACGAGTCCAAATAACTATGGGGACCTCATCATTATTTACAAATGACACCGAAAGAAGTTGTTTTCCAAAAGTTTCATGCTCTAACTTTTTCTCTTGCAAATCTGCAAATGCGAAATAAATGGCTTCAGCTTTTTCTTTGTCATAAATTGTTACTTCTAACAGTTAGGAATAGCATCTCCTCATTTTTGCTGTTAAAGTTGGTTAGATTTCGGTTTACCCCCAAATATATTGAATTATGGGGTCATCCGAACGGGTTATTTTTACCTCTCTTTTGGACAATATACATTAAATTTCTATGCGAATTTAATTTTAATGCTAATTTTAATTTTGCGTGTGTTGTTTCTTACTTTAAAGGGTGAGTTGACTGTTGCAAGATTTTTCTAAAATTATCTGATATCACGTTTGGACGACTTTTCGCTTTTCTCAAGTACTATTATGTTCAATTTTCACTAAAAAATAAATTAATCCAATGGCGAACGCGACCCTCTCCTCTGTCTAGGGGCAAGAGATTGTACTAGTAGCCCTGGTATGCTCTGCCGTACAGACTGATTTAGAAAACAATTATTGAAATCTTACATAGAATGTTACCTTTAAACGCGTTTCACTCAAAACTTGAAAATTTCTACTTACATTTCTTTGCTTCTCACTGCCCTAAATATGAAAAAGAAGGTCTCTGAAAGGCAATCTAATTCTTAAGAAAAATAATAACAGTTTCAAACACAGAAAAATAAGTACCCCGATTTCTCTCTGTAGGTCAAAGCTACAAATTTGAATAAATTTCTGTCTTTCATTTCAGATTTTTTAATCATGCCAGATATTATGCAAAAAGCACGAAAAAACAAAACCAATAAGTAATATTGATTAATAAGTAAAATAAATGATTATCAATATCAACGTTACATGCACTAAAAAGAAAAATGAAACAAACTGAAAACTTGTGCATCGCGGTAACAAAACCTCATTTTTACCGTTAAAATAATAATAAAATAAAATAAAATAAATAAAACACATCCAAAAGCAATGAGCTATATCAATGAACAGGTTACACTTCAACAGTAGGAAAATTAACCAACCGTTATAGGCGTTAAAAGTTCAAGTGAAACTGGTCAATACCGCGGATAATGGACCAGTGGTAAAACGAAGTATCTCCATTTGGTGTAAAGGAGGTTTTGTGGAACCTTGATTAACGTGTTTGCAATTTTATTGCTAAACTAGCAGAACGTTCCGACCTTGTTCGAGTTAAAAAGCGATCTAACTTTAAAAAATATTATGCAGGTACTTTTAATTTAAAATTTAATAGTAAGTAACAGTTTTCGCTTTATTTTAATGAGATTTGTAGCAAATTGATATACCTCATTTCCTGATCTAGAGAGACCAACACACAATTCCTACTGATCTGCTGCAGGGGATGCAAGAACAACGCTCTAAGTGTAAATCATATTATCCCGTAGTGATTTTAATTGGGATTGAACTCCCCATTGTATAGGTAAGGCAAATTAAAATTTACCATAAAATTATTGGGATATTGACTTTAATTTTAAAAGCAACTCGTAACGTTGATTGTTCAGTAATTATGTGCAATTGCTCCTTGAGTTGATAATTTTCTGCATGCGAAATTGCAAATTTTAGAAATACGGATTATTATCGTCTATCCGCACTACTTGAATTCAAGAACTAATTTGCCCTAAGAGAATCTAAGTTATTATTTATTTAAACATAAATTTAGAAGTATAAACATTCTTTTATTCTAAATGGTTTGAAATGTCCAAGGCTATTAAGTATGCTATACACCGTATATTCTGCGATCCTTCGGCCGGCATTGAGAATTTGTTTTTAGTTCACCTTTTTCCATCCCTCTACATTTAGTTCTAAGAGAACCTTTAACCACTCTTTCGTTTCCATAAGGGACAATCGGTGGTGGTTTTTACGTGTGTAAGAATAAAGCAGTACAAAACATAAACTGACAGCGAAGACAAACTATTGGTTTTAAAAATAGTATAACCACATTTTTGCTTGATGTATAGCCTACGTCACTCAGCAAAAACGCACCTTTCATATAGTGGAAGAATTTTTCAAATAGGTGCAATGGTTCCGGAGATTACCTCGAACATGTAAACATACAAAAATCCGCTCTTTCTTTTTATAATATTAGTATAAATTTTTTATTGAATTAATATTCTTTAAATTGCCGAATAAAAATTAAAGTTTAGATATTTGTGCATAATTTTTTGAAAAAAAAAAAATGACCAAGAATATTTCGAATATTAGCGATTTAAAGCAACCTCATTTTTTTAAAAATAAATAAAATATTTTTAAAAAATGTACATATTTTCTTTTAATATTTATGTTCTGAGTTTGCTGATTAAACAGATAATGAATCAGTGCAAAAAAAAAAAAAAAAAAAAATCCAGAACTCTAAACTGTTTATTTATTTATTTTATTTTATTTTTTTCAAAATGTGACCTGGACCCTCTAATTGAATTCATTAACAGACATTTCTCATTTCGATTTTACTATGAATCAAAACCTTTAAAGGGTAGCCCGAAATGTATGAAAAATTACAAATTTGGAAGCACGGATTACTATCGTCTATCTACCATACTTGAATTCAAAAACTAATTTACCCGAAGCTAATCTCAGTCATATTTCATTTAATTAAATTTTGAAGCGTAAACATTCTGTAAATCTAAATAGTTTTCACTGTCCTATGCTAATAAAATGCTATATTCCCTATGTTCCGCAGCCTCAAATGCATGTAAAGCTTTTGGCGGTTCTCATGCTGCCATCGGAATGTTTTTTACTTTCATGTGTTCCCATCCATCCCCCAGCATTCTACCAGTACGAATAGGGTGCACCGTGTCCTCATCCATCCCCCAACATACAGTTCAAACACAACCTTTAACCATTTGGCCAATGCGGATATATTGCAATTTGGTTTCGTTTTCACGTAGGAAACAAAGATTATATTATGTTTGTAATTTTAGTACGAAAATGTTCCCTTGCATACTTCTCTCAAAAGATAATGGAATTGCAAACTTATGCTTTATAATAATTTAATGCACGAGTTGCATGTCAAAGTAATTATCCCCTTTAAATGTTTGAAAATCAAAAGTGTTATAAGATTCATACAAAAAAAACTACCCTTTTTTAATACAAATAAAGCTAGACTAATATTTTGGTGACCGGTGTGCGAGCGTAGCGAGCTCGGATCGCGAAGCGATCTGAAGGAACTGTGTAAGCAGTTCCGGGGATTGGCGAGCAGGGGGCGATAGCCCCATAATTTTTGTAAAATATTCTTTGATCGTTAAGAAAAAAAAGAATAAAAGGAAGAAAACAAAAAAAAAACAGAAAAACTAAACAAAAACAATATCAAAATAAATAATGTTTATCAAGAAATATATCGTTTGCATCATTTTTTTTAAATAAAAAATAACCGTCTTGTGTTCCTTTTTACCACCGTCGTTGCTAAAAAGTTTTTAAAAAAGAGGAAAGTAAAGGTTTTTTAAATAATTAAATAAAAGTGCTCTTGAATATATTTTTAAAAAATCAAATCTTTATTTAACAGTAAAGCCATTTGCTCTTTAAATTCATTTCATTTTGAATTAATATTTTTCGTCAATGTTAAGTCAACGGGAAACAGCATTTCGATTTAAATTAATGTACTTTTTCTATTTCTTCAAACCCAAAATTGAGGACTTGTTCAGAACCTACATAATTTTTTTCATTGGTACCAAAGAAACAGTTTTTTGCTGTTACATATAAAAAGGTTTGAAAGTCTACCGTAGGTGTTAATTTTGAAAAGTTTTGAGTTAATCAAAGAATAATATTAAACTACCTACATACAAAAAATCTTTTCTATGCTTGTTCTTAATCAAGAGTTTTTTCTAATTAAGTTTGAAGCTGCTCCGTCTTTTTAAGTTCAAGATCTATATTTAGCATAAATTTCCCTGTAGGCTCTAATGTTAAAAAATGAACAAAAAAAATTGTTCATGGGATTAAAAGAGTGTCTTCGAGGTCTTAAAAAAAAAAAAAAAAACGACGGGTGTTCGAATACTTTTTTCTCCCTTTTTCAAAAAAGGAAGTATTGTATTTGCAAAAAAAATTTCACTCCAAAATCGATCTTAATTTCCATTTTGCTCAAAACAGAATGAATGTTAATTTTTTTTTTCGACTCGACCACACGTGGAAAAGTGCCTAAGAATGTATAGACACGTGAAATATCCATTTTGACGATTTCCGAGTTAGTTACAACGAGTTTTCTCGTGACGTCTGTATGTGCTTTTGTGCAGATGTGCGTATGTACGGATGTGCGGATGTGCGTATGTATGTCGCATAACTCAAGAACGGTATGTCCTAGAAAGTTGAGATTCGGTACGTAGACTCCTAGTATGTTCTAGTTGTGCACCTCCTATTTTGGTTGCATTCAGGTGTTTCTAAGGCGGTCTTTTGCCCCTTTTTTGGGGGGAAATCATTATTAATTTCGATGTAAACTCAAGTGTTACAATTTGGCGGACACTTGGCGTTATATCGCCAGTCTTTTGGTCACCAAGTTTTGTCGCCAACTTGGCGACAAATTTGGCGATTTTTTTTTTAAAATCTGGTTTCAATTTGGCCATTGTTGGTGATATTTAGAGAGTAAACTATTGAATCACATTAAAATTGCCAACAATGGGAAAATGACGTTAAATTGGAGAAAAAGGAAGTCATGTGAGGCACACATCAGCTCGTTTTTTAAACCTTATTGGGGAGTTAGGGGTAGACAGATCGGCGAACAGAGATTTCCTGCATCTCAAAATCCTGCTTTCCATTTTCTTATTTTTCAATGTTTAATTTTTTTTAATCTTATTTTGACGATTTTTGGCGATATTTTTAATAGGCATTAAGTCTTATTTCATGGTTTTTCTTAAAGAAAAAAAAAATACTGGAAAGTAGGTAAAAAAGAAAAATAACTAATTTACCCAACTATTCTCAAAAAATTTATAAGGTAAAATATTAGCAAACGATAAGTTAAAAAACATGTTAGTTGAATAATTCTACCTAGATTTCCTGTTTCTGTCTTTTATTATTGTTATTGTTTAACAATGTTACATTTTGGTAACATTCTACATTTTACTATATTTTTCATAGCTTTATGCATATCACATTCTTAACATAATACGTACAACAAGTGCTCTTCTTGAAGAATATCGAATGTGTAACAGCGAAAAGTTATGTCAAATAGTTTATGTCCAACAAGTATATTAAGCTACTCATAACATTCTACATAAACAAACTTGACTTAAAGGAGCCGTATATACTGACAACTTAAACTTTCGTAAAACTTTATTGAGTCCTCTCTCGCCGACGACTCTTGCCGACATTTTGTCAATTTTATGAAACATACTGCTGCTTAAGCTGCTCCCAAATAGAATAGACAAGAGTCTGAAAGCGGAATAACTGGAGTCATCAATTGTGGTTGAAGTCGTGTCATATTTTCCGGGATTATTAAAGAGGGATATGACGTTGATTAAGTATTCAAAGGTGTGAAATGTTTTCAAAATTCATTATTCTGAAGTCCTTTTGCGTAAGTTTTATATCATCATCTTTGGCTAAAAGTGGGAATGAAATTTAGCTACCCTATTAAGTTAATCTTACATTTAAAAATATGTATGAAATGTGGTTCTAGTGTAGCTAATGGTAGTGAAATGTTTTATGTCGACATAGCAGTCAAATGAATAGGTACTGGTACAACAAATATGTTTTATTATATAAAAATATTCAAACAATTTAAGCTCACCCAAGAAAGTTTGTAAATTTTATCCCTCATGTTGTGACTAAAAATGAAAATGAATTGCAACTACTTCAATTTCTCAATTACTTTACTTTTTTATTATTAACTCACTAAGTCGCCTAGCGTTACACAGTCTATCACCAAAATAAAAGTTAGGTCAAGTGATTGAAGTTCAACAATCAGGCTCAAGTTAAAGAAACGTGCAGCGTAATATTCCCCGTAAACGTGTAGAAAACAGCAATTGTATCACTAAAAATTTAAATTTACTTCTTTGTTTTTTTTTTTTTTTTTTTTTCAATTAAAAAAAAAAATACTTGTACAAATTCATTATTATCACAGGACTTTTGAGAAAAATCTGGCAAAAATCCGACTTAAACTGTGTATTTGTACAAGGAATATACACACACAATAGACTTAATCGTGCATCTTTATCTTTATCTTTACTAATAATAAAGCTGAAAGTCTGTATGCCTGTATCTCTGGATTTATGTCTGTTACGCTCATAGTGCTACTAGCCCTAGACTGTTGGCAGCAAAAAGGATTTTATGAGTCTTTTTTTTCTGAAATTTATTGCTTAACGGATTTCATTAACGGAGGGAATCATGCTATAAATTTTGACTTTGAGTTCCATTTTGTCTTGTTTTGCTTTTGTTTATTTTGATATTTAAGCTGTCTGCTGTCTACTTTCATTGTTTTACTGGGTGTCTTTACATCTAGAAGCTCACACCTTTGAATTGGAAAAGGGATTCCTTGAAACCCCAAAACACATGTATTCTGTAATCTGTTTATTTGTGCTACACTGTAAAAACGATTCAGAAACGTTCCTGGAAATTAATAGGCGGCTGATGTGCCCAATTTCTGTTTGTAAAATATCTTGCAAAAACCAGGAATGTTTCCCGATAAAAGTCATGAACATTTCTAAGATTTTTATAGTGTAAACAACGTTTCCTGTTATGCATACATGAGTTCATACTCCAATAAAAATTTTAAAACTGCTCATGTGTACGAATTTAAATAGCAGTTACGATCATTATAATATCAAGACATTAACTCCAATTTAAATACAGTGAAACTTCCATTCAATTCCTCCAAACTTATCGCATTTCAGCATTTCTTTTAAACATCCGAGCATAACTGAGAAATCGTGCGGTGAGAAGGTATGTCATTTTCGTGAACAATAAAACTTTAATTCCCTCTTGAAAGTCAAGGAAATGTCAAAGTATTGCATTAATTTGCGAATTTGACTACCATAAAGGAATTATTACTTTTACGCTTGGCTAATCAATATAACTGCCGTTTCGTTGCACTTTCAACGATGAAGGTTAATTAAATAGAAAAGCCATTCCCAATACAAATCAGGGACACGTCTGCATAGTTCATTAAATAATGTCTAATAACTGTTAAAGAATAGCTGCTGTTGCTGTGGAAAATTTACTTATGAATCAGTGGTAGTTATTAAAGTCTGAGGAATTTTCACTAATCAATAAAGTGGCAGGTAGAGTTAAATATAATTATTTGTTTACATCATTCACACTACAAAAAGCTCTGCCATAGTTTCAGTGGTTATTTATTGTTTGTGAAAACATTTAGATGTTAAGTTTAAGAAACATATTTTATTATAGGACATTAATTTTACTACCGCAAGTAAATATAGTTGTCTTATAACAGTTTATGTTATTTGATTTGAAAGTTATTACGTTACCTGTTGTAAAAGTGTAATTTATGTTTAAACTTGAGTTTTTCCTTGAAGTGTGTTACTTTCTTCATTTTACGTTCTAAACCTGTTAAGTGTTCTGTGCTCCTGACTCGTAAGTTCTTTGTTTTCTTTCTGTATTCTTTGTAAGCTTTTATACAGTACTAATCATATTGTAAATGAATACTAAATGAGGGTCCATTACTATAATTTATTGATCGATTTTCAGTGGAATACTGTGGCATCAAAGTTTTTTAAGGCATTTCGATTGCAATTGGGTTATCTAGGATCCTCCAGCGGTAGTTCCTTTGAGCAACATGGCATTCCTTATTCAATTTTAAATGCTTAACTGTTTCATTATAACCACATACAACTCGCATGATTGAAGTTAGCACTGCCTCAGAGTGATAATTCTGGCATTATTAACCTCCAATATGCATAATAACATACGGAGCAGATTATGTGAGGCAGTGAGAAGCAAAGGGATGAAAGTAGACATTTTCAAGTTTTGAGTGAAACGACTGTAAAGATAACGTCCTAGGTAGGCTTTCATTGATTTTTTTTTCTAAATCATGCTGTACAGCAGCACCTACCAGGGCTACTAGCTCCATCTCTTGCCCCAAGACAGAGGAGAGGTTCACCTACCATTTGTACTACATGTCTCCAACTTTTTAATTTTCCCGCTTACGTTCCTTTGCTTCTCCACTGCCTCATGTGTAATTCGTTTATTAATACTAATCCAGCAACATAACTTAGAAAAGATTAGCTACTCCACGTATTCAGTTCTAATACAGGCTTTCTTTTAATGTACCTGATATTTCAACATGGGCTAAAAAAATACTATTACGCTAAAAATATACATTTTTTACGCGTAATAAAACGTTTGTTAGTCTCTAGAAAACATGGATTTTGATATTAGAAATACTTTTTATGGATTTTAATGCAGTAAAAAAACTAACACTGTATCTAACTGTAGCCATAACATATGAGACTCAACAACAACGTATTCAAATATGAATGCTTCTATGAATGGCTCCACATTCCAAGGGTCTGTACGTGGTCATTTCAACGGACGTAGTACAACTGCAGGATACAAAATTCAACAACTGATTGAAAATTCCAAAAAAACTTTTTAAAAAGTGTAAAATAGTGTTTATGCAAAAATTAATCATCATATATGACCTATTTTGCATCTATCAGTTTCTGACCTATACAGTGTATGTAGCGCATCTACTCATTACTTTGTATTTTTTGTGCGATTGTAATTAAAAATCGGAAAGTATGGTTTTGAGATGCAGGAAATATGTGTCTGTCGGTCGATATGTCCACCCTACCCTTTCTGAGTGAATAGCCCGGTTTGAACAAACTGTCTTTTACTCGAAAGATTTCGGCGAGGACACCTCATCGTTTTTGAATTGAAAAAAAAATCGTTTATTTTTGAATAGCTTAAAATTTTTAATGTTAGCACCTTCGGGTAAACTTAAGGCCTATATAGATTCCGAAGTTATCAGATTTGCTTCGAACAAACTTAATTGTAAAAAGCTCCTGACGAGGAACGTGTATGGAAACTACTTTAGCGTTTAATATGTAGCTTTCTAAAAATAATTTTTCGTAATTTCGAAAACATTCCGTTCACAACTATAATTACTTTTTATCCCAAAAAGAAATTTCTCAACAAAACCTGAGTATAAATACTTTTCTTTCTTTTTATAAGAATTTTGCTTTTGTTGAAAATGTGTGTGTGTACTCATCAACTGTTTTACCATCATTTCTAGGCCTATAAATGATGCCACTTTTAAAACAATTCGTAAATTGAGCCATATAAATATCCTCATACTCAAAGAATCGATTGAATAGTTAAAATTTTAGCAGTTTGTAACATATTCAAATGTTTACACATACGTATTTTGACGCTTTACACAAAACTTCATAAATTTAGACATTTTATGTCCGATCCTCAACACTTCTTTTTTTTTCTTTTCCTTTTGTCTACCAATATCCTCCCAAAGAAACCATATAGTTTTTTTCTCTGCATTTTTTATAAGCAGCCCCACATTCATTATATTCTCTATATTTCAAATAATATATTACTATACTTGTTAAAACATGCTCTCTCATTTGCTTAAGATTTTCCGAAACTCGTATATTTCTCGTGATATGACATTTAACTTAAGTCCTTTATGACAAAATTAGTGAAACTTGAGGAAGGTGCTTTTCTGATTTTAAAACATGATTAACCAATTTCGAAGTCCAGTTTTCAAATTATGTGGTTGATATATAACTAGCTATAGTTAAAAGATCAATTTTCGTCAAAACTTATAAAGGAATTAAACACATAGATATAGAATAAATTTACCACATCTATTTGCCTATTTATTGAACATTATACATGCACAAATGCATATATGTGTATGTATTTATGCATATATTAAATTGAGAATTAGATAATCTTACGTACTTTTTCTTATAAAAAAATCCCCTCAAACCAGCAACATATTTCGTTAACACAATTAAAAGATATGAAGTCATTGCAAAAGTTATAAAACAAAAATGCTTATTGTTAGCATTATTATCTCTCAGAAAGATATACGCAAAACAAACAATTTCACTTTTGCCTCAAAACTCCAAATGCAGTTCTGTTGCAGTAATAAGTTTGAGGTTGTTTTAAAAACTAAAAGTTTAAACAAAGAAATATTAAAAGAAGTTAATGCATTCTTCTGATTTTAAATTATTTACAAAACATTTGACAAAATTAAATGGAATTCATTTACCTGTGAGGTTTATGAAACATATTTTGACGTGCCCTTGATACTAATAGACCAACATAGAAACAATTATGAAAAATAAAACTTTATGTTATTTTATACATGTACTACCTGTCTTGAGGCTTATCATATCTAAAAGTGAGTTATTGAGAAATTATTATTTAAATTTGATGAAACAGGTGCAGAGCAAATTACTCTCTTTTCTTCTTACAATTACATAGCACAAAATCAAAAAGAAAAAACAAGGCGTACATTGAAAAGTTACTAAAAGAGATTAAATAATAAGCAATTAGTGTAATTAACACTGACTTAAAGAGCACTTTAAAAACGATTCAGAAACGTTCCTGGAAAATAATAGGCAGCTGATGTGCCCAATTTCAGCCAGTAACATATCTTTCAAAAACCAGGAACGTTTTCGATAAAAGTCAGTAACCTTTCTGAAATATTAAGAAATCTCCCCTATTAAAGCCAGTCGTAAACCTTCTAGAAAAGTTACATAGGTTTAATTTATTTGATTAGAACCTTCCTGATTTACCAAGAAAGCTCCATAAATATTAGAGCAACCACGGCCAAGCTACGCGAAAATTGCAAGCAAGAACCAAGCATACTCCTTGCTTGCAATTCCTGCCTCGCAAAGCTATCCAGTGACTTATTTGCTTCCACTGGAAGCAATGTCAATCCGGACGGGCCATAAACAGCCAAACGCCGATGCGCTTAATAAACACGCTCCGTCAATATTTAAACTGGTAGCAAAAAATATTTTTCACACCAGTGCAAGGTCTGCATTCGTGCATCTTTTAGGAATTTAGGAAACTTTTTTGCGAAGATACTTGATTTTTTGGGGAAATGGGTGAAAACCTCTGAAATCCCGAAACGTTCCACGGAAATAACCAGTAACGTTTCGGAATTTTTTTACAGTGAGGGTAGATAATGAGATAAAATTAAAATGCCAATGGTGTGAAGCATAAGATTGGTTAGTAAAAAAAATCGCTTGAAATGTACTTTCAAATTTGAAGAGCGATGCATTGTTTAAAGTTTTACATCCAGGAAATTATTAGGAATTACATTTTTGAGGTCATTATTAGGGTTTACTTGTTACATGAAAATGCCGCTATTAATTTTAGAGAAAAAGCTTCAATTTTAATATGTTTCGAAGAAATAAAATTTAGAGTGAAGAAAAAAAAAACAGTATTCCTACTAAAAGTAGAAGTAAACGCTCGTAATTTCGGCGTTACGTTCGAACTTTCAAAAAACATTTTCATATTTAAAAATTTCGAAACAAGTGCTCTGATTCAAAAGTAATACGTTTGAGATCCAAGCAAGTTTGTTTTAAGCCTCAGCCACAAAATTTCTAAGCCCTAGTTTTGTGAAAAAGGTCAAGTAACAAGTCAAAAGGTAGAAAAAATAAGACTTCTTTTTTTTTTTATTCAAGGCTGGAATTTTTTATGCTTAACTCATTTCCGGAGTCTTACAGCTTAAGAATCTCTCCTCGATAACAATCTTTTTTGGCACTGCTTAAGATTTTCTGGAGTTAATCTCAAGCAATATTTTGAAATCATGCAATTGAATTTGATGTAAAGATCGTACTATGTATGATGTCAAATGATCTAAATATCTAAATGAAGGAAAATATTTAAGTGGGTTTTCTTTTTCGTTACAAGTTTTACGTATTTATATAATATATTACTACTCAAATAAACAAAGAAAAATATCTTTCTTCGGAACGTATACAGTATATATATCTATGTGTTATTCATTTATTATTTTTCTTTTCTTTTCGCTGTAAATATGTTAAGTTTCCTAAAACAAACGCATTTCTACCACCAGTTTTTCAGAACCAACAACAGAACAGTTTGTCTATTTAATGTACTCAAAACTTAAAAAAAAAACAATAATGTTTTTAAATATTAAATAATGCATTTATAATAATATGGAGAGGAAAACTATGCAAGCATGATTATAGTAAATATTTTAATTATGTATGCCAAACAAGTTTCCCATTAATTAGCTATAAAATAGGATTCTGGAATTTGAAATAAATGCAAAAGGAATCCAACGTCTTGTGTATTAAACCGAAATGGCATTTTAGAGAAAATTCTTTCCTTTAAACATGCAGAGTTGCTTTTCCGCTACAGTGACAGCTGTTGAAGTTGGATTCCGTTTCCAAAAGAAGATAAAGAGAAAAAAAAGCAGAAATAATGCTTTTTTCTCTCTGAAGATAGGAGAGTATACGATTCAGGCTTTTTTGGTTCATTTAACTTATTTTTTAATGTAATTTCCAAAAAAAAAGTAATTTTTTTCGTGGTAAATATTAGTAAACTTCACACACGGTAGAATTCTCCCTTTCTGGCGGAAATTTGTTAATTTTTTTAGTAGAAACAAAACTAAAAAAAAAAATAATAAAAGATAATAGATGCAGTAAAAGAAAGAATGAATGAGATTGTGAAATTTTTAACAAATTACTTTTGCAATAAACCGCATCAAATTTAGAAGACGACATCCGATGTAATTTGAGTGTTGAGCAATTGATTATTTTACGATCGTAGCTACAGCAGCCTTTAGGGTAGTAATATTTTCAGCATATTGCACCAAATCGTTGCTTGATGTATTGAAAGCTCACAGATGTCTTCAATGTACAGTGCTGTGCAAATTAGTTGGGACAAGGACTTTGGATCCTTGTTACTGCAACTTTCAAGTCTCAACCTGCCCAAAACTGTCTTCTACTTGTCTGAACTTGTCTCTTATGTATTGAGTACGACCAATTCGTCAGTTGGACATTGATTAATAAAGCTTGGTTGTGTTCACATGTGTTTCTTCTTTCTCTGCGAATTGCAGGACTTTAAAGCGATTTTCAGTATTTTTTTTATTTTTCAGTTATAATGGATATTACCCCACGCAAAAGAGCAAAAATAATCGCACTTAGTGAAAACACCTCTTTCACAGTTAGGAAGATAGCAGAGGCTGTTGGGGTTGGAAAATCAAGTGTTTCACGGATTACAAAACTCAATGAAACAACGGGGTCAGTGGAGGCATCCAGGAAAGGGCGCTGCGGACGGAAACGTAAGACCACACCAAGAGATGATGCTCTGATCCACAGAATGAGTGTCATGGACCCTAAAAAGACCAGTGGCGATATTACAAGAGCCATCGCTGACCATGGCGTGGAGGTAGATGAGTCTACAGTTCGTCGCCGCCTTCTTGAGCGTGGTCGTCGTGCGCGACGCCCAATCAAAAAACAGCTCCTGACAAGTGAAATGAAGAAAAAAAGATTCAAGTGGGCACAAAAACATAAAGATTGGACTGTGGAACAGTGGAAAAAAGTTATTTTTTCTGACGAGACTCACTTCGAAGTGCATGGATACAGAGCAAGTGTCGTTCGTCGCACAACTGGAGAGCCTCTTCGACCAGGACACATCCAGCAAGCCCCCAAGCACCCCCCAAAAGTGATGTTTTGGGGCTGTTTCACTGCCTCAAGGCCAGAAACCCTTCATCCCATCGAAGGGATGATGAATAGTGAGAAATACATCAAAGTATTACAAGAAAAACTCATCCCAACACTGCGGAGGAGGTTACCGGAAGGCGACTGTGTGTTTCAGCAGGACCTGGCACCCTGTCACAATTCCAAGCTGACCAAAAGCTTTTTCGCTTCAGAAAAGTTGTCATTGCTTGAGTGGCCGGGCAACTCACCAGATCTGAACCCAATAGAAAACTTATGGGCAATATGCAAAGCAAGAATGAGGAGAATGGATTGTACAACCAAAGTGAAGTTAATAGAGAGTGTGATTAAAGTGTGGTTTCGCGATCCAGAAGTAAAAGAAATGTGTGAAAGACTAGTCAGTTCGATGTCAAAGAGAGTAAGAGCCGTGATTAAAGCAAAAGGTGGACATATCAATTATTAATGTATAGATAATAAATAAATAAACAGCTTTATGAATAATTTTTAAATTTTCCTGCTTGTCCCAATTAATTTGCACAGCACTGTAGCATTAAAATAGTTATGTGCAGCAGTTTAAGAGAAGTTAGTACTTAACATACGTTTTTCAGCCTGATATGATGCAACCCAGTGATGCTAAGCACCCCCCCCCCCCAAGAGGAATGTCGTTCCTCCGAATACCACAAACAGCTTATAGGAACAATAGCTACTCCCCCCTCCCTAAAAATAACCCTGAAAACTACCCATTAAGAATTTTAATGACGCAGTCTGCGCCATGACCCCCCCTCCCCCCCAAATCGGGTACCATTGATACATCCTGTGCTCTCAGTCAAAACGCAGATGCGGATTATCCTTTCTTATGAAACCATACCTTTTTAGGATGTAGGTGAAAGAGACACTCTGTCTTCGATGGTGCTAGTAGATATAACTGAGCCAACGGTTAACTCACGGCTTGAAATACATCTTATGGAAGCAAAGAACAACGTTCAAATTGAATAGAAAGCAAACGAAAGCTGTTCAATAGGTATCCGACTTTTGGACATTGGATTGTTAAAGACTAAAATTTCACTGAACTGGAAGTTTCTTTGACTGGAATTATAGCTGTTGGACATTATCTCAACTCCTTGGACATTGCCTTTTTTATGATTTTCCGTAAACTGTTTTAAAATTTATCCGACTTTTGGACATTGGATTGTTAATGACTGAAATTTCACTGAACTGGAACTCTTTTTGACTGGATTTATAGTTATTGTACACTCTCTCTACTCACCAGACATTGCCTTTTTTGTGATTTTCGGTTTAAAGTTTTCTCTTCTGCTTTCGAAATCAAAAGGTTCCTCCTACGAGAGCATGAACTGAGAATGTCGGTCGTGACGTCGATGTCTGACAAGCACAATGCCACCCCTGATTCATGACACTAGTCTGACAAGCATTTCACTTTTAATCAATGGTTAGTAAAATACTTCAGTTTCATTGAACTGAAACTCCCATTGTCTTAAACTATAGTCGATCTCCATTCATGTGCTTTTTGTAACTTTTTGACCAATGCTTTTCACTATAGCTTCCTAAATTGAAAATAGGAACCCATAATGTAGATCGGAACATCTAAATAAGTCTAACAAAAGCGAAATACAAATAAAATTCCATCAATGGGGAAAGAAAGGATAAACTAAATACTTATTATAACGCTTTTCTCTAATATAAAATCAACTCTCGATAACTCGAAGTCCCAATGGACCGGCTAAAACGTTCGAGTTATTGGTAACTCGAGTTATGGGAAGTTTCTACAACAGTCTCAAGAGTTTGGGACCAAATGAAAACTTTGATATAAAAGAATATTCGAGTTATAAGATTCGAGTTATCAAGATTCGACGGTATTTGGTTTGTTACAGTAAAAATGTCGTAAATTTCTTGCAAAATGGTATTAAAAAAACGTTTTTTAAAGCAATAAAATATTTTTTTTAAAATTCAATCTGGCAGAGTAATCTTGACTGGTTTTTAGCTTAAAGAAACTACGTTCAATCATGATAGTTGCCTTAGGAAATGTGAGTTTCCTAAAATATTTTTTTTTTTAATTTCAACTGCAAGAAGTGGTGATGTTGAGGTGCAAAAGCTGACCCCAAAATACAGATGTTCCCATCTAACCCCAAAATATGCATATGGATCTGTTTTGCAAATATCATCGCCTCAGAGCAACAGTAGAATATCTTCGTGTTATTCCTGCGATTAGATGTCTTTGTGTTGCTCTGAGGCGACAATATAATACATCAATTTGGAATTTTTTTTTCTTGTATTATATCTGCATTAAAGTAAACTTTTAAAATCTAAAACAAAAACGTGGCATATGTAACACTTGCTTTCCTCCCTCCCCCCTTTTCGGTGCAATCATCGTTTAGCTCAATTAGATCTACATGGAATTTATCACAAATACTCAACACATTAAACAAAATGAATTTCTTTTTATGTAGGAAGGTATGCGGTTGATAAAAATACTAAGAACATTTTTGCTTTCGATTTAAGCAAAGGGTAATTCCAACACAACAGACGAATAAATTGTTATATAAAGCCTCCCGTAAAAGTCCGAATTATGTAAAATTCTTCTTTTATTGGCAGAATTTTAAGAAAAACATAGACTCGAAATATAGAACATAGAAGAACATATTTATATACGATTTATCTAAATTTTGAAAAAGATTAATTATTCCAAGATCAGTATTAAAAAGCAAATATATTTCTATGCTTTGTAACAAACGTATATCAAAGGCTCCCCATTTAACCCCCCGCAAACAAAAAGCTGCATTGATATGAAGGGTCACGAGGAAGAATAATCATAGTTCACCAAGCTCAAATTTCCCTCATTACGTTTTTAAGCTTGAAATCTCGAATCGTTACCAAGTTAGCCTCATTCTTCCCTGTTAAAACTCACTAACTATGATGATTCTTGCCTGAATAATATTTCTCTTGAATACTGTCTGTAATAATCTACGTGTCCCCATAGGTTAACCAGAGTTTTTTTAGAAAATTGGAGTTTGATCGTTCTTCCCCGTAGCCCTTCATATGCTTATCAAAAGAAATATGTCCTAAAATGGCGTTACAAAATTTGCAATTAAATACTCGTACATTCTTTTTTATATAAAAATATTTCAATGACTCCCAATCTATGAAAAAAAAAGAGTTTTTTCAATTTTCTTTTCAGACTCACATAATAGCAAAATCTTTTAAACAACGCAACTGATGTTAAAAAATCAAGAGATGTTTACTTAACTGAAACCTTAAAACTGAAATGATTTCCTTCCATTGCGACGTTGAACAGAGTTTGAATTTAAAGTCTTTGATGTCTATATCCGTTTAATTAATGCAACACGTGCTTATCTGCTGAAGCTCAGAAAACCATAAAATACTAGAGTACTTCCAGGAGAATTCTATTTACTTGTTGCCAGGCCTTACAAAATTTGCAATTAAATACTTGTATATTATTTTTTATATAAAAATATTTCAATGACTCCCTATGAAAAAAAAAAGAGTTTTCTCAATTTTATTTTCTGACTCACATAATAGCAAAATCTTTTAAACAACGCTTTTGATGTTAAAAAATCAAGAGATGTTTACTTAACTGAAACCACAAAACTAAAATGATTCCCTTCCATTGCGACGTTGAACAGAGTTTGAATTTAAAGTCTTTGATGTCTATATCCGTTTAATTAATGCAACACGTGCTTATTTGCTGAAGCCCAGAGAACCATAAAATACTAGAGGACTTCCAGGAGAATTCTATTTACTTGTTGCCAGGCCTTACAAAATTTGCAATTAAATACTCGTATATTCTTTTTTATATAAAAATATTTCAATGACTCCCAATCTATGAAAAAAAAAAGAGTTTTCTCAATTTTATTTTCTGACTCACATAATAGCAAAATCTTTTAAACAACGCATTTGATGTTAAAAAATCAAGAGATGTTTACTTAACTGAAACCACAAAACTAAAATGATTCCCTTCCATTGCGACGTTGAACAGAGTTTGAATTTAAAGTCTTTGATGTCTATATCCGTTTAATTAATGCAACACGTGCTTATTTGCTGAAGCCCAGAGAACCATAAAATACTAGAGGACTTCCAGGAGAATTCTATTTACTTGTTGCCAGGCCTTACAAAATTTGCAATTAAATACTCGTATATTCTTTTTTATATAAAAATATTTCAATGACTCCCAATCTATGAAAAAAAAAAGAGTTTTCTCAATTTTATTTTCTGACTCACATAATAGCAAAATCTTTTAAACAACGCAACTGATGTTAAAAAATCAAGAGATGTTTACTTAACTGAAACCTTAAAACTAAAATGATTCCCTTCCATTGCGTCGTTGAACAGAGTTTGAATTTAAAGCCTTTGATGTCTATATCCGTTTAATTAATGCAACACGTGCTTATCTGCTGAAGCTCAGAGAACCATAAAATACTAGAGGACTTCCAGGAGAATTCTATTTACTTGCTGCCAGGCCTTTTCTTATTTCTAATGTTTAATTCACAAAAGATGAAATTCCTTGTTTTTTGTCTCTTGTTTCAAATGGAGTCCACTTTTAAAGATTTTTTTAAAGAATAAAATTCATTTTTATCAAACGATGTTTGCTTTTTGTGACGATTTAATTTTGTTTCAAGTGATTCCGGAAGGTATAGTTTTTTCTCCGACTTGTACATGTTTATAAAGAAAAAGGTTTTAGTATTTTCTTATTTTATGAGAACATTTATAATAGTTTCCACTTATGTTTACGATGTAAAGCGATGTTTTTTAATTGTTAAACAAAATTCAAAACTGAGTAACTTTTTTTGAAAACTCGTTAGTTTTGCTCATACTCTTCACCAGTTGCACAAGTTTAAATTTTGTATGATAAAAATTATAACTTAAGATGATACATAGTATTCTTGTATATATAACAGCGAATTCACTGATCGAGTAATGCTCTGACTGCACGTCATCAACAATGAAACTCGCGCCATAGCATGATAATATGATAATAATATTTTTTGGTAATGTTTGACATGAAGGGAAATGCTTTACTTTGAAAAGGCTGAACTGGATCCGGTAACTTAACTGTCTTACTGGTAAGATTAATTTTAGGAGGATGAAGAAACGAAAAAGTGGTCAGCAATGAATGCTATCTACTGGAGTTTAGAATTAATCCACTGGAGTTAGGGTCAAAATTTCAACTATCTAAATATCGCAAAACGGGCTATTGTTCGTTCAAATGTGAGTTTTGGTGAATGTTATTTTATTCATTTTAGTAAGGTTACTAATATTTTGTGTTCGTCTGTTTTATTAAAGGAAAGTAAATAGAAAGACTGGAATAAAAACAGTCCATTTGAACTCGTATTTTTCGAAAAGCCGTTTATTAAGAAATGCATTTATGGAAGGAAAGAATGTATGTATACTGTTTTGTTTTATGTAGCATGTAATCTATTTTGTGCTTAATGCGTAGCTGACCATAACAAAAATCTTCTTGGGTAAGTAAACAGAAATAAATTATAAGGAAATTTATTACATACTTATTTCAATGTTTCAACACAACAAAAAGGATAATATTAGGCTTTAATTCTAAGGAAAGATGTAAAACAAGCCAAAGTTCATCTGTTTAAGATATACGTTTTTATGCCGAGTGAGAAAAATTTTAACTGATAAAACACGTTGTCTCAAACTTTTTCTTTCTTCCTTTTTCTGAGTTTTTTTTTTCGTACCGAAAGATTAAAAAAATATGTGCAACGAAAACAAAATTAATTACAGTAGCAAAAAACTGAAAAAACTCTATCTTAAAACATCGTTTAAAGTATTTGATCATTCTGGTATTGACTAGTCCTTTTATACAATTCCATTTAAAACAATTATTAAAAAAAAAACCCGCCGAAAATAGAAAAAGATAAAAAATCACTTTTTTCCTTCATTTATTTATAAGACCAAGCAGCTAAGCGGTAAAACTTAACTACTTAAGAAAATTTATTGTCAGTTTGTTTCTTTTTTTCGTATCTCTAATTGTTTTCGTGGTCTAAATTTGTCGTTTAATTTTTCAAACCTTAATGCTTTACGTCAACAGTGTTCAAAATAAAAAAAAATACATTTTTCTCAATTGTCTTCGTGAGTGATCAAAGAATTTAATTAAATACTCTTTTGTTTTCACGTCTTTCGCTCTTTATTTTCGTTTCTTTTACCAGATTCATCGAATTCAATTTTGTTTGATCATCAGTCACTTTGCTTTTTGAAAACGTCTTTTTTCATGAGAACGTAGGATCGTGGCGAGAATAGCTACAACAATTCTTTCACTTACTAAGCAGGGTAAAAGTGATACAGCACATATTTAAGGAATCTCTAGGTCTAAGAACAATGTGAAGCTAAAAAAAAAAGTGCGGATACTTCGTACATTAGAGTTCTTTGCCGTGCACAAAGAACATTTCTTTCTTTCTATGGAATAATCTTTCGCCGTAAAATTTAAAAAAAGAAGAGTTCGGAAACGTTCCGGAAGAAAAATGGGCAGCTAAATGTACGCCAGTAACATACCTGGAAAAACATGAAAGTTTCCGACTAAAAGTCGGTAACCGTCCTGAAATCAACCTGGTAGCCTTTTGAAGATATTAGAAACCTTCCCAATAAAAGACAGTCATCTTTATAGAATAAATCTGAAACTTTCAGAAAAAAACTTAGTTATGTTTATTCAACTAGCTTGACATCTTTCTAATTTACCAGGAAAGCTCCTAAGACAAATATGGCCAAAACTAAGGCCGAAGAGCAAGTAAGTACCAAGTGCCATATTTACCGACAATTCTCGCAAAGCTACGACATCCATGGATTGTATTTTGCGCTAGTTTTGGGGCCCAGTATATTAGCAAAGTTTGTATCAGAGCTGAAGTTGAATAAACTAATAAATAAGTTGAATATATTTTCACGCTGGTATAGCTAAAAAAAATTTCCAGTGAAAAAAAAAATGTGAAATAATCATTTAAGAATCTTGTAGCGATTTAGGAATTTTTTGACGAAGATGTTTGACTTTCACAAAACGGGTAAAATCCGTAAAATTCTGGAAAGCTGCCCGAAAATTATATGTGAAGTTTAGAATTTTCTTGCAATATTCATATAATTATTGCAAAATAGGGCATTTGAGCCAAAGGTACCGAATTTAAACAAAGAGACAACTTCAAATGTGGTACATATAATTCGGTCACCCTGTAAAATATTGTGTATTGGTCATCTCCCAGTGTTTGCAAATATGTATGTAGGGGCACCCTGAAATAACGTTCTGAATAGTGGGGAAATTCTCAGTTTACCGAATAATAAAGTACGATCTTGCACACATGCTTCATTTTCTCATACTTAATATTTGTCGCTTGCCGGGGGTCTTGTAGAATACCATATTGAGCATACTTCTATCTTTGTAGGACTTTAAATAGCTCATGTATGTACTCATTAAGAACATCGTTTTCCACCCTTCTTTCTTTTATCAAAATATCGTGTTCGCTAGTGGCTAGTTATTAATTATCCCCCTCCTCCTTTGGTTAAAGTGGAGGTGACTCGCTAAACAGGAGGAAAAAATTGACATTTGAACGGCTCAAGCGAAAGCGGATTAAAAATAAGACGCGGGGCAACGAAAATTAATCTACTATTCATTGCGTTACATTCCACATTGAAAACCTCCGCTCCAGTTACTTTACTGCTGGCGACAAGAAGAGAGCGAAGCCACTAACGTATACCGCCTCAGGCGGTTTGCGCGAGCCGCCGTAAGAGGCAAGGTTAAGACGGATAATCTTACCGCTCATGCAGTGATTAAAGTTGGACGGACAGTTTTCAAAGTAGGATAGCAAGCCAACGGTGAAAGACGCCGCAGTGATGAAGATCAAATTCATTCCTGTTAATTAAGAACGTGCGATGTCAGATGTTTTTCGTAGTTCATTTTTGTTAGCAGTACAAATCATTTCCAGGCAAAAGTTTACTATGTTTCAGTTGGCATATTTTTAACAATTTCAGCATTGACAAACAATAAAAAGTTGTATTATAAGGGACAAATATTTATTATTTTGGAGCACTATGAATTAATTTTATGCAGAAAAGTAACAAGAAGATCCCTCTACAACAAATTTAGAGTCAGAAACGCGGTCCACATAAAATACAATAAAATATTTTTTCGAGAATTGTAAACGAACTGAAAGTATTAGATCAAACAGTCTTGTAAGAAATTTCGGAAAACCACATTATACCACTCTTGTATCAAATGTTCAAGCTACTCGGAACATAATTACAAGGTGTCAAAAATCATTAGTCTTTATGCAAAAAAATAAAAAATCTTGCAATACAAAATAAAAACCAAAAGCTTCTTCACTGTAAAAACGATTCAGAAACGTTCCTGGAAAATAATAGGCAGCTGATGTGCCCAATTTCAACCAGCAACATATCTTGCAAAAACCAGGAACGCTTTCCGATAAAAGTCAGTAATCTTTCTGAAATATTGAAAAATCTCTCCGGTTAAAGCCAGTCGTGAACCTTCAACAAAATTAAATTATGTGATTGGAACTTCCTTGATTTACTAAGGAAGCATTGGAGCTACCATGGCCAAAGCTACACGAAAACTGCGAGCAAGAACCAAGGATATTCCTTGCCTCGCAAGACTGCAGCTATCCAGTGACATATTTGCCCCCATTGGGAACTTAGTCAATCTAGACGGGCGTAATCAAGTTAAAGCCTATACACTTAATAAACACACTCAATCAATCTTTAAACTGGCAGCAAAAAATATCCTTCACACCAGTGAGAAGTCTGCATCCGTTCATCTTTTAGCAATTCAGGAAACTTTTTTGCGAAAATACTTGATTTTACGGGGAAATAGGTGAAAACCTCTGGAATCCCTAAAGGTTCCGCGAAAATAACCAGTAACGTTTCGGAATTTTTTTACAGTATTTCAATAAAATTTCTTCATCAATTCACCTACTATTTTACATTCAACGAGAATCATCGCGTCAAGGTCAAATAACTTTCCCACTTTAAACCCTTTTCCCCTTAAGGTTGTCATGGTTTGGGCAGTGTGAACTCCCCCCGCCCCGTTGACTCTGCAAATATGCCGTAATCATGACAACCAGAAGTGGAAAAGGATGGAGAGTGGGAAAGTTATTTGACCTTGACACGGCAATTCTCGTTACGAGGAATATAGTTCGAAGTTGATATGTCTTCCTGATATTTTCGTAAGACCTAACGTTAACGCAGGACTAAAATGCAGCAATTGTACGTTATTTTTTCATTTTTAAATACATAAATCTAATTTTCTTTTTAATCGTTATCTTTCTGAGACCTTGTACTTTAATGGATATGTGTGAGTCAATATGTTTATTTAATAATGTTTTTAAAAAATCATGTAAAAGAATCAGTTTTGGTCTTTCAGAGCCGCATTAGTAGTACTTAGTTTAGAGCATTTTATATTTTAATTTATGTAGTAAATACTATTTTCTGGCGATCAGTGGGGTAGGGAAGAGGTTAGTCTCCGGTTTAAACACATTTTTTAAAGATTAAAATTTAAATTCTATGATGAATAATAGATCTATTATTTTTTGTACAAAAAAGATTTTTCATCAGATAATCATTTTTCTGTATCCGTGAATATCTATGTGAAAGAAAATATAATTACTTCTATTTACAGTTCCAAGTATATCAGAGTTGTCCTTTTGAGATTGGGCACCCACCTTGAGGACCCCATTATTGCAATTCCACTATCGGCTGTTATTTTCATTTACTTTTATATTTCATCGGATCTATCTTATGCGGACAAATTCAGTAACTAGTGCAAGCTTCTGTAATTTCTGTGCTTACATGTGGCATAGCACTGCTAAAAAAACTCTGTTTTGCATGGTTTAATCTTCATTTTGAAAATTTAAGAAGCTAATAAAATATTTAAACAAATATTATAAATTTGCATAAATCTGTCTTTACCCCGCACACTGTAAAAACGATTCAGAAACGTTCATGGCAAAAAAAAAAAATAAATAAATAAATAAACAGCAAATGCTCCCAATTTTTTCCAGTAACATATCTTGCAAAAAACAGGAATGTTTTCTGCTAAAAATCAGTAACCGTCCTGAAATCGTCCTTACATCTTCCTAAATAATACAGAAATATTTCCAGTTAAAGCCGGTCATATTTCTGGAACCATCAGGGCCAACTTAAGTAGGTAATAAGTAGCAGCTTGGCGCCTTCCTGGTTTTCCACGAAAACTCCAAAAGCATTATTACAAACATGGCCAACGCTTAGACAGAATTGCAAGTACCAAGCATCTCAGTAGCTTGCAATTCTTGGAAAGCTGCAAGATTCACAGATTTATTCGTTCTCATTGAGAGCTTTGTTCATCGAGATGGGTCGAAACCGTTCTCTAGCCGATACATTTTATAAATACGCTCAGTTAGTCTTTAAACTGGTAAATAAAAATATTTTTCCCAGCAGAGAGAAGTCTTCGTTCGTGCAACTTGGATTAATTCAGGAAACTCTTTAACAACGACACTTAATTTTCGCAGAAAAGAGATGATATCCTGCGTAATCCCAAAACGTTCCACGGAAATTACCAGTAACGTTTCGGAATTTTTACAGTGCAAGCGTTGCATATTTTATGAAATAAAATTTCATCAGTATGAGTAACCTTTTAACAGCTCACATAAATTTAAGTCTTGAAATTCCATTTGTGAAATGGAATCAGATTCAAGTTCCATTTCGTCTTTCCATGCCCCGACAAGCATGCGTAACCTCTAAAATGTAGTTTGAAATGTCAGAGGAATTTAAACAAGTTCATGAAACGTGCATTAAATCCTAAGCGTTAGTGAATTCTCCATATAAATTTAAGTTCTGATTTTTATGATACCACGTGCCTTAGTTATTATATAACCGAATAGTGTCAAAATTGTTTGTCCTCTATCACGCTCAATCTTACTACTATTATATATGCGAAAGTTTGTATGGATGTTTGTTACTCTTTTCCGGAAAAACTACTGATTGGATTTTAAGTAAATTTAACAATAACTTAACAAAATAAACAATAGTATACCTAATACACCAGAATAACACAGAGTACTTTTTGTTCCGTTATGAGGGGCAAAACAGTCCATAGGGAGGCGCTAAAACACATTTTTAAATTTTATTCTCTAATATGGGGGTGAAAAAATGATTGCACACATTATCATTGTGCGTCCATCGAAAGCTCTGATTATTCTGCTGAAGACGGCATCTGTTCGAAATTTCTAAGAACAGTAGATTACCGTTTTACGCAGGTTTATTTTACGCGGTTTCGATTATATGCAGTTTAAGATTTGACACCTTCATTTTATTTTATGCGGATGAGTTTCGGTTTTACGCGGATGCGGTAATATGCAAACAGATAGAACCCCTCTTTTAAGATCCAAACTCCTAAATATTTCAGATCACGCGTAATCAACTGCATTTTGGCGTGTTAATAATCGAGCTTGGTCCACTGGAGACATTTTGTGCGATTGGTTCCAGAGCTTTTTCTAGAAGTAAAGTTATTAAGCTCACACAGTTCAGAACTCATTGGAAGGAGAGCTTTTAGGATTGACGAATAAGGTTAAAACCAACGGAGGATACCGACGTCAGTGACGCACAGCGAAAAACGTTCACATTGAAAATTTTGAGTCATTCCTAGACAATAGAAATGAGCTTTCTGATTTGTTAATGAAGGAAAATTCTATCATGGAAATGACGCAAGTGATCATGGATGCGTTAATGCTCTGCAAAGAATTACAGAGAAAAATTCTTAATGACTGCCAAAATACTATCATATTATAGCCAGCTCCTTTTTATAAACAGGACACGAAATTACTTTATGTTTGCCTTATGCATGTTGTGCATAAAAGTCGATGTAAGTACACATTAAACTTATTATACAATTAGTATTCACTAGAATGAAGTATTTTGTTATCTACGGGCCCCAAACCCCTATTTTAACACTAGTATTTGGTCTCTATGAGGTTTCGATTTACGCGGCCTTTCCACGGAACGTAACCCCAGCGTAAAACAAGGGTCTACTGTAGAATAAAAAACGCTTTATATGCATTATCTCAACTCTCTATCGGTAGCTAGAATTGTTGTGTTATTGAATATTTTTGCTTTTCGTCTGACTGTTCAATGTTTTTCTCAAATGAAACCCTAATGTCATGTTTTCCCACAAGATAGACTAATAATAAATGGACTTGGCTTTATTTTCCATCTTAATGGAACTTTAATGCAACTAATGGTTATTTAACTTTATTTGTGCTGATTAGACACTTACTTAGCAGGAATTTCGCCAAACATTTTTGCGGAAAGTTTTCAGTAGCTGAGCATTTGGGATTTTTTTGAACTGTTGCTGTTTTTGAAGCTAAATATTACGCAATACTGTTTCTCAGTTTTTCACCATACAACCAAAATAACGACATTAAAAGAATTTTTGAAATTTCTGTTAAAATCCAAAATAATTTGCCAACTAAATTAACCAAATCCATAAACAGCACATAAACTTCCGTCTTTGTCTTTGTGTGCAATTTCAAACATATCGTCAAATTTTACTACTTATTTTGGAAACATTTCGTATGAAAATGTTTATCATCAGTTTATCGTCACCAAAGGTATCTAAGTATTTGGCGAATCTCTGACTAAAATTAGTAACAGACAGTTTTACAAAGGGGAGGGGGAGCATTATCAAAGCAATCCAAGTTATCCCAAAACGATTACTGCAAATTTGATATCATTTTAAATCACCCCAAACAATAACAATAATTGAAATTTCCCAAGGCAGTTAAAGCAAGTATTATGGGCGGCTACATTTTTTTAAAACAATTTGTACTTATATAGCCTTATTGAAATGGTTTTAGACTCTATGTTAAAAAAAAGGATGTTAACTGATAAATCTTTTTTAACAAGTGTTTTAATTTCATATTTTGAAATTTTTTTAAATTTGTATATATATGCTTAAATGTTGTGCTTTCGTTTCCAAAAGAATATTTCTTTGTTCGTAATGCTTATTGCTATTTTACTTTTATGGGTAAGGAAGAAGCTCGATTTTTAATCACGTCAAAGCGGTGTGCTTTGAGTTCTTTCAGTTAAAACTATTAACGAATAAAAGCAGCGATTGTTTCCCATAATTATTACTGACTCACATTGTAAAAAAATCCGAAACGTTACTGATTATTTCCGTGTAACGTTTCGGGATTCCAATGGTTTTTATCCAATTCCTGGAAAAATCAAGTATCATCCTCAAAAAGTTTCCTGAATTGTTACAAGTTGCACGAGTGCAATCTTCTCACTGTTGTGAAAAATATTTTTAGCTCCCAGTTTAACTGAGGGTATATATAATGTGTATCGGCTTCATTTCGATTATGGCCCGCCAAAACTGATTAAGGGGGTCCGGGACACATTTTGAAATTTTTTTTATTATATACTTTAGAGTTTTGAAATTTTTTGCGCTGATTCACCTTTTATTTAATAAGCAAAATCAAAGCATAAATATGACAAAAAGAAATTTTTTTTTAAAATTTAAGTAGTTTTTTTTATAAAAAATGGGGTTGCTTTAAATTGCTATAACTCAAAATATTCTTAAACGATTTTCAATTTTTTTTCAATGAATTACGCACAAATATCTAAGCTTTAAATTTTATTCGGCGATTTTAAAAAAACGTTTACTGCAAAAATTTCGATTTTTTAAAAGAAAAAATTTCGAAAAATTTT
>NC_072738.1:117419778-117520793 GCF_026930045.1 Uloborus diversus
TATGGCCCGCCAAGACAGATTAAGCTCCCAAAGGGAGCGAATACATCCCTGGACTGTGTAGCTGTGCAAGAATCGCAGGAGAGTAAAATTCTTGATACTTTCTTGAAATTCTGTCTTATCTTTAACGATGTTTATGGTACTGTTTATGGAACTTTCTTGATAAATAAGTAAGTGCCAAGCTATTATATTATGCATAAAAAGTAGTCGAAAACTTTGTACTGCATAGTGAATAAAATATGACAACGTATATAAAGTACAAATTCAGAATGAAAAAAGCTTAAAAAACCAGCATCAATGTTCGCTTCGACTGTGTTTTAGTCGGGTTGAACCTGTGTGACAATCATGATTTGCCACACCTGTCCCCAACTGCATTTTCATCCTCCACGCATGTGATAACTCTATCGCACCAAGCTGCTTTTTCTACCTCGCGGTTTCGATCATCTGTAACTGCAACCGCACAGTTAATTGTGAGATTCCGGCGTGGTCTCAGTTTTTCCGACTCTTCAGTAGTTCGTGGAATTTTCTACAAGAATGTAGTTTTGTTAAGAAGTCTCATCGACTCCCCGGCACTTTTTAGTGTTCGGGGGTCACGCACACAACTTGTGTGGAACTGTCTCAGCTGCAATGGTGTAAAAGAGAATTTTTGGAAGTGTTACAAATATACCTCAACAACCGCCGATGCAGCTTAGTGATCTTTATGTGGAGCCCTCTTTACGTTCTTTGTGAATCCGGATCCCTGATTTGATCGCCTGATTTTTGCAGACGCCTTATGGAAAGATAGAAAGAACGGTCAAAGTTTCCTTGCCGGCTCACGTGCATCGAATGAGCACAATGCTCACGAATGGAGATCCTCATGCATCGGGAAAGTATTTAACTATCCAGTAACAAAAAGCGCTAAAAGAAAATCAACAACCATTCACCAAATCGTGTGCGGGGCGATTTGTGTGTTTTTCTTGTGAAAATAGCACTTTGAGTTAGAAAAGTGAAAGTGTCGTCGATCCACGTGCGTCTGGACATTAGAGGTTGTATGTTTGATTTATTTTTGTAACATTCCATATCATCTGTAAATAGATCACCTGTGCTGCAATAGTTTAAAGCTAAAATGTAGTATAATAATTTTTGAATGCTCATCATATTTTAATTCTGATATGTAAATCATCATTTTAATCTTTTTGCTGATCAGCAAGGTCAAACAGTATTTATTCTAGTAATGGCTATAATTTATGTACACACCACTATACTTTTTTGATCATGGCATATAATAATTTTATTGTGACAATAAACCAGCACTCATTCATCAAACCCTTATCTTTTGGTGTCTTCATAAATCTCCATTAAATCTAGTACCAAAATCTTTATCAACCTGTCTTCGTTTTTAATTGCACTGATGATGGCACTTGTATAATGGTAAAATTTAATGAAAATGAGTATTTTTCTAAACATCTGAAATACATTAAGGGTCGTGCCATTCCTAACTTTGAAGTGGGAGATAAAGTATTTGTAGAAATACCTTCTCACACAAACACCTTTTGTGCAAAATATGATGGTCCTCATACAATCACTAGAAAATTGAGAAATGACAATTATCTCATTGAATTTCATGATGATAGCAGGGACTTGATTAAAAAATACCATGTTAGCAGACTGTTTTTACAAGTACCTCTAAATGCAAAATTGACAAATGCTCAAAATGAAAGTACTGGTGAAATATACAATGAAAATGATGTAAACAATGATGTCGCATAAATGGCAATTAGCAAATTAATGAATTAAGAAACTTCCACAAAAAAATGTTTTTGTTGCATAGTGAAATTTTTACTCATCTGTTTTGTCAACACGTAGGTGATAAGTGCAATTTTTTTTTCTCTTCTCTTTGGATATTTTTTGGGAATGGTATTTTCTAGTGTTTTGAGAGCTCACAAAACGCAGTCGTTTTTTGTCTGGCTGGTCCGAATTTTCGATTGTAGAGAAAATATTTTTTTCAAAAGTGTCAAAAATATTTTTTTTAAATTTATCTTGTGTTCACATTCTTCAGTCGGTATCTTGCTTTCATAGATCAACAGAGACAAAGTTTTTAGTGAACTGCATTACTCCACCAAATATGAATACTGGCAAATAAACAAAAAATGTATTTTTTCTCTATGTAAACATACAGAATTTTTTAGCTGCATTACATTTTGTTTGAACATCTGAAGTTTTAGTTTATGCGCATAAGCAAAATATCATTTGCAATCATTGCATTAAGAAAGTAAAATCATAAAATGAATATGAAAATTATGATTTGCAAAAAAAAAAAAAAAAAAATTTGTTCATGAGAAAATTCAATTGAAATTCACTACTTCATGTGTCAAAAGTTAATCAGTCTGGCAAATTGCAAGTGATGGAAGATAATTAGAATTTGTCCAACATAGTACTGTATTAAAGAAAAAAGAAAATTTTTGTTATGGGTGATTGAAATTTTTTTTTTCCTTTTAACATATTTAATCGAAGTTCACGCTGGTTTTTTGTCTTTTTAGCCATGAAATAGATTTTTTACGAAAGTCTAAAGTGACTTCTGGTATTATTTGTACTACCTATGTTTTGTGTTTACGTATACATTTTTGCTGGTTTATTTGTGTATTGATTGTTCGTCATGTTGTATTCTATATGTACCAAATTTTCATGTTTTCATTTTCGGGTGATTATTCAAGAAATGTTTATTTAACCTTTTCCGTGAATTTTTTCTTGGGGGGGGGAGGAATGTGACAATCATGATTTGCCACACCTGTCCCCAACTGCATTTTCATCCTCCACGCATGTGATAACTCTATCGCACCAAGCTGCTTTTTCTACCTCGCGGTTTCGACCATCTGTAACTGCAACCGCACAGTTAATTGTGAGATTCCGGCGTGGTCTCAGTTTTTCCGACTCTTCAGTAGTTCGTGGAATTTTCTACAAGAATGTAGTTTTGTTAAGAAGTCTCATCGACTCCCCGGCACTTTTTAGTGTTCGGGGGTCACGCACACAACTTGTGTGGAACTGTCTCAGCTGCAATGGTGTAAAAGAGAATTTTTGGAAGTGTTACAAATATACCTCAACAACCGCCGATGCTGCTTAGTGATCTTTATGTGGAGCCCTCTTTACGTTCTTTGTGAATCCGGATCCCTGATTTGATCGCCTGATTTTTGCAGACGCCTTATGGAAAGATAGAAAGAACGGTCAAAGTTTCCTTGCCGGCTCACGTGCATCGAATGAGCACAATGCTCACGAATGGAGATCCTCATGCATCGGGAAAGTATTTAACTATCCAGTAACAAAAAGCGCTAAAAGAAAATCAACAACCATTCACCAAATCGTGTGCGGGGCGATTTGTGTGTTTTTCTTGTGAAAATAGCACTTTGAGTTAGAAAAGTGAAAGTGTCGTCGATCCACGTGCGTCTGGACATTAGAGGTTGTATGTTTGATTTATTTTTGTAACATTCCATATCATCTGTAAATAGATCACCTGTGCTGCAATAGTTTAAAGCTAAAATGTAGTATAATAATTTTTGAATGCTCATCATATTTTAATTCTGATATGTAAATCATCATTTTAATCTTTTTGCTGATCAGCAAGGTCAAACAGTATTTATTCTAGTAATGGCTATAATTTATGTACACACCACTATACTTTTTTGATCATGGCATATAATAATTTTATTGTGACAATAAACCAGCACTCATTCATCAAACCCTTATCTTTTGGTGTCTTCATAAATCTCCATTAAATCTAGTACCAAAATCTTTATCAACCTGTCTTCGTTTTTAATTGCACTGATGATGGCACTTGTATTTTAGAGTGCCGAAACAGCTGTTTGCTGGTTTTTTAACCTTTTTTCATTCTGAATTTGTACTTTATATACGTTGTCATATTTTATTCACTATTATATTATGCTTACTAAGTTTACTCTAAAGTTCCAGAGACGCAACTGGCTTTAAACGGGAAGATTTTTGAAATTTTCAGGAGGCTTCCAGGATAATTTCAGGAAGGTTACTGAATTTTAGCGGAAAATATTCCTGACTTTTTCAAGATATGTTACTGGCAGAAATTGGGCTTATCAGCTACCCATTATTTTCCAATAATGTTTCTGAATCTTTTTTACAGTGCAGGAAATATCGGGGATTTTTTCCAGTGTAGCAATAATGTTAAATGTGTTTTGTTGTTAAAAATTTCATATCAAATCTTTAGACACTTTTCAAACATGGACACTTGTGACCACTTTTAGAACATTTTTAAAGATCTTTTTTAGTAGTTTTCAAAACACTTCTGACAACAGTTTTTAGAATATTTATTTGATTCAGCACTTTTCTTACACTTTCGGGTACGCATTAAAGAATATTTTTAAACAGTTTTTTTTTTCTTTTACAATACTTTGTAGCACACTAAGCACACCTTTGTAACATTCCTCTATTATATCAGTAATCTTTCCTCTTATGTTCAACTTCAACCACCGCGACGGCGATGGGGTAATGAATGATCTTCCGCCAGGGTAGAACATCCACTTTAGTGGCGCTCCCAACGCGATCGTGGCAGTTTATTGCAAAAGACAAAAAAAAAAAAAAAAATCCTAGTAATATCGCAATGCGAAAGTATCTTGACAGGTATAGTAAAAGGAAGTGTTTCACTCAAAGCATGAATTATTTACAGAAAAGTATTCAATTAATTTTAAAGTGAAGTAAAAAATAAATAAATAAATAAAGATCTTTTTTTTTTTTTTTTTTTTTTTTTTTTTGGGCAATTTCTACCAGAGTTTAAATAGCCGACTACTTCCCTTTCACACTCATGTTTCGTTATCATCATGTATGTGTAAGGCAAAAAATTTTTATAAATTAAGAATAACATACTATTTTACTCTATTTTGAAGTATTATTTACTTATTTATTTTTTGCAAAGTTTAGAAATTTGCCATCTGAAAAACAAAATGGACAACGAAATAGTGAATGATACCTTTAACGTAATTTATTTATTCAGCATTAAAAGTATAAAGAATCAACTAAAGATGCCTGAAAAACACAACCATAACATTTTACTGTCACCAAACAGTACGTGAGAAACAACTGCACCTTTCATGTTTCACGGTATTAGTTTAAAGAAAGTGTGATTGACACCGTTTAAAAGAAATCCTGGATACATTAAAAAAAACAAAACATTTTAGAAGTAGTTTTGCAGTACCAAAGAATTTTTAAAAAAATCATAATAATTAGACACAATATTGTTTCACTCAGCTTAAGTAAACATTAATACAAAAAACGTCCAATATTTTCGCTGTTCCTTTTGCACATAAATTTAAAATATGAATGACGCCATTCAAAACAAAATGTGCATACCTAAAACTACATTTTATAAACAGTTTTACTTTACGAAAGAATTCTAATAAATATTGAGACCAATTACTGTGTCACTCACTGTATGATAAATGTCAGTATCTGAATAACCAACAGTTTATCTTACTTACTTCATGTGCCATTTTAAAACATGCACTGTAAAAAAATTCCGAAATGTTACAGGTTATTTCCGTGGAACGTTTCAGGATTTTAGAGGTTTTCACCTATTTCCCCGCAAAAGCAAGTAACTTTGCAGAAAAGTTTCCTGAATTGCTAAAAGATGCACGAAAGCAAACTTTGCAAAAAATATTTTTTGATACCAGTTTAAAAATTGACTGAGCGTGTTTATTTAGTGTACCGGCTTTAGTTTGACTGCGGTCCGTCCGGATTGACTAAGCTCACAATGGGAGCAAATAAGTCATTGGACAGCTGAAGTCTTTGCGAGGCGGGAATTGCAGGCTATTTCGCGTAGCTTTGGCCATGGTTGCGCTAATGCTTCTGGAGCTTTCTTGGTAAATCAGGAAGGTTCTAATCAAATAAGTTAAACCTATTTACTCTTTCTTAAATGTTCATGACTGGCTTTAACAGTGGAGATTTTCAGTATTTCAGAAAGGTTACTGACTTTTATAGGAAAACGTTCCTGGTTTTTGTAAGATATGTTACTGGTTGAAATTGGGCACATCAGCTGCCTATTATTTTCCAGGAACGTTTCTGAATCGTTTTTACAGTGTGTGGCTGACTTCATTTAAAACTATGAAAATCATTCTATTTACCAAACATTAAAAAAATACATTGAGACTCATTGTCGTTTTACTCCTCGTATTATAAATATCAATATACAAAGCAAAACTAAATATTTCTCTAGTTCTTTTTACACGTCAATTTAAAATATGTTATTTACGACATTTAGAACAAAATCTGCTTACATAAAAATCATTTTATAAGTGGCTTAATTTACAAAGATTTTTTTTTTTTTTTTTTTTTTAACAATGAGACTCATAGTTATTTTACCCACCTTATTATAAATCTTTATTATTTTGTCTGAAGCAACACTCAATATTTAACCAGTTCTTTTCGCACGTCAATTTAAAATACGTTTTATCGTCGTTTGCGGCAAAACGAGGGTACTTTCTCGTAGGTTTATATGGCGTTTCTAAAATCTGGCCAATATTCTCAAAATTAGCTGAAATTGCAAATTATTTCAAATATAGCTTTTTAAAATTTTAAGCTGCTTTTGTGAAATAAAATATGCTTCACTCGTTTGAAGAAATTGATGCGTAAAAAATAAATAAACGAACAAATACATTAGTAGTACCTTTTAAACAAAGCTGTTAATCTTTTGTTTTCATTAAAAATATTTTAATCGCTTTTCAAAAGAAGAATAAAAATATTTAAAATAATAAGCACATTAAAATAAGTACATTGGGTCGAAATAAATATATAAACAAATAGATCGCTTGTTTTTTTTCCCTGTTACCAAAAACTAATTTTAAAAAAAGAATAAATGTACTTAAAAATAAATAAAAAACAGCAAAATGTCAACTTTAAAAACAATTTTCGTAATAATAAAAAAAAAAGTCTGTCAAAGTCAATCTCATTTTGGGACAAAAGAGTCAGAGTCGGGAGTCGAAGGTTTTTAATTCAAAGACTCTGGCTTAGGAATCGGTCATTTTCCCTCAAAGTCCGCTACTCTGCCAATGTTTGCGGAGTCGAAGTCGGACTTATTTTCGATAAAGGAATTGGAGTCAAAGAGATTAAAATTCCAAGTGTTCGAGTCTGTCATTTTCTCCTCGTGTCTAAATTTTCACCAAAGCTACGGAATCAGAGTCGGAGTCAGGGAGTCAGAGTTCTACTAGTTTTCGGGTACAGGAGTCGGAGTCGGAATCGACTGTCCATCATCATCTTGAGTTAGTCATCAAGAGCTCCAACAAAGTTTGTTTATAGTAAATCCACCCTTTAGTTCAGGATTGACTTTTAGTTTCCTTGTAGGCGCTAATTAAAAGGGATTTGAACTGTTTACAATAGAGCGGAAAAATGCTCAAATCAAAAAATATTTTATATACATGTTCTTTTTCAAAAGATTTTCCTCCCAAAATTTGTTTGAAGTAAACTCGCCTCTAAGTTCAGGATTTAGATTTGAGTTAAATTTTCCCCTAAGAGCTACTGTAAGTTTTTTTGAACTGTTCAAAACTGAACGAAAAAGTGTTCAAATTAAAGAAATGAATTATGGAAATGAGATGTCCTTGCCGAGATCTTTGGAACAAAAAAAAAATCGTTCCAATCGGTATATTTACTCAAAACTTGCTGGGAGGGGGGGTGGACGGCAGACAGACAGACCGATAGACACATTTTCCCCATCTTAATAAACTAGGTACTTACCAATTTTATTTTTTTCGATATTAATTTAATTTTTAAATTGATTTTTGATTTTTTTTTCGTTTTGTTTTTAGCAATATTTTTAATATGCAGTAAGCCTTCTTCCATGCATTTTTCTTCTTTCTCCGACTTTTACGGGGAAATTAGACTAAAAAAGACTCATTGTTGTTTCACTCACCCTATTGTAAAAATCAATATCTGAAACAATATATCTCTATTTCTTTTAACGCGTCAATTGAAAATAGATTCTAATGTCATTTACAGCAAAATTTTCATAAATAAAAACTAATTTTATCTATCGTTTTATTCACCAAAAGAATTTAAAAAAAGACTCATTGTTGTTTCATTCATCTTATTATAAATTTCAATATCCAAAACAACACTCAATATTTCTCTAGTTCTTTTCCCACATTAATTTAAAATATGCTATCACTGTTACTTGCAACGAAATGTGCATGCATTAAAAAGACATTTTATAAATCGTTTTATTTACCAAAAATTAAAAAAAAAACAACATAGGGACTCATTGTTGTTTCATTCACCTTACCATCAACGTCAATATCCAAAGCAAGATCCAATATTGTTTTACTTATTTTCACACGTCAGTTAAAATTATGCTATAAACTTGATTTGCGACGAAATCTGAATAAATGAAAAGTTATTTTATAAATCGTTTTGCTTACGAAATAATTTTAAAAAAAAACATTATACTCATTTTTCTTTCACTCACATATTTAATATCCAAAACAACACTCTATAATTCTCTAGTTCTTTTCATGCATCATTTTAAAACATATTATAAATGTCATTTTTAATACATAAAAAATAATTCCTTAAAAAGCAGTTTTACTTTAAATAATTTAAAAAAGCGAAACAAACATTGAGATACACTTTTCGCTCACCTTATAATAAGTATCAATATCCAATACAACACTCAATACTTCTTCAGTTCTTTTCTTTTCAAAACAATTTTTTTCACCAATATTTTATCCCACAATATCATGCGCTATATTGAACGAAATTCCGTCAGTGTGTTCTCACGTTCGCGAAAGATGCATCTGCCTTCACCAATCTAGTTCCTCTACAGATTCCTCTCCCCCTGGTGCAAAGCATGCGAGTTAGAAAAGTTACAGTTGCAGTACTTTTCCACTATTCGCATCGATCTTTGCATTCCAGGCGAGAAAAACTTGTGGATTTTTCTTAACTCTTATTAACTTTTGAAACAGTGGGTTTTTTTTTTTTTTTTTTTGCTTCTCCAAATTTAATTCGGATGGAAATACAGTTAAAGATAAATAAGGAGTGGAATTTATATTAAATGAGCCGCTTTAAAATGCTTTTGTAAATCGAATTTGCTATGTTCTCTAGATAAGTCAATATTTTTTTAGTTTTAATAGAAAGTATATAAAATTATGATAAAGACAATAGAAGTCTTTAAAAGCTACCTTTAAAAAAAATATTTTATATAATATTAGTATGAAGACGGGAAATTTTGTTGTTACAAAAACCTAATTAAATTCTTTCAAAAGCAAAAACATTGTGGTCGTCGATTGTGTTTAAATCAGGTTTTTTTTTAAATAAATTATACATGTTTAGAATAAAGATTAGAAAAGTTATCGTGTTTAAACAAGAAAAAAGTCTTTTATAAAAGAACTAAATAAATAAAACTTTTGTTACCATAACCATTACAAAAAAAAAGAGTAGCTTAAGAATAAACACTTGAAAAACGATTCGGAAACGTTCCTGGGAAATAATGGGCAGCTGATGTGCCCAATTTCTGCCAGTAAGATACTTTGCAAAAACCAGGAACGTTTTTTGCTAAAATTCAGTAACCTTCCTGAAATCATACCGGAAACTTCCTGAAAAAACACAGAAATCTACCCATTTGAAGCCAGTCATGTTTCTGGAACTTTAGAATAAACTTAAGTAGAGATAATATAATAGCTTGGAACCTTCCTGATTTATTAAGGAAGTTCCATAAGCAATAACGCAAACATGGCCAAAGCTAAGCCAGAATTGCAGGCAATTATTGCCGGTATTACTCGCTTGCAATTCCTGTAAAGCAACGTAGTCCATACTTATTCGCTCCGTTTGAGAGCTTAATCAGCATAGACAGGCAAAAAGCTGATACACTTTATAAATATGCTCAGTTAATCTTTAAGCTGGGAGCTAAAATTAAATTTCGCCAACAGTGAGAAGCCTACATTCGTGCAACTTGTAGTAAGCCAGGAAACTTTTCGACAATGATACTTGATTTTTCCAGAAGTGGATAAAAACCATTGAAATCCCGAACGTTACCCGGAAATACACAGTAACGTTTCGGAATTTTTTCACAGTGAAAGACGGCATCCTATTTACTAGGCTGTAAATTATCAAATTATATTTAAAGAGTTTTGAAATAAAATTTAAAAAAAAAACGTATTAGATAGTAATAATTATGAAACAGGTATGTAAGAATGTACTGATTGAAACAAGAAGCTCCGTTCAGAACTAAACGATCCTACTTTCCGTTCACAAATTTTCAAATGTGAGAGAAATGTCTCCTTCAACTGGATAACGATGCAACTTTTTTCAAGCGCACCTTTTTCGTAATTTCTGATAGTTCACTGAAAGCAAAGTAGTATGTTTTTTTTTTTTTTTTTTTTTTTTTTTAAGTAAAAGTTATTAGCTAATATACACAGAAAATAATGAGAGCAGCTAATGTGCGCAATTTCTGCCTGTAACATATTTTGCAAAAAGTTATCACATGTTTTTTTTTTTTTTCATTTTTTGCGAGATTTTTGCAACACATTAAGCTTTGTTTCATGTTTCTATTCATTTTATTTTACTTTGATGGGAAAAAAGAAAAAGAATGAATTTGTTACTGTAATAAACGTAAGATTAAGTACATGTTCAAACACACACGACAAGCACATACACATATTTATATTCTCTCTGGTAAATTATCATTAAATAAAATAATCACAATAGAAAATTTTTAAACTTTGCAAATTTCAAATTAGCAGTAAAAAATTCAAAAATATCGTTATGACCTGCAAAATTCTTCTTAAAAAAATAATGATGTAATTCTGCGTGTAATGATAAATATCTAAACGCCAGTCAGTTTTCATCACCTTGTAAAATATATTCTTAATGCATCTTACGTGAGTTAAAAAAGATATTTATAAAACTGATTCACTGTATATTGCACACATCGTCTTTAATGAAGCCAATGCTAAAGCAGTAAAAAGTACATTAAATTCGCATTATTGAAAAACTGCTGTGCGCACTGATTTTTCTTTACTCTTAGGCTCATTAAGGTATAACGAAATATGCAGCAGCAGTTTTCAGGAAACTCTATAATATAATTCAATCGTAAAATTAAAACATGCATTTTCAGCATTAAATTATAGTTTTGTGGTTTATTTATATAAGTTGATGCATTTTATTCTACGTTTTCTTTAAGCTAATAATTTTTTCACTTATTGAACCTCAAAAGAAAATACACTGTAAAAAAATTCCGAAACGTTACTGATTATTTCCGAGGAACGTTACAGTATTTCACGGGTTTTCACCTATTTCCCCGTAAAATCACGTATCTTTGCAAAAACGTTTCCTGAATAGATGCAAGTTGCACGAATGCAGACGCCTCACTGGTGTTAAAAATATTTTTAGCTACCAGTTTAAAGATTAACTGGGTGTATTTATTAAGTGTATCTTATTTCGACTAGGTTGACAAAGCTCCCAATGGGTGCGAATACGTCTTCGGGTAGCTGCGGAATTGCAGACCGTGGGCGATGCTTGACTCTTACTTGCTATTTTGCTTTGGCCTTAATGCTTCTGGAGCTGTTGTAGTAATTCTGGAAGGTTTGAAGTAATGGTATAAGGTCTACCGAATTTCCGATATTGAATATAGACTGACTTTAACCAGTAAAATCTCCATATTCTTCAGAAAGATTTATGGCAAATTTCAGGAAGGTTGCTGATTTTTAGGGGAAAATGTTCCTGGCTTTTGCAAGATACGTTACTGGCAAAAATTGGGCACATCAGCTGCACATTAATTTCCAGGAACGTTTCTGAATCGTTTTTACAGTGTAGAACATAACATTCTAAAGACGATTTTCAATGACTGATGCCCTTATTCTTATAAGGACTTAACGAGGTTATAGTTTTTACACAGAAACTATCCATCTCGTGCGGTATTTATTAAAAGATGTTTTTAACCTAATGGAGATTTTAATTAAAATCCTGTCCTTCCATAGTAACTCTTAAGAAAAAACTGTTGTCCAGAATATAATATGGCATTTTTAAAAAAAAAATTTTTATCGTTCCATAATGTTGAGCTAATGTTTTCTTTTATATTTTGAAGCAAAAACACTAACCTTGCTTATATATAAAGGTGAATTGACTGGTTATTACAGTAGCTGCTTAAAGACAAAATATTTATAAGGAGCAACGCTGGTGCTGCATCAACTATCTTATCATTATCATGTTTAAGTCGAAAACAATCTTTTTCTCGTTCGTTCTCTCTCTCTCTCTCTCTTTAAATCCCAGACGATTTTTAATGCTGTTTGAATATGTTTCTAAGTAAAATGGTTTTTCACATAATTTACTGTCTCTGTTGAAATAGATTATTTAAAGTTTTACATCATCACTATTTTTTTTTAATTTCTTTTACCAATGATTCTGGGTCATTCTCTAGAAAACGCAAAGTTTGAAAGTAAATATTTTTCAATTTCAAAACCTTTTGTTTTCTTTTTTTTCATTCTTACATGAAAGTGTTACCTACTAGAAGTAACCAGAAACAATGGCCAAGCTAAGTTCCAATTATTTTACTCACAAATACAAAAATTTAAAAATGCCTTGTTCACGGGATTAAAAAAAAAAGGAAAAAACTTTTAATATTTAAAAGTCGAGACCAAATTAATATCAAAGTAGTAATTTTGTTAATTGTGCAAATTATCAGCTATTTTGATTATTAGTGGGAACATAATATTAAGCTCTCTTAATTAAAGTACGGTTTAATTAGTAGTTTGAAATGTATGTAACTTAAAATTTATTATTATTATATTATTAATTATATTATTAATTATTTAGTAAACTTGAGAATATACTGGCAATTTATAATTTTGGTAGAGTAACTAAATATTGATGTATTTTTCTCTCCATCATTTATTTTCACCTCAGAAATAATGACATTGATAAGGTATCTCACGGAGGTGAGGAATTTTCCATTAATATAGGCCTAATAGATACGTTTTTCAGGGAAATGTTTTTTTTTTTCATCGTTGCTACAAATCAGCAAATGTTAAGCATATGAAAACATGTTCACTTCTCTTTTTCTTTTCATTATTTTCCATGCCTGACATTCAAGTTTACGGAAATGAGAAGTCAGAAGAACCACACTAAGTTTTTAAAGCAAAATGTATCTTCTTGTTTTTCGACGAAAATTTCATGACTTAAACTATAGCTAAAATTAAATAAAGGGGCTCCTTGTATCATGGGAAATAAAATTTGATGTCATTACTGCCACGGGTTAAAGAGGAATGGCATTCTGGTTTAGGTAACGGAGGTGAGAATTTATTATGTAACATGACTCCATGTCCTACTAAAACGAGCTAAAACACAATATAAAAAAATTAAATATACTTAAATAATTAGTATTTGAGACACTTGTGAAAGGAATAATAAATAAATAAATATGCAGTTTTAATTACACAAGTTATTAAGCAATATAAACAATCACAACAGGTGTGTGACATGCCGCGGAGGTGAGAATTTACATGTTGTGAACCAAAAATATACGAAAATAAAAAATATTATTTTAAAAACTTTGGCAGGTTAAAATAAATGTATATTTGATGAAATGTAAAATCATTGTTAAATGAATTGTTTGTAAAAAATTTTACTGCACCAGCCGTGTGACAGAAAAGTTACTCTTTTTGAAGAATGACCCTTCAATGTGTAAGTACATAATTGAATCTATGTCGTAGTAGTTTCTATAATTTATAAAACTTCCTATTAATCTGTTTTATACTTCAAATAGGACAGAATGAAATCGAAACCAAAAAAATGTGTCTAATACTGCTCAATTGTTTTTTCTTACATCATCGTCCTATTCAATTCCTATGTATTTCTCAAATTATGTTCTTTCAAATTGTTTCGCTTCTTTCTTTGCTCCTTGCAAATTGTATTTGACAAACAGTCGTGTATAACCAGAGTTAGGAATTGATCGAGCGAAAGGGAACAGAAGCCCATTATTTGTGAAAATTGGTATGGTTTGCACGAAAAACGCAAGGCAATTTCTCGATTGAATTGGTAGGGTCAATCCATTCACATTGATTTTCTTTAAGATTTATATATATTCTGTTTTATTTTAGAAATTTTCTATTGTATTAGTGTTGTGAGTTTTTACTGTCGTTGTTTTGAACTCGTTCGTTTGTTTTGATTATATTTTTAGAATTAAATGAATGTTCGATTTCAGCAATTTTTCAAAGATATTTTTTCCATAAACTGGTATTCTAAAAGAAACTGCCTAGTTTTTCATTTGTAAAAACATACGTCATTAAAAGAGAAAAAAAAGAGAGTTCATAACCAAACTGCTAACTAAATACAATTTATATAAATAAATAAATCTTTGCGAGGCAGCATTGAATTGGAAATTCAATATTTTGAAGTAATATCTGAAAGAATTTTAAAAGATTTTTGCAATATGTGCTTTTACATGTATACTGCTTCTCATTTTAAATTTATTGAATTTAAAAAGAAATAATTGCAAAATTCATTGATCTACGATGTATTTCAATTACTTTTAATTTTACATAATTTACTACAAAACTACTAATATAATAATTATAATCTACTGCATTTGGTTAAAAAGGGTTTTGTTAGCTATGTGCAAGGTCACATAGTCCATTGTCATTATTTGAAATAATTTTACACCACAGTATTTATGTTGCGTAGCGTTAATATGACTAAGACCTGTGATTCACACACACACACACACACACCTAGCATGGCCATTCGTATACCATATTTTACTTTAAAAGCAGACACGTACGGCGCGTTTTGTTGACGGTCAGAAATCAAAAATCATGATTGAGCCAAATATTCAAAAATTCTTTTCTGACAAACAAATGTAATTTAAAAGATCAAACATTTATTTGATTATTTTTTAAATAACATAAAGTTGTGTTGTTTTGTAACCTTTTTCTTTTACTGCATAAAATGCATAGTTTTTTAGCTACACTGTAAAAAAAATCCGAAACGTTACTGGTTATTTTCGTGAAACGTTTCGTGATTTCAGAGGCTTTCACCTATTTCCCCAAAAAATCAAGTATCTTCGCAAAAAAGTTTCCTGAATTCCTGAAAGATGCACAAATGCAGACCTTGCACTGATGTGAAAAATATTTTTTGCTACCAGTTTAAATATTGACGGAGCGTGTTTATTAAGTGTATCGGCTTTAGATTGTATATGGCCAGTCCGGATTGACTAAGCTTCCAATGGGAGCAAATAAGTCACTGGATAGCTACAGCTTTGCGAGGCAGGAATTGCAGGCAAGGAATATGCTTGGTTCTTGCTTGCAATTTTCGCGTAGCTTGGCCGGGGTTTGCTCGAATATTTCTTTAGCCTTCTTGGTAAATCGGCAAGGTTCTAATCAATTAAGTTAAACCTATTTAATTTTTCTAGAAGGTTCACGACTGGTTTTAATAGGGGAGATTTCTTAATATTTCAGAAAGGTTACTCACTTTTGTCAGAAAACGTTCCTGGTTTTTGCGAGATATGTTACTGGCAGAAATTGGGCACCTCAGCTGCCTATTATTTTCCAGGAACGTTTCTGAATCGTTTTTACAGTGTAAGATACTACATTGTAAAAAAATTCTGAAACGTTACTGATTATTTCTGTGTAACGTTTCGGAATTTTACTGGTTTTCATCCACTTCCTGAGAAAATTAAGTATCAATGTCAAAGAGTTTCCTGAATTGCTACAAGTTGCCCAAATGCAGACTTTTTACTGTTGTGAAAAATATATTTCGCTCCCAGCTTAAAGATTAACTGAGCGTACTTATAAAGTGTATCGGCATCAGTTTGCTTACGGCCTGTCCTAACTGATTGAGCTCCTTAGTGGGAGCGAATAATTTCGTGGTCTGCGTAGTTTGTCAGGAATTGTACGAGAGGTAAATTCAAGATACTTTCTTGCAATTCTGTCTGAGCTTTGGCCATGTTTTCAATATTGATTTTGGAACTTTCTTGATTAATCAGGGAGGTGGCAAGTTATTATGTTATACGTACTTAAGTTTACTCTAAGGCTCCAGAAAAAAGACTGGCTTTAAAAGAGAAGATTTCTGAATTTTCAGGGTTTCCAGGATAATTTCAGGGGGTTACTGAATTTTAGTGGAAAACATTCCTGGCTTTTTCAAGCTATGTTTCTGCCTTAATGGTGTTGCACTTCGCGCACAGGGGATAAACTTTCTGTCCCGCTACATGACGTTTGCCACGCAGATGACCCGAACGCAACTTGGCAATAGTTGTCTGCTGACATATACTCTTAGCCTCGTGCAATGCCACGCCAGGGTGGTCACAGGCATTCCAATCATGCAAATGAGCCTTTTTCCTGAATTAGTTGGCATCTACTTTCACCCTTGGGCAATTTCTGAGAAAGAGAGACAACCATCACCAGTGTAATCCTTAAGGCTGACCTCCTTAGCCAGTACATCTGTAGTCTCATTATCTTCAATTAGTTTCAGGCTATACGTGTCCACCATTCTTCGTTCTTGAGTCACGTGACTTGCGGGACTTAGCCTCAGCTTTTTCTAAGCCAATGAATGGACTTGCTCGCTAAATTTAAATTCATTCTCTACGATGATTACCCTTTGCCTGAGATGTTAACATTCCGAATTTTCTTTTATATAATTCTTGTCGTGTACCTAACAAAAAAAAGCTCTTGGTGTTAAATAAGAGCATCTTAGAGGGAGGCTAAAAATAGGCTCTGATCCTCCAGTACATTTGTTGCGGAATCGAGTATTCAATGCCTCCTATCTAACTACCTAGTGCTGAAAACACCAGAAACCTGGTGTGCGAAAAATTTGATGAGCTGCAGATTTTTTTACAGTTAACCGCACGGTAAATAATCTGAAACGTTACTGATTAATTCTGTGGAACATTTGGAAATTTCAGCGGGAACTTCCTGGGAAAATCAAGTGTCTTGGTCAAAAAGTATCCTGAATTGCTACAAGTTGCACAAATTCAGACTTCTTACTGCTGTGAAAAATATATTTAACTCCCAGTTTAAAGATTAACTGAGCCTATTTATTAAGTTTATCGTCTTCAAAACGCTTGCGACCCGTCCAGATTGATTAAGCACCTCGAGAGCGAAGGGGTCTCTGGGATCCGTAGCTTTGTAAGAACTACACGCGAGTTTGATCTTCTACACACGTGCCATTCAGTCTTAGCTTTAGCTAAGGCCTCTTTATAAGGGGAGCTGACTCATTCGACATTTTGGTTCCACAATTGTTAGGGAATGGAATTAGTATTTGCACAAAAGCTTCATTGCAGAAAGCGGGTTTCCATGCTTTAAATGTACTGCTTGTTTGATGTTTAATTATTGTATTTGGTAAATGAAGAAGACTTGATTACTACAAATCAAAAATAAATAAGGTGTGGTAATGAGTTACATTACAAAAAACATTTCCCGATACATTTTTGTTGAATTTGTGAACTAAGTAATGTTTCTTGATTTACCTTAAGTGACATTTTCCCTCAACTTATCATCAATTGTTTTACGATATAGCCTTCAGCTAATATTATAACGTACTTATAAATACTAGAAATAAAGTGGGATCCAAAGCTTTCTTGGAACCAAAATGTCAAACAGGTTGGCTTTCCCTTTCAAGGGGTTTTAGCTTTGGTCATGTTTGCAATATTGCTTTTGGAGCTTTCTTGGTAAATGAGGAAGGTGCCAAGCCATTATTTAAAACCTACTTAAGTTTTCTCTGAAGGCTCCAGAGACACGACAAACTTTAGCCGGGGAGATCTCTATCTTCTTCAGAAAGATTTCACGTTAATTTCAGGAGGGTTACCAAATTTTACCGGAAACATTTATGTTTTTTTTTCGAGATATGTTACTTGCAGGAATCGGTCACATTAATTGCCCATTACTTTCTAGGAACGTTTCTGAATTAATCTTACAGTGTGACCTGACCCAACGCACACAGTCATTTCTATATAAATTTTCAAAGCCCCTAGTTATTTGCTGGACTTCCTGTATATAATTTTTCTGCAGTAGGATAGACCTACCCGAGAATTAACATTCCCCTCCCCCCACTAATGAACAGCTCGTAATTCTTTTGAAAAAAGCAAGGTTTTATGATTTTTTTTCATTTATTTATTTATTTATTTTTTATTTTATTTTTTTGATGAATTGGTAGTAGTATACTCCTTCTATACATTTATAGAAACAAAATGACTTTAAAATGTCATGTTTAACCACTTCTTTGGAGCGTCTGTTCACTGGATTCACTTTTTTTTCATTTCAGTCTCCTGGAAAATCCTGTTGCAGAATTATAAAAGTTCTCCTTTTTTTAATGAAAGCATGTATCGTCAAAAATATTTTTACTGTCATTAGTCAAATACAATTTTTAACTACGCTAAGAATTTTTAAAATGAAATTACGCTTAAGTGTATTCACTTGTCGGTGTACCCTAACCGAATTTTTCTCTTAAAACCAATTTAATAGTTATAGTTGGCTTATATCTTTCATAAGTTTAAGCATGTGATGTTTACAATGAAATAGTGCATATATTTGAAAGCTGTTCATTACATTTAAAGACAAATATTCTAAATCATGTTAAACTGTTCAGTTCTAGTTACTCTTCATTAAAGTTAATTAAGCATTAATGTAAGAATTTTGAAATACTGTCGGATATCTTTACCGTAGTTTACACATCTTTGCGTTTAAAAAAAGAATGATACGGCCTTTTTTTTTACAAAAACACATGTCCGTAATATTTTGCCAATTCGCCCTTTTTTATGAAGGTAGTTTTATTTGAACAACATTATATGTTTAATTAAATTAAAAATTCCCAACCGTTACATTTCAATAATATAAAGCCATTTTGAAGTGAATTTTAAAAACATCTTTGAAACTTCTTCCCTCGTGACTAAGCTTTGTTTTGAAAGTTCGGGGCAAACTCCAGGATTTGTTTTTGGGGTATTTTTACTGAAGTTACTCTTATTTTGTTCGAAGAAATGAAACCTTTTCCTTCTTTAAAATACGTAACTGGGGTTAGATAAAATAACAGCTGGAGGATATTTTTTGATTCCGGAAAAGGTTATCTTTTGAGAAAATTTTGGTTACACTGCCTCAACACATAGTAAACATTTTTACCAAACATTTAAAAAGTCTAAAGCCATCGGTGCAGAAATTTAACAGACATTATCACCATACTTTTTCTATGCTTCATTTTGTACCAAAAGTTTCAAAAACAATTCTTCCTTTTTAACAAAAAAAAAAAAAGTAGAAAAATGGACAAAATGCTTAACGAAGGTTCAACTATCTTTTATTCCTGTTTTCGGATATAATTTGTGCGTAAAAAAATTATACTTAAGTAATTTTCATTCATTATTTTCTTTTTCAATGTAAGAAGTAGGATGTGTTTAAAAAGAGCCGTCTGTGGCCACTAGCTGGTTTAATTTTTCACGCAATCAAATTTTTTACTTCTTCAACTCAACTATGTTCAATGCAAGCACTTTTTTTCTCTTCAATTGACGCTGTCTTTATCCTTTACATTTTAAAGCGTTACCCTGTTAGAGACATATTTTACACGTATGGCGCTACACATTATGTTTACATAATGCAATGGATTATTTCGATAAAAATTGTTTTTTTAAGTTAACAAGAAAGCATGGAAATATTAGGAAATAAAGAACTCTTGCATAAAAAAGTAAAAGTAAAATAAAGAAATTTGAAAAATACAACTATTACCGGAAAATTGCAAGGTGCAATAATTTTGCATTTAAATTACTCTATTGTTACACTTTTGTGTTTTAAGTTTTTATTCTACAGACATATTTATTGTTACTGGTTTTTTTGTATTATGAGAAATGACTTTAACATGAAATACACCGCCAGTGAAATCCTGCCGAGGACTGCAGTTTCGTGCTTATCAGCACTCATCAGCCCGGCATAGGAGTGGCTGAACTGCAGGTGGAAAACCTCTTAAGGAAGTCAAGAGTGCCAAACAAACTGGTAGATCATTCAGAATTACCACTGACCAGACGAGTGGCCGAAGCAATGGTTCGGTTCAACTCGAATATTGAAGGCAAAGCAGGTATATTCAGAAACTGCAGTCCTCGGCTGAAATTGACTGAGCTGGCGGTGTATTTCATGTATTTCTGCCTTAGCCCTGGTTATAGTTTGGTAACTTACTGAATTTAACTTGTTTGCACAACACTGATATCAAATTTTAAAAATATAATTATTATTATTATTTTAATTTTCGGATTTATTTATGTTGCATAAATAAACACACCCCGCCTCTCTTTAATTAGCAAATTTCCAACCACCTGTTTATTTATTTATTTATTCATTTATTTGGTATTTAAATAGCACTGCGTATAATAATTAAGCATCAATGTTAAATCGGCATCGTGCCGTGATTTTTTTTATATCGGGCGACTCTATATGTCACTCTATATGTCACTATGAGATAAATAAAAAAATACATATATGTGAGAAAAAAGGCAAATGAGAATGCAAATGAAATTAGAATAAAAGAAAGTAGAAGAGAAAAAAGAGAGAAGAAGGAACGACAATACAAAGAAGAAAACCCAAAAGCAATCTCCCCTTGTAACTAATTCGATTTCCGTCTAATGACTTGCATCTAATGGGACTGTTATCAAAGGAGAGCTTTTGAACCTATGAAAATTGTATGGATTTTTCCAACTCGTCAGAAAGTCAAACTTTCGTCACACGTAATATCGATGCATACATTTTAAAATGCCTCTTTAAAACATAGACAGTCGATTCCCGTTAATATAGGTCCACATTAATACAGGACCATTTTGATCCTAATAACCGGCTGGTCCGATTTAGCGAACAGGACCGGTGTAGCTTGACCGAACATGTTATACACATAACATTTAAATGCCCTTATGATTATTGTGAGCGACATGTGTATAGTGAGCATAAAAATAATAAAAAATACTGTTTATGAAATTTTTAAATTAAAATAAAGCGTATAATCTTTTTAGACTCATTCAACAACGTGCTCAGATACGATTTTTGTTATGTTAGTTTATGTTTTTGTGGTGACAGCTTCTTTGTTTTAGCTGGTGTTGTATGTAGTTTTATTGCTGTCTTCTTCAAGTGAAAATGTACTTTAAACAAACTACCAAGCTAAACTTAATTATAGAAAACCATTATACGAGCAAGATAAGATAAATAAATACCTTTGTGCTGAATAGTAAAGTCAGACCAAACAACGTAAGTAGAAGCACAAATTTGTAAATTACAGCAGACACGTGTTTCGGCGTTACAGGGAACGCCTTTTTCAATGCAAAAATAATGAGCTTATGGATGAAAAGACATCCGACAAAAGCCAAGAGCAGATAAGCAAGCAGCTTAAAAGATAAAAACAGCGGATTAGCCAAACGCCAATGACAAAGTTATAAACCGATCAGGAACCAATAGGAATGCAAGCAAAGGTCAGGAGCTTTCGCTTAGGTACGAACCCAGAAAGAAAGAATTCAATTGGACAAGGATTAAGCCGAAGCTTTAACAAAAAGAAAAGAAATTGTCAGTAACCGTGAACCGCAAGAAAGGAAAAGCAGAATGGAAAACCATGAAATAAGATAAACAGAAACAAAAAATATTCGAAAAAAGGAAAAATAAAGATAAATAGAAGAAAATTTGGGGGGGGGGTGTCAATCAAGACAAAAAGGCAAAAATAAATAAGGAAGATAGATAAAAATGAGTGGGGGAAAAAAAGAGGGGGGGGGAATGGGGAAAGGACAGTATTAAAGATATGGGAGCCAAATGTTAGAAAAATATGGAACTGCACTAAGATCGTTAACTAAGTTAGAACTGTTCCTCAAAGAATGAAAGGATTCCCAAAAGTCAAGATCTGATAAATTGGGGCATTTTTGGATAATTTGATAAGAGTTAAAATCGAAAGAGTGATTCGAATCCCAACAATGTTGAGCAATACTAGACTTATTCTATTGTTGTTTTTTCACATAATTTTGATGCTTTTTCAAACGAATTTTTAAAGCACGCCGAGTCTGTCCAATATAGGCAAGTTTACAACTACAATAAATTCTATAAATTCCACAACAATTAAGAGGGCGAATAGGATATTTAAGAGAAGAGAAAGAAAGTTTATTAATAGGAGAGAACACCACCTGGAATTGAAAACGTTTCAGAATCTTAGCAACCTGATAGCTTACAGATGGAAAGAATGGCAAAACAACCAAATTCTTTCAGATGAAGGTTCGGTTAAGAACATTAGTTTGGGATTTATTTGAAAGTTTTTTATAAATGGAATCAATCAAAGTTGGCGGATAGTCTCTATCAATTGCCACAGCTTTAAGATAATTAAGTTCCACTTTAAGAAGTTCCGAAGAAGAACAAATATTAATTGCGCGATAAACAAAAGAATTGAAAGCAGAATATTTTTGATTTGGAGGATGAGACGATAGTCTATGAGGAGGTAAAGAGACAGCAAAAGGTTTGCTGTAAACAGTAGTTTCAAAACCAATTTCTGTACGAGAAACAAGTACATCAAGAAATGAAATGCAATTATTCCGTTCTTTCTCACAAGAAAACTGAATATGAGGATCAATGGAGTTCAAAATAGATAAAACCTCATCACTCTCAAACTGATTCTGGTTCATTAGAACAAAACAATCATCAACATACCGAACATAAAATTGGAACTGCAGTTTTTGGAACAGCTTAACCTCAAAATAATGCATGTAAATATCAATAAGAATGGGGCTAAGTGGGTTACCCATAGCCAGACCATCTAACATAATATAAAAATTCCCCTTAAAAACAAAAGAACATTGTTTAAGACAAGTACGGGTAAGGAAAATTAAATCCTCAATTTCCGTATTGGTGAAATGAAATTCAGAAAGTCTTCTACGAAGGCATAACAATGAACCCTCGACGGGAACGTTCGTAAATAAAGAGTTAACATCAAAAGAAGCCATAAAAGAATTATTTGGAACGAAACTATGAATTTTTTTAACAAACTGAACAGAATTTTTAATGGTAAATAAATTGTGACTCCTAAGGGGAGAAAACACAGAGACTAAATATTTTGCAAGTTTGTACGAAGCCGTACCAATATTGGAAACAATCGGCCTGAAAGGAATACCTGCTTTATGCACCTTAGGTAAAGCATAAAATCTAGCACAATTAGCAATAGATGGAACAACAGAGCGTTTAACATTTGAAGGAATAGACTGAACAGACTTAACAGCAGATGCAATAGTTTTTAACTCTTTATCACTAGGATCTTTAGAAATTTCAGCATATGGCCCCGAAGAAATCAAATCATTAGTTTTATCAACATAAGATGATTTGTCAAGAACGGTTGCTAAGATTCTAAAACGTTTCCAATTCCAGGTGGTGTTCTCTCCTATTAATAAACTTTCATTCTCTTCTCTTAAAGATCCTATTCACCCTCTTAATTGTTGTGGAATTTATAGAATTAATTGTAGTTGTAAACTTGCCTATATTGGACAGACTCGGCGTGCTTTAAAAATTCGCTTGAAAGAGCATCAAAATTATGTGAAAAAACAACAATTAAATAAGTCTAGTATTGCTCAACATTGTTGGGATTCGAATCACTCTTTTGATTTTAACTCTTTTCAGATTATCCAAAAATGCCCCAATTCATCAGATCTTGACTTTTGGGAATCCTTTCATATTTTGAGGAACAGTTCTAACTTAGTTAACGATCTTAGTGCAGTTCCATATTTTTCTAACATTTGGCTCCCATATCTTTAATACTGTCCTTTCCCCATTCCCCCCCCTCTTTTTTTCCCCCACTCATTTTTATCTATCTTCCTTATTTATTTTTGCCTTTTTGTCTTGATTGACACCCCCCCCCCCCCAATTTTCTTCTATTTATCTTTATTTTTCCTTTTTTCGAATATTTTTTGTTTCTGTTTATCTTATTTCATGGTTTTCCATTCTGCTTTTCCTTTCTTGCGGTTCACGGTTACTGACAATTTCTTTTCTTTTTGTTAAAGCTTCGGCTTAATCCTTGTCCAATTGAATTCTTTCTTTCTGGGTTCGTACCTAAGCGAAAGCTCCTGACCTTTGCTTGCATTCCTATTGGTTCCTGATCGGTTTATAACTTTGTCATTGGTGTTTGGCTAATCCGCTGTTTTTATCTTTTAAGCTGCTTGCTTATCTGCTCTTGGCTTTTGTCGGATGTCTTTTCATCCATAAGCTCATTATTTTTGCATTGAAAAAGGCGTTCCCTGTAACGCCGAAACACGTGTCTGCTGTAATTTACAAATTTGTGCTTCTACTTACGTTGTTTGGTCTGACTTCATTATACGAGCATTCAAGTAAATTTATGGCAATGTTTAAATTTTAAAATTAAATTAAGAATCCATTATTTTTCAAAATTAGTTCGAAGGTAAATGACGGGACACTTGTGAATACAACATGTAGAGGCACATGTGAACAGTTTCCATATCCTGTCCTTGAGATAAATATCAGTGTAGGTTTATTATGAGTGTTAAAAAGATGAAAAGGTTTATAATTAATATTTTTCTGCAGTCAGTTTGTAACTTTCTTGTTAATTATTATTACATTTTTATAAGTTAATTAATAATTTAATTATTATATTTTTATGCGTTTGATTTTTTTGTTCCTAAATAGTTGGTCAACAATTTAGTGTTAAAAATATCTATAAGAACAAACAGAGAAAAATATTTTCCTTTAGCTAAAAACTGAAGTGTAAAATAATTTTAAGTCTAATCATGATATTATGTATGAAGCTTAAACGCACTCTGTAACAAGAATGAACTTTACATAATAAAGTATTCTTTGCATTGTTTAGTCTTATAAGTTTTTTTTCTGTCGATCTTGTGATTAGAACATGCTTCGGAACTTTAAAATTTGATAGTAAGCAGAATTATATAATTTGAAAAAAGAAATGTTTTTTTTTTTTAAATTGACAGTTACTGTGCAGCTTAAACTGACACACCCAACAGATACTTGGTTACAAACCCGTCAGTGTAATTAGTATATGCGTAACACTTCATATTAAAGAGTTTTTCGTTGAAATAAGATGCCAGTCCTGTATTTTTCATTCGCGTTCATTTGTACCCTAGGCTTGTTCACATATGCCCCTCTATAGGAGCACATGTGAACAATTGAAGATTTTTTTTTAATTCGATAAACTAACGAAATAATATATATTTTTTAATCTGAAAAAAAATCCAGAGCATAAAGAATGGACTATTTAATCATACAGACACTTTTTGCTCTGAAAAATTGATAATACTTTTTGAGAAATTAAGAAATGAAAAAAAAAGTGTTCACATGTGCCCCCCCTTTTCCCTATATATTTACATTTTACTTTTGAACGCTTTCAAAATTGTTAAACTATTCTTTTTTAAATTTATTTCTTGCAACCTTCAAACATAACACACAAACATAAATATTATTTCGCCGTTTTTGTTTAAACATTTTTTTCTCTAATGCAACTCATTATTGTGCTCATCAATTTATTCCTATAACTCATCTAATTAAAATAACAAAAGCAAACTTCACATGCATTTATGTGTTCTCTAATTTTAATTTGAAAAAGTCCATTACGAAGAAACTAATTATTTTAATAATTTTAATGTAATGTTCACGAATGTACTTATTTCTCAACTATACTTTTGCTCTTTTCAATTTTACACTCATTTCTTTTTGTTAATTTAAATCTTCCTTTTTACGACACTGCGCAATCTTCGATTAGATGAACATATAGTTTAATATAGTTTCATATTGCTACTACTCTTATAATATATTTTTGTTTGCTAATACTGTTGTAGAAAATTTTATATCGCAGTAACAAACTTGGACGTTTTTTGTGGTAAATAATCACACAAGTACCTATATACACACAAGTACATTCATAGTTACTTCAATGAGTAAATGAGAAACTAAGTAAACATTCAACTGACAAGTATTTTAACATGTGTTATTTTTCAGTATCTCCATTTGAGGCTTAAAGATAATTTAATAGCTCGTGAAGAAACACGATGTTTGTCAGAAAAGTATAACATACATTTAGAATATAAAATATTAAAATTCTATTGCAAAAGAATTTTTTGAAAGTCAGCGAATGAAATATCACACACACACGTGCCTTTTGCCGCAAGGAACATAAAAAAAAGTACATATGTAAGAACTCAAAAGAATATCTTCTGACTAATGTTTATTTACCTTTACTGATCTAAATTCCTGCGAATTAAATAAGGATCTTTTTCAAGCTTCAAGATTTCATTAAATTTTCTTTTTCACATATTTTTCTCTTGTACATTACGAGCATAAGAACTTTTTTTAGTTGCATGAAATCGTATGTTCAATATTGAGATTTCTTTCGAAATGTTTTATTTATAAGCATTGGAGAAATAGAAAGCAATGACAACTGGTTTAAAAAAAATCAATGCCAATACTTTGTTTCATCATTTAAGTTTGTCTCCATCCTGTGTCAATAATATGAATTCAGTTTTCTCATTATTATTCTCAACTATTTAGATAGTTTAGTTCGTATAAAATGTTTTTTAAAGTTTGTGTAAAAGAAAGTATACGAAATTATAATAGTTGATTTTTTAAATTGTTATATATTTTTAAAATGCAAGTATCTATTTATTAAATCAGTAAATGTAAAAATTTCAGTTTAAAGACAAGAAGATTTTGTTCAGATAAGTTTTACCTTAAAGATACTTGCCTATAAAAGCACGTTTATTATACATATTTTTTTAATTAAAGCTGAAAGTACAAAATAATATGCAAAAAATTGAGATTTTCTATTTTCATACATTACGCTTCGCATACTTTTCGCTGAATTTATGGGATATTATTGAAGTGGTGCATTTTTTACAAAATGATTTTCAATTTTTCGCATATATAACTGCTAAGAATACACAACACAAATACATTAGGCCCAAATATAAACGCATTTTCTTCTAAACAAGGTATAATTGTTGTTGGTGTTAAGACAAAATTAGAGTATAATGTAATTAAAATCTTCGACAAAATATTTCAAATAAATAAAAACACATGTATACAGATCAGCACCAATAAACAATTTTGTGAATAAAATTTTGGTTCGTTAAAAGTCTTCAGTTGACGCTAGTCTGCGTAAAAAAATGGCAAAATCCTGCATTTGGTTTGTTTGACGCATTCCTCTAAAATATTTTTTTCTGAAAGGGCATGGTCAAAAACATGGTTTAATTTATTTTCTTTTCTTTTTTTTTTCTTAATTTTGACGAATTTTCTCGTTTAAAATGAAATTTTCAACGAGATTCAGCCGTTGATTTTATTTTCGCTGCTGACGTCACAATAGAGCAAATCACTAGTGTTCCCAGAAAAAGTGTTTCAGGACACTGCCAAACTTCCCGAAATGAAAATTTAATTTAACTAACAATTTTCGCTCCACTAATTTGCAACTCCAGAGGTCGAATACGCTATCTTGCGGTGGTTAACAATACTGCCGAAAAAGGTAAAACGTATCGATCAACGTGTTTTCTTTAGGGTAAATTAAAGACTTCAAACAGTTTGTGGTGCAATGTAACTTCAAAGGAAAAGAAAAGAAAGCTTCCCAGAAACATGATGAAAAATTACTCCAATTCATTAAGCTTCAAAGCAAGTTATAAGTTACAGCATTTGTTGTTTGTTTTACCTTTTTCATTCGCCATTAGCCAGTGGCTGCGGCGCTCCCTATAGTTTATTGGAGTTGCTAATAAGTTGCACGCGGTGAAAAAATCATTTAAAAGCCATATCTTGCCAGAAAAGACGACCACGCGCTCCGATTCAAGATGGCTTTCATCACTTGTGACGTCAAACGATGAAACTTTTGGTTTTAAAACATTTAAAAAATTTTATTAAAAATTAAATGCTGGAAAAATAAAAGTATTTTCTGGCTACATGTTATTTTTTGCTTAGTCTACCAATTTCAGTGACTAAAAGGTAGTACTTTTGACTGAAGAAAACATCCCCATTGTATCGCTCAACCGTAAGAGAATCGCATAGCATGCCATAATAGTCAGTGATACTTTAGGAATATCCACGATACTAGACAAAAGTTAAACCCATTTGAACCTTAACTACAGAGAGTTTACATTATCACTTAAGTTTGAAAGTCCTACAAAAAAAAATGACTAAAACATCGTAACTTAAAAGGAGTGATTCTACGAAACAATTTCTCCTATAATCAGAAATGTTTTATAGTTCATTTTAAAATCAAAATTTCATTTTTTATATAGTTAATGATGTTTTTATTGTTGGTTTTGATCGTAATTTTATATTAAAAAATCTTGCCACCAACCTAGGTTGTATGCTTTTTTTCTAAACTTATTTGTAGAGCAACGGCTGGAGCAAACTAAACAAATTTTGGTATACAAAGCTAAATTATGGGTGCTGGTCAGAAATATGTGATAGAAAACAAAGCTGTTATAGAAAGTTTTAATGTTTATTTATAAGTAGCGTAAATAGGGGTTGGCAGGAGTGGTTCTCGCCAGGGGCGCAGCAGCCAAGGAGGCGCCATTTCAACTAATTAAAAAAACTTTGAAGGTTTTTTTTTTTTTTTGATCATAAAATTTGAAAAACGCTTTAAAAAATGAAAAAAATAAAATAAAAAACTCGCACGAACAAGAGCTAGAGACACATACATAATATACCTGCTGAGATGGAACATTGGGCATCACAAAACAATTCTAAAAAAGGATATAAGAAAAAAATTACAATGCTGTCTCCTATTTGTCGAATCAACTAATCAAAATGTTCCTTTTTTTTTTTTTTTGAGGTCACAATGACCTACGGTGACTTCTCATGGGGAAGGGGGGAGCGCAATTTCTTTAGTAAGCGAGGGGCGCTAGACCCCATAGTTACGCTACTGATGTTGATGCACATTTAAATACAAAAGCGAACCCTTTAATAACAACCAAATAACAGAATTAGGTGAAAAACATTATTTAAAAAAAAAAAAACATGTTACACGTGTTTTTCGTGTTAATAGTCCTTAAATACGAACGGATGTTTAATTTTTATCCCATGACTGTATACTGTACGGCCTTACTTGGACTATACATAATGTACTTTTCTCGGTTTTTAAATCACGACAAAAAATGGAGGTACACAATGACATTTTTCTTTTTGCAGTCATTCCCTAAATTACTTTTCAAAAAGCTTTTTTTTTTTTGGCTGGTAAACAGAAAAACTTTAACCCCGGTGGACTCAGAGCACAGTTAACCACCTAATAGAAACATATGCCTTCCCCCCCCCCTCTCATCTTAAACTGAGACAGGCACAGTAGGCCTTATCTATCATGTGTGAACTATTGCTATACTGTATTTAAACTCTTAGCTACAAAAAGCGATGGCAGAAACAAAACTTAGTCTGAAATAAGATCGGCTAGTTTTTAAAACACTCTTTTGTAGTAACTGTTGCTACACTATTAAATATTGATTAAAACATACTTGTTGATACCGTTTTTAGTTAAACATTCTAACAATGAAGTCCCAATCAAGGTATCTTTTGTAATGCTACATCAAAAAATTAGGGGATGCCTTTTTTGATCCACATGATCGTATTTGAAGCTGTCTCCGTACAATTTTTCTTACCAATGATTTATTCTAAAAGATATTTATATTGATATTTTTCGCATAGCAGTCATTCAATCGATTCAATATAATCATTTATTTACTGATTTTGTTCGTAATACAATACCGGGGAATTCTAAAGCAGCATTGAAAATATATAAGCAAGTTATGTATAATATCAATCAAAGTAACTACTGTTTAAAATTGCATTCATGCATTCATTTGTTTTTCAAATTGCTTCCTAAATCAGGGAACAAAATACAAAATGTGTAAAAGGCCATAATGCCATTTCGAAATCTTGATACTCGCTTTGTATTTCATTTTCGGCAGCGTGAAGCATATTGACTGCTATTTTTGAAAAAAAAAAAAAACAAACATACTTTGAGGAAAAAATCGAAAATTCTTTAACAATAACGCATTTACGACATTCTAAAGGCGAAGATCATATAAAATGAAACCACGGATATCGGTTCCCAATTTCCGAGAAAAAGAAATATTTCTTCTGAAAATAAACATTTAAACTATATCAGTAAGTCCATTTCTTCGGTAGAAATATCTTTCATAAATTCATGGAAACTCAATCACGCTTCTGCAATATTAGTTCCGTTATGCTCTGCATATCTTCGCTTTAGTTTCAGAAAGAAATCGAGAATCATTTCTTATATGAAATTTATACCGGATCATTTTTGTATGTCTTAAAAGTGCTACTCCTAAATTTTCCCTTCGGATTTTAAAGGAACATAGATTTATGTATTGTTTCATTTTGTTAATATTTTCAGTAACTCATCTTTTTTTTCTTATATCGCTTGTTTGTTCATTTATTAAACAATGTTTATCATACATTGCTAATGTTCATTACTCATTAAGAATACGTTAGGAAAACTATTAGTCAGGACAAGTATTCCAGTTGCCTAAACTTATACTAATATGTGTTTTAAATGTCTTCATTAAAAAGAAAGTTTGCTGAACTGTCTTCCGAACCTGTTCTGATAGCGTATCAAATGTGATCCGCTCGGGGTATTTTGTAAATTTAAAATAAGAAACACTTTTCAGAACGCATTGAAAGTACATTCGGGAACAGAACGGAGACGGATTATTTAAGGACGAATTTGAAGAACAATTGTGCACCATAGTGGACAAATCTCATCCTCATACATATGGTAGCGAATTCTCTGATCGAGTAACGCTCCCGACATTATCAACAATGAAACTCGTGCCACGGCATGATAATTTGATAATAGTTTTTGGAAATGTTTGACATGCAGGGAAAAGCTTTATTTTGACAAGGCTGAACTGAATCCGGTAACTTAACTTTTTTACTGGTAAAAATAATTTCTGTACTTCAAAGCCAGAAGTACTTATTTCTAAAAAATTCAATTTTCTGTTTATTAGAGCATTGTATGTAGAAGCCATGTGACCGTAATTCTTAAAAAAAATATCCTTTTCAATTTTTTACTAGGGTTAAAAGAGCGCGCGTCCCTTCCTTTGGTTGGGCGAGAAAAAAGTTTGTCCTCTCTCCTGCGAAATGATCATAATGTGACTTACGTTCCTTTGGCTCTGAGGTACATACTTCAGGAGAATGAGGAAATGGAAAAGTGGACATTAATGAACGCTATCTAACTAGAGTCTAAGGTTAATCTACTGGAGCTAGGGTTAAAATTTCAAGTGTCAAAATATCACCAAACAGGCAATGGGGTTGTTTCCTTCAGTCAAAAGTACTAATTTTAGTCACTGAAATTGATAGAATGAGTAAAAAATATAACATTGACCCAGAAAATACTTTCATTTTCCCAACCGTTATTTTTTAATTAATTTTTTTTAATGTCCGATTTTGAAAACAAGGCGTGGTCTTTATGACGTCACAAATGATGCAATTTGGTGCATTTTTCTACCACGTTATGATAATCAAGCAGCGCATTAAAATTACGCTCTACGCTTGCTATCAACCATATCGTTGCCAATACACGTGAGTAAAGATGCGAATTAAATATTTTTCTCCGTGAATGGCAACACTAAATGGCATTTCATCATTTGTTATGTCACACGACAGAAATGTAAACAATGAAAGCGCATCGATTTAAGTAATTTTTTAAAAATATTAAACTTGAACAAATTATTTAAAAAACAGTCAGATCCTATATTTTTAAGCATGCTATTTCAGAAAAAAATACTTTTAAAATCTGGGAAACGACCCCATTGCTTTGGCCAAATGTAGATTTCACCCGTCATACCTTGACGGTTGATTTTCTAGTTCTTTGATCAAAACATAAATTTAACAGCTCTCGTTAACTACCTGTTGATAAAACCCATCAATGTAATAGTAGTAGACATTTTGTAACAATACATTTCTATGGTTGGGCGTTGTGAATGCCTTTGTATACGTGTCGTGAATGCATTTTTTGGTTGAAGACTGGGCAATGGACCGCCTAGTGGCTGACTTCTGCTGAGCAAAATTGCTGTGAAGTTAACAGCTTGATAAGAATTTCCCTCCAGAACTAAACAAGTCTATTTTTCCGAACAGCATCGACTTTCTTACGTCTGATCAATGTTCTCTTAATTAGCTAAGACTGAAAATAATGCTAAACATATATTTTGACATTTAAAGCTGATTTCTAAAAGCAAAATATAAATCTCTCATCAATATAGTTACGTAAAAAATAAACAAACGAAGAAAACATAGCAGCACATTTTTAACAACGCAGCTAAGTTATTATGAATTTCTATTTATCATTGGTTTCTAGCAATCACTTCAATTGCAACAAATAATTCAATATTCAGATAAACGCATAAACACAGTAGTCCATAGATACAGCAAACCACAATCGTCTCAAATTCGTCGTGAAAAATATTATTTTTTTAAGTATATGAGCGATCGTTTATTAAAAGCGTTTTTCTAATTGTTCTCTATTTTTGTAATTTTACTATGATTATTATCATTGTTATTATTTTAGTATTACTTTCGTTTTGTTTTATCTGTAGAAAAACTTTTGTTTGTTATGATTCTAAGCATTTTTAAAAAAGTGAAAATGAAACTAAAAAAAAAAAGATCTGTTTCGATTGAAGCATTGCATAATATGTGAAAAGAAATATGCTGTATTACACAAGTAATTTTACATTCTTGACAAATTCTGGTATTTGAAGCTGTTGGCACAAAAAATAAAGGAGAAAAAAAGGAAATTTTATTTGATACAAATGGTTTTCTACTTCTGTTTATGAAGATAAATCCACAAGAGGTACGATTGAAAGAAATTCAGAAGACGTAAAGAATATGTGCCTTCAAGAAAAAAAAATCTTACTTTTCTTTTCAAAATCTGATTTATAAGTGCTATAAAATGAAACGAAACATTCTAACGTATGAAAGCTCTATTTTGTATTAAATATTTTCGATATGTTTTATCAGGGAGAAAAATAAGAACACTTTTTCTTTCGCTCTTTTTTTTTCTTTTCACTGGAAGGAAATACTTCGCAGTAGCAATCATATTTACAACACACATAAGAAAAAAAGATACGCTGTAAAAAAATTCCGAAACGTTGCTGGGTATTTCCATGTTACGTTTCGGGATTTTATTGGTTTTTATCCACTTCCCAGAAAAATCAAGTATCATTATCAAAAAGTTTCCAGAAGGTTACTGAATTTTAGTGGGAAACGTTCCTGGTTTTTGTAAGACATGTTACTGGCAGAAATTGGACATATCAGCTGCCCATAATTTTCCAGGAGCGATTCTGAATCGTTCTTACAGTGTTGATACGCAGACTAGTAGCATCTTCCTAAATGTTTTTCTCCGCCTTCTACGCACATTTTCCTTTATATATTTGAGAGGACATTTTTTTTACCAGTCATTAACTAGGCTGTGGCGTTACCTGCCATCAACCTTTTAGCAACCTAATAAAGTTTCGCCTTGGCATAGTGTTCAGGAATAAAATTCACAAAACTAGTTAGTGAAGAACAATTCGTCAAATGTAAAAAGCTCATAGTTTCGTTTTAGGAATACAATGGACAGTTACTATTGTTTGTGCTACACCGATACGGGGAAGGTGTCCAGCTAAAAAGTCATGTCCTGTAATTGTTCTAAAATTTGCAAAAACAATTGCTCTTGGTAGGTCCACTTGGAGAGGGGAAAGGATATGGTTTTCACATATTTTTTCCGTTGAAAGACATTGGTACTCCTGCTGCAAGGTTTTCCCCACTCTGTTTTTTACTTGCGTACAGGTAGAAGGTGAGAGGGAAAACTATATAGTGGTCTTAGGGAAAACCGACTCTTGTAGTTTAGATCTATTTTTGGCAAGTACTGGTGAGGACGTACCGGATGTTTTATTTACGTTTACCTGTTTCTGAGTTATTAGTAATATGTCTGGCACAAAGCTTACTTATCGAAGGAAGCCTACTAATCTTATTTTCGACACTTGAGTATTTGTCAACACCGCTGACTCAAAATCTTTTGCAGAACGTCATGTATTACAGGTACAATGCATGCTAATGTTGGAGGGGAGGAAGGGGTCCTCGGCATTTTTTTGTTGAAGATTTGAACAATACCGTTACTATTTTCTCGAAATGAGATTAGAAAATTTTCAAATGAGGCAGTTAGAATCAAAAGAATGTAAGTGGACTTTTTAAAGTTTGAATGCAACGCGTGCAAAGAGTCAAAAAGTAGGTAGAATGTAAGTGGACTTTTTAAAGTTTGAATGCAACGCGTGCAAAGAGTCAAAAAGTAGGTAGGCTTTCGTTGAAACGATTTTTTTTTCTTAAATCATGCTGCGTAGCATCACCAACAACGCCTACCATTACCATCTCTTGCCCCAAAGCAGATAGTGCTGAACTCCCTCATTTTGACTCTTCTCTTTTGTTGTTTCATCATTTGTTTCATCATAAAAACATAGTAAAAAACTGCTTTCTACTCAATTCACTTCATGTGCATAGTATCAAAACAAACATTTACACAACACAATAATACAAATAATTAGGCTTTAAATGAAAGCAATCTTGGTGTCATGAGGATAACACAATCATTTATTTAACATATTTCGTACTTTCAATAGCAACCAAACCACTAAATTCATCTATCATACCTACTTATTCTGTGGTCCATTGAGCTATGGAGCAAAAGAGAATGAACCTAGCATAATAAGGATTCCATTTTTACGGAACATTCAAAAGAGGTTCTTAGTTTTAGTTAATTTGCATAAATTGTCATATAGAGAAACATAAAGCTTATTGACATGCTTTATACTGGAAGGAGATGTTAAAATACATTTCTTCAACAATCTAAAAATCGCTATTTTTTCAAATGGATAATTAATTCCCAAAAGCATCTACCATGTTTTTCTAGTATTCATTCAACAATAAAGATCCTGATTTGCTATAAATCTTACTCTGGAAAACATCGTAGAAGATGCTGTTTTCATTTTCAAAGTAAGACGTAGTGCTCAAAGTATGAAAACGTTCTTTTACTTGTTTAAGTATAACGTATAAATAGAACTACGTATGTTTGAAAATTTGACGATGATTGAAGTAACATTAAAACCTAAAAAAATTAGTTTATGTGACATAAAACCGAGTTTTGGGATCGTTGTATCATGAACGTGATTCATTTACTTCATCACGCAAAGAAATATTTTTACTAAAACGAAAAGAAGCATAATGAAGTATAAAAAATAAATCTCTTCAGGCATAACAGCTTAAGAAAGTATTTCAGTGTTTTGCTTTCACTCAAACAAGAATGCTTTTTTTAATCTTAGGTTTCTTAAGTTTCTTTGGCAGAAAAAAAAAAAAAAAAAACAAATTTACTCTGCTTCTTCACATGTAGGCGAAAAAAATAAAAACATACTTTTTTTCAGTAGGAACGACATTCCTTGTCTAAGTGTCGTAACAAACTTTTTATACATCCTAAAAGGTGAAAAAAAGTACTGTTCACAGCATATTTATTTAACAAACTAAATATGAATTGTCTGCAAATAGTTAAAGTAACCAATGCCAACCAGTGAAAACTCTTGTTTATGTGATTGGTTTAACTAAATTACCAGCACTCTCTTAATAAAGAAAATAAATAAACTGATCATTTTTTGACTCTTTACTAATAGTAAAGCTGAGAGTTTGGATATCTGTTCAGTTTTTTTATGACATGCACAGCGCGTAGAACGTTCGGCCAATAACATCAACTTTGGCACAAAATTAGTTTCTAGCATATGGTTTTGCACCTTGAAGCGATTTTTCGAAAATTCGATTTTATTTTTCTATTCCAATTTTAAGCCCATTTTTCCCATAAACTTGATACTACGGAGTAGAAATATTTCATTCTCAGTTTTTTAGGTTTTAGGTCATTCGGGGGGTTGAAAATTTCTGCATAAGATGAAGTTTGGTCAAAGTTTCTTGAAACATTAGGGGAGCTGAAGGAATCACTTAACGAAAACCTAATTCCAAAGCTTACCTTAAGCATGCCAAAGTAATTTCTAAATGATAAACTCAGGAATAAAATCAAATATTAAAGATCAGTGGAATTTATTTTCAAAACGAAAATCAACTTTTGTATCAACCCATGGTTAAATCTACTGGTCTCTGTTAAGCTACATGCAAATTTTTCAAATCTGCCAAAAATACTATGAAAATATTTTTTTATCTAAAAATAACTTTAACGCACAATAAAAGTTAACTAAATATATAAGCGAAGGAAATGACCTTTCAATTTTCTACTAGGACAAAGCCGTTCAGATATCACTAGCATAAGCATAAAACCAGTATAAGTATTTTTAAAAAACTCCAAGTCCATGAAAAAAAAAATATTTTTAATAAAATCTTTTAAGAATTATTCTGTTTTTCAGTGTTGCCAAAGCAGAATATAAATGTGTGTACCATGCACAGAAAATTCCGACTGCACATTGGGAACAGGTTTGAAACATTATAATACAGAAAAAATGTCCCAAATGCTTAAATATGCACTTAAATGTGTTTTGAATGTGCTGTGTTAAAAAGAAAGAAAAAAATGTGTCCCGCTCCAGGTATTAGTTCATTTTAGACTTGGGGGCACATTGGGACAAGCTTGTGGAACCCTCGTTTTGCTTCGTACACATAGAATTTCAGCAACTCTTTTCAACTTACGGCCACTATATAACGGGAGCTGACTTATCCAACATTTTGGTTCCAAATTTGTGGGGTGACAAAATTAGTATTTGTACAAAAGCCTCGTTGAAGAAATCTGGTGCCCAAGCTTTAGATGTGTTGCCAGACTGATGATTGATTATTTTATTCTGTAAATGAAGAAGACTTTATTAATGTAAATTAAAAACAAATAAGGTGTGAAAATGAGGTTCATTACGGTTAACATTTCCCGAGACAATTTTTGTTGAATTTTTGAAGAAGTTATCTTTATAGATATATTTAAAGTGACATTTTACTCAACTTATCATCAATTGTTTTACGACATAGCAACCAGCGAAAATTATAATGTATTTATAAATGCAAGAAACACGATTGGATACAAAGCCGTTTTGGAACCAGAATGTCGGATAAGTCAGCTTGTCCTTTTTAAGGAATTCTACTTCAACTAACAGTCAATAGAATCTCTCAATACGATACCATTTGGAATTTTGTTGCAATAAGTCGATGAAACTAGATGTCGCAAATGCCGTCGAAAAGGATGGCCATTCCTCGTCGAAGATCAGCTATTCCTGGCTGCAGCTGAAAAGTCAAAAAATACTGGTGTAAACAAAAGAGTATCAATGAAGTGTGCTTCAAGGTGTTCTAAAGAAAGGGAATGTATCAGAATTAATAATGTATCAGCATGAAAAATGTTCTAAATTGCGTTCTCAAAAATCCCAAACGGGTTAAAAAGTTGTGCTGATTGAATAAAGCTGAACACTAGGAATTCTGAACGGTAGCTACTGGATATCGAACTCATAAAAAAATGGTAGCAAGTTTTGCACTTTTGGAATCCTTCTTTTATTTTTTTAATGTATGCGCGCAGCGCAAAAAGTAACTAACCTATTTGGTAATAGTAATATTAACATCAAATTAAAAGAGCATAAAAACTCTACAAAAATAACAAACAAAATTTCACTGGATATATTTTTAATATAAAGATATAAACATGCCATAAAAGGAAATATTTTACGAATTTTAAAATTTGTTACCAATGTGGACAATTATGACTAAATTAAAGCAAATGTGAAACTCTGTACAGGCTTCGGTTTATCTTTAAGACTGAAACATTTTGTCATCTAACACGATTAGTTTTGAGGAAGTTTGGCCATGTAAAAAATCATAAACGCAAAATAGAGTCCTTTATCAAAAAGAAAAGAGTAGGTGTCAAAATGTCAAAAGTTGTCAATTTTGTAACTTTAACTGGAAATATTTAGTTTGAAATAAGCTACGAAAAAAAAGTAAAATCAATATAACACTGCTAGAGACTCAAAGAGCTCAAATAGGATTGGAAGAATGTTGTTGTAGTCTCGATTTTAATTTTAACAAAAACGAAACACGCGATCGCCAACTTTGGCGACTGGGACTTGGCTCTTCGATAGCCATTTTCAATGAAATGTCCATCAGTTTGTGACAGCCGACCACTAATGTAAAGTTTTAGTACTGAACCAATAACGTGTTTTAAGAAGAGTTTTAAAAACTGTTTCTAAAGTTGTGCCCCAAAAGGTTCTAAAAAGGGAGACAAGAGTTCGTATTTAAATCATGTGCAAAAGAATTGTGTATGCAGTGCTTCATTTGCTTCAACTCTGAAAACTTACATTTGTATCTTTTCCAGCTTTTTTCCTTCTTTTTTTAACACGTTTTTGGAAAAAAAAAATATCTTAAAAGGAAATACTTATTTAATGAATATTTACCTGAAGCAATAAAACTCGAATATCAAAACCATGAACATTAACTGATCTCCTCATATTTCACTGAATAAAAATTGTTGCAAAACTTTAAAAACACTCACAATATAAACATATTCCCCTCACCAAATGAACTGAAATCCTTCCGACCAATATGAATAATTCAGAGACGTAGAAAGTCGTGTTGAAGTTTTTGCATCCGGAAATGCTAAGCATATATGTAACGGAAATGACAAATATTTGGTGAATATTTCGGGGAAAATAATAGCCTAAGGCCATTTTGCATCATTATTTGCACATGAAAAAATACATGAGATGAACAATTTGAATGCTCATATAGTCTTATTTCCTAGAAAATAGTCTTTCCTTTATAAACTGAGAGATTAAATTCAAGAGAGGAAAAATCTTTAATAATGATATATAGTTCAATGTTTCCTTTTATTCAATGCAAAATAATGGAAATATTATTACAAGCTTAAACATTCACTAGATTGTCTAAAATTTTTAAACAGATTGTATTAGTACCCTTAGGGACTGAACTTTATAACTGAGCATTGCAAATTTTGCGTTGATAATGTATTTTAAAATACTGACGCCTTTTGTTTCCCGAAATAGTAATTTTAAAAATTAATGCATTTTTATATAAGCAAGGAAGTTTTTGTATGGAATATTTCTTTTTTCAAAAAAAATAAAATAAATAAATGAATAAATAAATAAATAAATAATAATCATTTTTAACATCTTGAATTCAAATTGTGCTTTTAACAATCACGAGTGTGTGTGTGTGTGTGTTTGTGTGTAGGCGTGCGTGTGTAGGGCAAGGGTGCGTGTGGTCTGAAATTTCAGAAATTCCGTATATTCTGGGTTGCTGTTTCCGAAAATTTTCGACTGACAACACTTCTAAAACTGAAAAAATTCAAAATAAAAGACGTTTAAAATATTTTTTTCCTCCATGATTTCAATGATTTTTGTATTCATATTTGAAGAGTTTTTACGGGGGTAGGGGAGTTCGCGCTTTCTCATAGTTTTCGAAAATTTCACACTGTCTTCAGAAAATTTTATTTGAGTCCGCTTGCACTCCTGGTAAGGGTGCGTATGTGTAGGGGTGCGCGTGTGCGTAGAGATGCGCGCCTGTGTGTAGGGGTGCGCTTGTGTGTGTAGGGATATGTGTGTGTGTATATGTGCACGTATGTAGGCATGCGCGTGGGTGTGTAGACATGTATGCAGAGTAGTAGGGTGGTCCTTAAAACTAAACTTTTGAAATTTGAACGGGCCACCCTCCCATTTTTGTTCATGGCCTAAAATAAGACTTCCACAAACATTTCAGACAAAAAATGTATTTTAGGAGTCTCTACCAAGCTTCAAAATTGTGAAAAATCAGCATTTTCCCCAAAAATTTAAATGAGCTTTACTGTAAACTGAAAAATGAATAAATAAAATCAATACCACCTGCTGTTTACACAAGAAGTCTATCTTCCCCTTGTACACGGTAGAAGGGAGTAAAATTCAAGTTTAATATTTTGATGTAAGATTTTACGAATATGTTCAGAGAGCAAGATTGGTGAATTTTATTTTCTTTCATTGGGGAATAATACTATAATGGCTCCGCTTTTTTGGTAAAATGGGTAAAGTAGAAGCAAAATAGTTGAAGAAAGAAGCAATGCTCATTAAAAAAAGAGATTAGTTTGGAAAAAATTAAGAAAGGTGAGGAAGAAAATACAAGACTGCTGTTTAAACGAGTACAAACTCCTTTAGAGGAAAATGAAGGTAAATGTGACTTGTTTGAAAGTTACAGCTATTCTTTAAACGCAAACCTAAGTTTTTCGTGCAATTCACCTTTTTGCAAAAGAAAAAGAGGTAGGAAAAATATTCTAAATAATGATGTTGTTGTAAGTCTTGATGCAGCAAAGTTGAGTGACACAAAAGCAGCTGTTTTCTTGACAACCACGCTTAAAGGCGTAAGTTATGATCCATCGTTATACAACTTAAACAAACCCTCTATTCCGAATTTTAGAATGACAAGCAGAAAGAACACTGCCCAATATTTGAAAAGTAAATTCTTACTTGATATTACTTTAACCATTTACATTGATCGAAAACTTTTAGAAGACATTGCAGGCATAGAAACTGATGACTGAATACCAATCATTGTTTCAGGATAAGCTATTAAGCAATTACCTTCGGTACCGAAACACCAATAGAGAACAGGAGAAGCAATAGCTTCGTTTGTTTGCGAGACCCTAGAATCCTGACAGTGACCAAGTCAAATGCCTGTGTTTTGATATAACACTGTAAAAAACGATTCAGAAACGTTCCTGAAAAAAAAAAATAGGCAGCTGATGTGCCCAATTTCTGCCAGTAACATATCTCGCAAAAACCAGGAACGTTTTCCGTTAAAATTCAGGAATCTTCCTCAGATCATCCAGAAATATTCCCGTATGACGCTAGCCGCGTCGCTGGAACTTCAGAGGAATCTTAGGTAAGGATAATATTGCAGCTTCGAAACTATATTGCAGACACGGCCAAAGCTAAGCCAGAATTGCAAGTAAGTATTAAGCATAACACTCCATTGCAATTCCAGCAAGCTACGTAGTCCAAAGACTTATTCGCATCCTTTGGGAGCTTAAATCAGTCTGGACGGGCCGCAATTGAATAAAAGCTGATACACGTTATAAATACTGTCAGTTAATCTTTAAACTGGGAGCTAAAACTATTTTTTACAACAGTGAGAATTCTGCATTCATGCAACTTGCAGCAATTCAGGAAACTTTTTGACAATGATACTTGATATTACCAGGAAGTGTATAAAAACCATTGAAATGCTGAGACGTTACATGAAAATACTCAGCAACATTTCGGAATTTTTTTACAGTGAACTTTGACAAACACAGGACCACGAAAAAGAGTATGTGGCCTCATTGAGAAAACACTTAACAGAGAATTACTCTGGATGGCTTGTCGCTGTTATGTTCTTGAAATAATGCTTGAGGCTGCTGTGGTTAAATCTATTTTATCATCAACAGGCCCTGAAATACTGATATTCAAAATGTTTAAACACTTTTAGAATTCCATTGATCACATTAGTTTTCAAACTACCATATCTGATGTTTTTATCCACGAGAAAGTAATCCAAAATGCACCAGATATCGTCGAGTTTGCCAAGAATCAACTTGACCAGTTCCAACCTCAAGATGACTGCAAAGAACTTTTAGATATGACCATCATATTTTTTGGAGGAACTTTCAAAAGGAGAATACGCTTCAGAGCTCCAGAGGGGTTATACCGTGCTTGAAACAATGGGCATGATGGATGGCAAAGGCAAATTACGCTGTTAAAATTTATTTATTTAGAGATTATATGAACTTTAAGAAAAAGAAAAAGCTGGCATTCGCTAGAAATGTTGGTTTGTAGTAAAATGCTATGTAAAAAGCTGGTTTCGTGCAGCAACAGTTTGTTTTGCTCCCAAAAATGATTTGCAACTCTTAAAAAGCCTAAAAAAGTGTAAAAGGGTTAGTTTTGAGATTTTAAGAGCTCGTCGCTGTTGCGTTTTTCGACGATTGTGTTCCTCAAGAAATGAAAAGGAAGATAGTGGACGCTTTACAAAGAAAAGGAGGTGATAAACCCTTAAAGAGAGCCCAAATAGATCCAGATAGTCCTTAAAAAGGGTTTGAATGATTTTGCATCGAGCAACATAATGCGGTTTTTTAAAACTTAGAGTATATCTTTAGAATTTTTACAAAAAGATGTGCCAGAATGAAAAGACAAATCCTACAAGCAAAGTAAAGAAGTTGTTAGTTTATTAAAAGTTGTAAATAATGTATCGGAACGTGGAGTTGCACTAATGGAAGAATAGGAAAAACTTCTTACAAAAGACGAAGAACAAAAGCAGTACTTGTTGCTGTTAGTGAAACGGTTCAGAAGCAAATACCCGGACCCTAAATGTACCTTATTGTCTTAAAAGGCAATATACTGTGTTTTGGTTTTTTATTTATGTTAATTGAAAGAGGTTTTTTTTAAATCTTAATAGATGTGCTTAGTTATCAATTGTAAGAAATGTTTAATAAAAATTGTTTCTTTAACCGTAAATGCGTAAATTTGAAATTTTTCTAAAAGTTAAAAAAGTTTCACACTGTAAAAAAATTCCGAAACTTGACTAGCTATTTCCTTGGAACGTTTCGGGATTTGAGAGAAATTGACCTATTTCCCCATAAAATCCAGTATCTTCGCCAAAAAGTTTCCTGAATTGCTAAAGATGCACGAATAAAAACTTTCCACTGATGTGAAAACTATTTTCTGCTACCAGTTTATAGATTGACTGAGAGTTTATTAAGTCGACTTTAGCTTGAATTTACAACCTGTCCGGTTTGATTAAATTTCCGAAGGTCACAAATAAGTCACTGGACAGTTGCAGTTCTTCGAACCCGAAATTCTAGGCTGAACCATGCTTGGTTCTTGCTTGCAGCCTTCGTGGGCTGTGGTTGCTCTAATGCTTCTGGAGCTTTCTTGGTAAATCAGGAAAGCTTCTTATCGATAACATTAAGCCAACTTATTTTTTCTAGAAGGTTTCCGAGGCATGATTGGCTTTAACAGGGGAGATTTTCAAAAAATTCAGAAAGTTTCAATTATAATTTCAGAAAGGTTACTGATTTTTAGAGGAAAACACTCCTGGTTTTTTCAAGATATGTTACAGACGGAAATTGGGCACATCAGCTGCCTATTATTTTCAAGGTACGCTTCTGAATCGCTGCAGCTGCGTTAGCGACCTCTAAAATTTTTCTTAAAAATCTTAAAACATTACAGTAATTCTTCATACTAGATTGAAACTAGGGGGTGACCCGTTGAAAATTCAGTTTTATTTTTTAACCTCATATAAGAACCACCCTAAAGTGTAGGCATGCGTGCATGTTTGTGTGAATGTGTGTGTGCATGGGCAGGCGTGTGTGTATGTGCATGAGCAGGCTTGCGTGTCGTGCATGAGCAGGCCTGTGTGCGTTTGTAGGCGCGCGTGTGTGTGTGTGCAGACATGTATGTGTAGGATATGGACACCAGGAGGAGACGGTGCTCGCTGAAGTAGCAGCATTCTCGAGTCAGTCGACGGCAATGCTGCAGAAAGAGGCGGGGTCAAAAATTAAATCAAAGGCTGGACGCCTAAAACGGTCAAGTGAGAACAATATGCAATTCTTGATTGTTCAAAAAAAAAAAAAGAAACTTCGTCATGCGGCATTAAGGTCTTTAGTAATATCCCTTATTTTAAGTGAAAAAAGGTTTATAAAAAAGTTAAGGATTTTTTTTTATGTTGCCAGTTAAAAAATTGTGTACATAATGAATTTTCAGTATATTTTAATTCTCATTGGAAATAGTTTCTATCTATTTTTCAATAATCTACGAAAGTAATGAAAGTACTTAAGCAACACAAATTTATCACCCAAATAAATAGTTTTTATTTTTCTCTATTGAACACACTACAATGCAGCATTTATCAGATAGATATTCTTATTATATCACACATAAAGCAGTGAGAAGCAAAGGGATGTAAGTGCCGAAATTCATAATTTGGAAATAACTGGTACGCGTGGTAGGTGAACCTCTCCTCTGTTTTGGTTCAAGATATATAGTACCTGCAGCCCTGGTAGGAACTGCTGTAAAGGATAGTTTAGAAACTTTTCAATGAAAGCCTCTCTGGAACCGGAACTTTAAACGCGTTTTGTTCAAAATTTGAATCTGTCCACATACATTCCGTTTGCTTCTCACTGCCACGGTAGTGTTTAAAAACTGAAATAAGAGTTATATCGAGAAACGTTACGTTACTCAAAGATTTTATATTGATATTTCTTATTCATTTTTGATTGTTAATTTTAGCTACCCGTGATTTCTTCCGAATTGTGGATCCCTGTAGAATCCCTGTTGATGGGTATTCCTGTACGAAATATTTCAAATGGTAGACAATCCACGACCTAACGCTACAGTCAGTGGCAGGAGGGAGAATAATCTGAAGCTTTAAGTTAAGCACTGTTTGAAAAAAAAAAATCAGGAACGTTCCTCGAAAACACGACAGCTAATGAGCCTAATTTTGGCCAGTAAAATATCCAGAAATGTTTCCTGCTAAAAGTCAAAATCCTTCCTTAAATTAACTTGAAAGCTTCCTAATAAATTCAGAAATCTTCCCAATAAGAGCCAGCCACCTTTCTGAATTAAACCAGAAACTTTCCACGAACACTTACTCGTATGTATGTTTACATAAAAAAGTCTGGATTCGACAAGAAATCTCCAAAAACAATTTTGATCAAAAACTAAGGATGAATTTCAAGAAAGTACCACATAGATCATCGACCTGTAATTCCTGCACACCAAAAGTATAAAGAGACTTAAGTTTGCTCCCGTTTGATACTCAGCCAATCTAGAAGGGCCGTAACAGAGCTATAGGCGATATACCTAATAAAGAAGATGAGTATATCCTCACGTTAAAATTCAAAAATATTTTTCACATCAGTGAGAAACCCGTAGTTATCCATTTTGATGCAATTTAGCAAACTTATCGCAACAATGCTTGATATTCAACGAAAGTGGTAAACTGGAAACGCGTAAAATTACGCAACGTTACCTGGAAGTAATCTGGAAGTAAACGTTTCGGAATTTTCTTACAATGAGGAAAAGCAAAAAAAAAAAAAAAAAATCATTTAATATCCAGATTAATGACAAAGAACTTGCATTATCATGATGTCAAAATTTTAGCAGTAGTTTTTGCTACTGCTAAAGAAACGCCTGGCATAGTCGATACACAATTTACAGTTTGATTTTTCAAATTTTGTGGCTCATGTTAAATACAGAAAAAAATCAAAAAATGCTATTTTTTCATCAATTAGTGATTTCAAAAGCTTTGATGACGTACTTTTTTCCATTTAAAAAAAGCATTTTTTCAAAGTGTATCAATTTGACTCAGCGTGGGTCAAGTTGATACCGGGTTCTTAGACCAGGAAGGGTCATCTTTTAAAACGCGTTTCTAACGCTAATTGCTAGTCAACATTGTGACACAATTTCTAGTAGCATCATATTGCGAGATTCCATTGACAAGTTAAAGAAAGCTGTTGGGATTACGTTTGCACGAAAGAAAGGGATGATTCAACAAGTGTGACCAAGTGTGTTCCCTATTTGTTCTTGAGTGCGTTACGCAATATATTCTTAAACGCGCCCCTAATATGTTCTCAAATGTGTGCCCAGGTTATGAGTTAACAAATATCCTGAGTGGGACACATTGGGTATAATTTTGGAATAGATTTGGGACACATATAAATACACTTTTTTTAACGGAGCACATTCTGAATCTATTTTCCTACACATTAAGGCAACTCGAACACTTTTCTTGAACTGAAGTGCTTCAAATGCGTTACCAATGTGTACTCAGCACCAGAGTTACCATTTGGCCCAGGAAACTTGGCCTAGAGGCCCCTAAAATTTACCAATTAAATAAAAATCTTCCAAAATGTGGCTTTAGTTTGGTTGTTATAGTGTTAAAAATCAAGAACGATGCATAAAGAGTATACCAATGTGACTTTTAATATCAAAACAGCTTTTTTTTTTGCGGCTTAGCATTTTATTGGCTTAGTTTACACCTTTAGGCAGATATGTAATACCAGAAAATGTGTGTGATCACCGTGCTTCAACAGTTTAGTCAATTTTGCTAACGAAGGGGAACCCTCCCGATGTTTACTGTAATAAGATTTTCAAATCTGGCCCTGTAAATTAGCAGTGCAACGTTTCATCTTGATGAAGATAATGACACTGTTTTGATAATCCAGCCTTTTCCTCATTTATATCGATTTCGGTCTCCGTAACTCGACATATTGTGAAGTGTAATTTTAAATCAGAAGCATGTTAGGGATTTTCTTGAAAACCCTTCTTAGTTTCAATAATATTTAGTAATTTAAAGTAGCTTGCAGATCCTATGATGGGAACGTTTAAAAAGAAATTAAGTTAGAGAAATTGAAACATATCTCATTAGTGTAGGAAGATATTTCTAAAATTTTGGGAGCATTTCTGATTCATGCATATTTCTGAACTTTTCTTTTAGTTCCTTTACAGTTTCTACCAACTTTCATAAATCATTCAAAAATTGCAAGCAGCAGCATGAGTAATGAACCATGAATGTTAGCTCAAAATTGTACGAAATAACTTGGAAAGCTTTTATTTATGATGTTAAAACCATAATTGCTCTGTTGAACCCTACTGCTGTGAATATGTGAGTGAAGTACTTCAAAACCGCGTAAGTTATGAAATCAAGTTTTAAGTGCGTTTTATGAAGTTGTAAATGAAACAGTTCAAAGTTGTTTTGGTAAAACAAATCTTGGGAAAAGTTTTGTGACTAAAATTGATGCTGAGCTGAGACTATTTTGCCGTCAGAAGGTTAAGGTCAGTATCAGTAGAAATTAGTTTTAAGATACTTGAAGAACCGCGTTTTGGATCCTATACTATCAATAGTTAAATGTTGAAGTTTGACTTTTTTTCTTGTTTTATATTCAGCGGAAATCAAATAAGCAAGTTTGTATAACAAAACTAAAGTATAATACATGTAAACAGCTCCTGATTACCGTACAGGCCTACTAGGCCTGAACCTGGGGCCCCATCTTCCTCAGGGGTACCAAATGTTTTTGAAACTTATGCATAGCTTTGAAAAACCATGTTTTTTTGAAAAAGTAATAAGAATTTTGTGAAAATAATAAAAATTAATGATTTATTAATTGAAAACATACCTTTTAAATAATGTTAAACATTATTTTCCATAGACACAAAATGATAGAATAGAGAGTGGGGCCTCCTAAACATTGCGGGCCTTGGGCCTCACTTTTAGTTAGTCGGACCCTGCATGAGAAAAATGCAAGACAATGAAAACTTGCAGATACTGCCCGTTGTCTTCCTACGGCATTAATAGTCAGTTTTAAGAGACAAATCATTGTGAGTTATTTATTTTAGTTGGCTTTTTTTAGAGCAATATCAAAATTTGTGTTTCATTAGTTTTCATTCCAAAATTTAAAGCAATATGAAGATGCGATGATGGATGTTTGTTAAGGAAATTTTATTTTTGAAAAAAAAAGCTGCTGTAAGTTTTGTCATGGAGTGTTACATAATTAAATGACGCTCAGACGAATATACGTTAAAGCTCATTATAAATATCGTTCTGAATATTCTGAATAATACATAATAATAATGAAGAATAATAAGAACCTGCAGTTTAAATGAATATTTTATCCCTCTCTCTCTCTCTCTCGCTCAAAAAAAAAACTGACCCTCGAAAATTCAAAAAGTGCTAAGTTAATAATACGTTTAACAGTAACTACTTGAACTACTTACAAAATTCATGTAAAGCTAAAGAAGAAAATTACATAGAACGTTGTTTCGGAAATTTGCATTGAAATAAGACGAAAACAAAAATTTCTAAAACGAATATGCAGAAAATGCAGAAGCTTATATCCATTAAAAAATTCTGCAGAAGAATTTCACGAAGAATAATACTTTTTCAACGAGAATTGTGAAACAGATCTTCCACAGTTATGTGTGAAAAGAAATAAAAAACTTTGGAGGCGATAAGAAACTTTAGAAAATATTGGGAGATATTGAGATGCAAGTTGCAACTGTTCTCACGCTACAGAAGCAGATTTAGGTCTTAGAAAAAAATCAAGAACGGAAATCTAAAAACCGGAAATGAAAAGCTTTATGTAGAAAAGAATCTTCTTTGAAACAATGCACGAAATCTACTTTAAAAGAAGTTTCAATTAAATGTGAATATTTTTTATAAAATAGCATTTTCATGTGATGTGACGTGAACTGGGTTATGCCTCAGCATAATATATTTTTACTTCCTTTTACAAAAAAGGAAGTATTGTATTCGCGAGAAAATTTTCACTCAAAATTCGGCCTTAATTTCCCCTTTGCTCACCCCTGAATTAATGTTGAGTTTTTTTTTTCAACCCGGCTACACGTGAATATATGCCTAGGAACGTACAGACACCCTAAATATCCATTTTGACGATCCCCGAGTTAATTAGAACGAGTTTTCTCGTGACGTCTGTATGTACGTATGTATGTGCGTATGTATGTATGTCGCATAACTCATGAACGGTACGTCCTAGAAAGTTGAAATTTGGTACATAGACTCCTGGTGGAGTCTAGTTGCGCACCTTTCCTTTTGGTTGCATTCGGGTGTTTCTAAAGGGATCTTTTGCCCCTTTTGGGGGGGAAATAATTGTTAATTTCGATGTATACTCAATTGGTATTATAATTTGGCGGACATTTGGCGATATATCGCCAGTCTTTTGTCACCAAGTTTTGTCGCCAACTTGGTGACAAATTTGGCGATTTTTTTAAAAATCGTTTCAATTTGGCCTCTGGTGGTGATATTTAGAGAGTCGTAAACAATTGAATAGCATTAAAATTGCCAATAATGGGAAAATGACATTAAAATTGGAGTTAAAGGAAGTCATGTGCGAGTCAAGTGTGTGTCAGCTCGTTAATTTATGTCGTAGAAGCAATGAAAAAAAAAAAAAAAAAACACATATGTTTTGGTAGATTTTATGAGTGAAAATTGTGTGCATGCAGATCTCATTATTTATAGAATTAGTAGATCTCGAGTTGTGAGATCTGAGGAGTAGAAAAGATTTAAATAATAAACTATTTTCTGCCAACGAGTACTTCTTTTGCGCCTCAAATTTTGGTTATTTGGTAAAAAATGTTCACCTTATAGGAAAACTTTAATTTTTCTAGGGAGGGAGGATTACATTGCACGTTAAACATGTGATTCACACTTGGGATTTTTCTAAACATCCTACTTCTCTTTTTACCACCCTTCTATTTTAACCGTTCCTCTTTTTTTTCCTTTTCACAATTTTCTTCCTGTTTTAAGCATCCCTAATTCATTTTTTAACTGTCATTCTTTCCTTTATTTTTATTTTTTCTTTTTTGTCGTCCCCATACCATTGCCTCTGTGTCTTCTTTCTCTTCTTCTGATTATTGTTATTTCTCTTCATCTTTCTTCCAATTTCTCCTCTTTCTTTCGCACGACCCGTATGATTTCTCAAAACTTATGTAATTGTTGTTTACAATTCAGAAAGACTGGTCAAATGTTAAAGCCAAACACATTTGAATTTGTTTTCACTAGATCTAAACGAATAAAGGAATAAAATTTCACTTTAACTAAAAGATGCCTAATTTTCCGTATAAAAACATCAATTTACTACAACCAGCTAATTTTTTCTTCAACTGGGTTAGTCTGAGACTTAATTGACAAATAACTTTAAAATACATTGTAAAAACGATTCAGAAACGTTCCTGGAAAATAATGGGCAGCTGATGTGCCCAATTTCTCTCAGTAATCTATCTTACAAAAAACAGGAACGTTTTTCGCCAAAACTCAGTAACCTTCCTGAAATTATCCCAAAAGCCCCGCTCCCTCAAGTATTCCAAAATATTCCCGTTTAAAGCCAGTCGTGCCTCTGTATTTTAGGAATAAACTTAGTTGGGTATTATATAAGTGCTAGGCACCTTCCTGAGTTTCCAGGGGATCTCCATAGGCAGCATTGTAAACATGGCAAAAGCTAAGACCGAATTTTACTGGTTCGCAATTCTAGCAAAGCTACGTATTCCATAGACTGATTACCGACACTTTGGACGCCTTGTCAGTCTGTACGAGCCACAGTCGAGTAGAAGCCGATACACTTTATAAATACGCTCGGTTAATCTTTAAACTGGAGCTAAAAATATTTTTCACAACAGTGAGAAATCTGCATTCTTGCGACTTGCAGCAATTCAGAAAACTTTCTGACAAGGGTACTTGATTTTTTAAGGAAGTGGATAAAAACCATTGAAATCCCGAAACGTTACACGGAGATACCCAGTAACGTATCGGATTTTTTTTTTTTTTTTACAGTGTAGTTAACACAGATTCCTTAAAATAAAACATACGTCATATATGTAAAAACAAAATTGAATGATGTAAAAACAATATGGAGTTATTTGTTAGGACAGACTGACAAACAGTTAACTCAACTCAAAATTTTACCTACATTTTCTTTTTAATTTATTGTTTTTTAATTAACTTTTCCAATATATGTTAATATGATTATCCAATATCTATTATATAGAATGTTTATGTTTGTTTGTTTTCTCTTCTTCTCTTGTTTGTGTTCTTTTTGAAATACATTGAGTTTTACCACCCTTTTTTGAAAATTGTTGCTTGAAAATATGCTAAGAACATATTTTTCGGTGACAGGCTCACTAAGAAAAACAATTTAATTAATTATTAAGAGCTTTCGCGTGCAAAATAAGTGTAGAAAAAACTTCCAATATTATGAGTTTTATTTTTCACAACAAGCAGTACACTGTAAAAAAATTCAGAAACATTACTGACTATTTCCGTGTAACCTTTCGGGATTTCAGTGGTTTTTATCCACTTCCTGGAAATATCAAGTATCACTGACAAAAAGTTTCCTGAACTGCTACAAGTTTCACGGCTGCAGGCTTCTCTCTGCTGTAAAAAATATGTTTAGCTCCCAGTTTAAAGATTAATTGAGAGTATTTATAAGGTGTATTGGCTTCATTTCGTTTACGGCTCGTCCATGCTGATTAAACTCCCAAAGGGAGCGAATCAGTATGGACTTCGTAGCTTTGCAAGAATTGCAAGCAAAGTGGGATGCTTGATACTTACTTGCAATTCTAGCTTAGCTTTGGCCATGCTTGCAGTACTGCTTTTGGTACTGTCTTGATAAATCAGGAAGGTGGCGAAATGTAATTTTATCCCTACCAGAGATACAACGGCTTTAATCGGTAAGATTTCTGCATTTTTCAGGAAGGTTACTGAATTTTAGGGGAAAACTTTCCTGGTTTTTGCGAGATATGTTACTGGCAGAAAATGGGCACTTCAGCTGCCTATTATTTTCCAGGAACGTTTCTGAATCGTTTTTACAGTGTAGCATCCATTATTACAATGCGCCCTAATGGATAAGATTAAACACGTCTTGAACGTGTTGTATTACTTTTATAGTTTGCATATTGCCAAATGTAAGTACATTCTATTTCCACGACATTCTTCAAATTCTAAAAATAAAGCTTTATTAAGATGTATAATAAAACTAAAGTAACAAATATTTATAGATCCAAGACTGATTGACTCCAGTTTTTCTTTCACAGGTTTTTAGTCTAACAGAATAAGAAGAAAAATGTACTTTCTACCTCTATTACTTTTATCTATATAAAGTATGTTCCTCCCTTTTTTGTCGCGTTGTAGCTCCTTTTAGGAAACACTCAGACATATTAGAAGAATTCCCTAAGCTTAGGAGTCGTAATACTGAGGGGATCAATCGGTCGTAGAAAAAAAATAGAAAACAATAAATAAAATTCTTTACTGTGATGAATGAATGGAAGTTATCAGTAACTAGAGGAAATCTCTCGAAAAGCAAAACCGGGCCTTTACTATTTAATCAAATGCAGTCTTTCAACATTTCTGACGAATTGGGACATCGGGCAAACGTGATAAAAGATTTGTTTTATTTGAAAAATTGAAATATTTTTAGTTTAAAGAAACAATAATCTTCTTGTAGAAAGAAATAAATTTTCAAAGATATGTGTTTTTGGTAAACTTCGTCAGGTATTTTCGGTTTTCCGAAAAATAAATCATTTCGAAGCTTAAAGGATACTTTCTCCAGAGATAAACTACTTGCATATCCTTTTTGAACGTCATACGAGTTTGTTATACGCTTTGTTTGTTTGTAATGTTTTAATAATGGTAATCTCATCGCATTGTGTTCTTTAGCTAGGAGGAAGTTCCAAATTTAATCATCAGGAAGATGAAGTTATGTAAATCAGTGAACGCCCGAAAATAACAAAATTATCAACTATATGTGTTGCCTAGCGTTGCAAGGTCTTTCTCGACAATAAAAGTTGTGTCTGGTGATGCATGTTTAACAGTTAGGCTCAAGAAACAAAAAACAAAATAGTGTTAAGTTTCCCGTCAGCATGTAGAAAGGAGCAGTTTTTTAACTCTTAAAATTTAGACCTCGTTTAATTTTTTGAAAGTTTCAAACATTCGGTAAGTGTTATCAATAGGAGTAAACATTACGTTTCACGGTGGCGCCCTCCCCCCCCCCATATGAACTTCTGATCATCAAAAGACGTCTGTGCGTAAAATTTGGCAAAGTTCTGACGTAAACAATAGGTTTGTATACACCCGCGTACACATAAGCATACACTTATATATATATACATACTAGCGACCTGTCCCGACCTTGTTCGGTTTTTAAAAAAAACCTATATATCTTAAATAAATATTTTGCTGATACTTTTTAGTTTAAAATTAAATATAATAAGCAACATTTTTTATTTCGTTTTCGCAACATTTATTTACCTCATTTCTTCATCAAGAGAGACGAATATAGAATCCCCAGTGAACAATACAATCTTCTCGTATGTAACGTTGTACTACATATCGTATAGCTGTACGTTTGAACTTCAGATTTGATGATGATGATGGCATAAGGAATTTTCAATGGAAATTGTGATCACTTAAATTGGAAAATCAATTATGCAGGGACCATGGGGATGTAAGGCAAATGAGCAAACTAATCTGCTGCAGGGGCTGTAAGAACTATAAACTCAATCATATTATTCGGTAGTGATTTTAATTGGGGTCCAATTCCCAACATTGAAAAAAATATATATGCAAATTAAAGTTGAGCAATAAAATTTATTTGGCTATCGCCTTTAATGTTTATAATATGAAGAGAAGTCCTGAGGAGTTAAGGAGCCCATGTACACGATACAAAACGTTGTTGGCAAAACCTATTGTCCCCTAGCACATCCACGTGTAATTTTTTTGACAAAAAGTCTTGGTTTCAGGATAACCAATCAGGATCAACTCATTTATAGAGAGAATTTACCAATTTATCTATTTTGATAAGATATCCTGTACCATGTGTTTTCCGATTACTTTCTTGCACTAAAAGACTCGAGTAATGCTTTACCACCACCTCCTAAAACGGGCTCTTATAGATTGAAAAGCGATAGCTTTGTGCAAGGTAAATTAGATAAAAATGGAACTACATTTAAAAGCACAAAAAGGATAAAAAGTTTTTAAAAACGCAAACATGTTTCGGAGGCAATAGCCTCCTTCCTCAGTCCGAAATGAACAAATGGATGAATCAAGGTCAAGGGAGAGTTTAAATGCAGTAACCGGAAAAACATTGACCAATCAGCTATCAGCGAATGCTGAGGCAAAATATGACGTATTCTGACATGTAAGATTGAATAAGATTGGAGAAAAATGCGGAACAGCAAAAGACTCATTGCAAAGATTATTTAAGTTTTTATGAATGTATAGGGCTCTTATAGTTTTTCTTAAGATACAGAAATTGTACAGGGCTCCTAAAAGGAGACGATTTTAATCAGGCTTAAAGTATATCTGCACGCGTTTCTCTAGGGCACCACAGGAAGAGTGTGATAAAGACACCGTCAAATACAAAAGTGACACCTCTCAAAATTTTGTCTGAACCTTTTTGGCTTTTCCGGGTCTTATTTACGCCTTCTATAGCTAAACGGTGCACTGTCAAAAAATTCCGAAACGTTACTCGGTATTTCCGTGTTACGTTTCGTGACTTTAATGGTTTTTATCCACTTCCTGGAAAACTCAAGTACCATTACCAAAAAGTTTCCTGAATGGTTACAGTTGCACGAATGCAGACTTTTCACTATTGTGAAAAATATTTTTATCTCCCAGTTTAAAGATTGACTGAGCGTATTTGTTAAGTGCATCGGCTTCAAGCAACTTACGGCCTGCCCATGCTAAGTAAACTTCCATAGGGAGCGAATAAGTATGGACTACGTTGCTTTTCAAGAATTGCAAGCGAGTAAAATACTCATCACTTTCTTGCTATTCTCGCTTAGCTTTGGCCATATTTGCAATAATGCTCTTGGAACTTTCTGATAAATCAGGAAGATGCCAAGCTATTACATTATACCTTTAAGTTCACTCTGATTTTCGAGGGACACAACTGGCTTTTAACGGGAAGACTTCTGAATTTTTCAGGAGGCTTCCAGGATAATATCAGGAGGGTTACTGAATTTTTTCGGAAAACATTCCTGGATTTTGCAAGATATGTTACTGTTAGAAATTGGGCGCATCAGCTGCCCATTATTTTCCAGGAACATTTCTGAATCGTTTTTACAGTGTGGTTAATCAAACATTTGTCTCACATAAGGGGACATCGCAGAGACTTTCTGGAGGTGATATTCAAAATAAGTTAGATGTGGAACGGTCAGTTTTTCCGTCACTAAGTAAAGTCATGGCAGTTCCATAAAAGAAACATCTCTAAAGCCTGCTGATCGATTTTTAACTACTGTTTCATTTATTAAGTTTTCCCGTTTCACCGGGTATGTGGAGAAAAAGTAATTTGCGTTCCTGGTTTTCATGTATCAATCTTGGTTTTACAGAATTATTTTTGTTGATTCTCTGCTGCAATGGCAAACAAAAGTATCCTACTCAGTTTCTGCTTCATTAACAAATTTTACCTTATATTTAAATTGGACTGTCGTTTATACATTGTAAAAACAATTAAGAAACGTTCTTGGAAAATAATGTTCAGCTGATGTGCCAAATTTCTGCAAGAAACGTACAACAATAAAAAAAAATTCTGCTAAAATTAGTAACTTTTCTGAAATTATCCTGGATTAATTCTGAAGAAAACCGTTACCTTTCCGGTTCCAGCCAGTCGTGTTACTTGGAATCTGAAGTAGGTGTAATATATTAACTTCGCCAGAAGAGCTCCAAAAGCTTTTTTTAAATCATGGCCACAGAATTAACTAAATTGCAAGCGAGTACCATAAATCTAACTCGCTTGCGGCGCTACGGAATTTAGAGATTCATTTGCTCTTATTACGAGCGCAGGCATTCTGGTCTGACCATAGCTTAGCTGACGCCGATACACTTATTAAATAAGTTCAGTTAACATACTGGTTGCAAAAAATATTTTTTACAAGAGCGAGATGTAAGCATTCGTACTACTTTTAGAAATTCAATAAGCTTTTTGACAAAAATACTTGATTTTTCCCAGGAAGAGAATAAAATCATGGGAAATCCCGAAACATTCCACTTAAATAATCAGCAATGCTTCGTTTTTTTTTTTTTTTTTTTTTACACTGTGTCATTTAACACTAAACGACATTCATAGTATTTCTGCCGATGTTCTCCTTGCAATATGCCATCATAAAGACCTTTTTGAAATGTTTGCCATATAGCAACCGGATTTAAAAGGTGACATAAAAGTTAAAATAGCTATAAATAATTCTCTGCGTTTAGAAGCGAAGTAAGAAAGTTACATGTATCAAAAAGCTTAGTTTCCGAAGTTTGTCGTCCTCTATAAGATCGACTTCGATACTTGCTGCTTAAAAGGTCGGCGAACCTTTAACTGTCAAAAGACTTTGGGAATATATTGGACCAAGAAAATGTTCTAAATAAATTCTTACGTGACAAAATTCCGATTGGCTAATAGGATAAACATTGTAATTCGTCTAAGAGTTGAGCCTTTCTCAATCCCGGGATGTCTATCAACTTCTTGTACTCGTTTTCGTTTGAAAAGTTGATTTTTTTACATGTCTCTACTTTTTTTGGGGGGGTGGGATTTTTTCCTGATATTATATTTGTGAGTTACATTCTTTAATTATATCGTTTTAAATGCCTAAATATGATCATAAAGAATATTTCTCCAAATATTTTTTATTCTTTTTCATCTTTGTCAATGTCTTTCCTATTGAATGTAATTTGTACGTCATTGTTTTAACTCTTGACTTTGAATGTTTGGTAATTGAGTGCAGTTACTCTTTAAGTTTAGAATTTGCTAAATTACATGTACTTAAATAGATTCAATAGCGGATGTTTTTCATTTCGATTTTAGTATGAATCAAAAACTTTAAAACACAGCCCTAAATGCAATCAAAGTTACAACCTTGAGAAGTAAGGAAAAATATCGTCTATCTGCGCTATTTGAATTAAAACACTAATTTGCTCAAAGCGAATTTTAGTTATAATTCGTGTGGATATATTTTGAGGCATTAGCATTCTTCGACTCTAATTAGTCTGCAATGTTCGATGCTAAGATTATGTGTATACACTGTAACAAATTTCGGAAACGTTTCTAGATATATCGGAAACGTTTCCGAAATAGTAGGAATCCTTCATCCAATAGCGAACTCCTCATTATTCAGAAAGCTTTTTGTTATTTCAAGAAATCTAGAAGCGGAAGAGATGACGCAACGCTTCGAAACGTATTTCATCCTTCCAACACGAGCACCAATGAGTCGGGAAATATTTTTTTCTTATCTATGGTTGCTGCAGTCAGCAACTGTTTAGCATTGGAATGCTTGTTATTTCATGTCTAGAGAGTAGCAAAATGTGTCGAAACTAATTTTACGCCTTTGCATTTTGGACTGCCCTTGACTTTTTAGACGATGTACGCAGTTATTAAGTTAGTTAATAACCATTTGCTTCTTTACAATTTCCAGTGCTACTATAATTAGATATATATTGTGGGTTCAAGCGTGAATAGTTTCAACACGTTTATACTTAATGAAACGAAACCCTTTGGATTACTTATTCAGTTGTAATGGAGGTACTTAGATTTTCTTCCGCTCATGTTCACTTGTAAGTATTAATGAATATTTTAAAACATGTTGTTATATACATTTATATTTTTGTTGATTTGCATTTGATGAGGCTCTAATCGTAACTGTTTTTGGGTTTATCGAATTAATTTAAAGTTATCCTACATACCTATGTGCGCGATGTACTATTTGTTGTAACCAACCGAAACTGATTAATTACGCAAAAGAAAAAAGATTTATATTTGAAAAGCAATCACAGAAAAGTTATTTCGAAATACTTGGATGTACGTACATTTTGGTTCAAAAAGAAAAAAAATCAATTGTTTAATTCATTAAAAAATTGGTAATGCAAATGTTTTCTAGTATTGTAATATGCTTCACAAAAAATGTGCCAGTATTATATATTTTTTTATTATAATTTATTCATTCATTTAAAAAACATTTATACCATTAGAAAATGTCCCAGTTATCTATTAGTAAGCAACATAGTTATGCAATTAATTCATGTGCTTATTCATTTTGTTTAATGTGGTTGACAATAAAAAATTCCTTGACATTAGTTTACCTCACCCATTTCTCTGTTGGCACTTTTCGGTACACTTTGTACGTCAGAGAAATTGACTTGAGGTGAACGAATTCTGGAACGCGAAGGGTAGGTAAGTTTTGTCAAATTTTATTCGAAAATAAAAGCTATCAAGTTTGATACAAGATATGTTTTTAAGTTCTGCATTAAAAATACAATATGTTGATAATTTTGTCTTGAAAATATTGAGAGAAAAACTGAAGTTTAAGATTATTTAACAAACAATCCCACTTTTGAGAAAGCACCCCCCTCCCCTCTCCTGACGATTTTGTGATTAGGAATGAAACTACTATATTATTTCAGAAATTTTAGAAGATTTATAAATTTGCATATGTTAGGCTGTTAACCATGCTATTTGTCATTAGAAATTCAGAAAAAAAAAATCCACGAATGATTCTAAAATTGCTTGTTTCATTGCTCTTATATATAAAAAAATTGAAACTGATATGGTATGCAATACTATAGTAAAGAATTATATTTTAGAAAAAATCACGGAAAAAGGATTCCGAAATTCTCGGAAACGTTTTTGAAAATTGTTTGGATAATTCCGAAATACTCGGAAACGTTTTCGAACCTTTCATGAACCACAGCTGCACAGAATACTCAGAAACATTTCTGGAAATTACGGAAAGAGGATTCCGAAATACTCAGAAACGTTTCTGAAAGTTACAGAACGAGTATTCCAAAATACTCAGAAACATTGAAAGAGGATTCCGGAATACTCAGACACGTTTCTGTATATTATAGAAAGAGAATTCCGAAATACTCAGAAAAGTTTTTGAAAATTTCATGAACCGCAGCTGCACGATATACTCAGAAACGTTTCCTTATTTTTTTTTACAGTGTACCTAATCATCTACAGCCTTAAAAAAATTTAAAGGTTTTGGCAGTTCCCACCCTGGCATCGTGATATTCACATCTTACACGTGTGCTCAACCCTCAGCAGTTCGACGTGAAACGTCATTCATTTTGCGATTGCGGCTTCGGGGCAGACAAGGGTTGTTTTTACATATATAAAAACAAAATAGTACGAAACAGAAACTGGTAGCGAAGACAAACTATTGGTTAAAAAAAATAGTATGAATACATATATGCATAAATTACAGAATATGACACTCAGTAAGAATGAACCTTTTATGTAGTGAAAGAATTTTTCAAATAGTTACAGTTGTTCCGAAGATTACCTCGAACATATTAACACAAAAGAATCCACTATCTCGCTTTATAATATTAGTGTATATATATGTATACACACACACACACACACACACACACACACACACACATATATATATATATATATATATATATATATATATATATATATATATATATATATATATATATATATATATATATATATATATATATATATATATATATATATATATATATATATATATATATATATATACAGGGTGAGTTCGATCGAATCTGCCATACGAAAGGGGGTGATAGAAGAGCCGAAGCGGAGCATAGAACCACCCATTATCGTATCCAATCCTTAACCGTAACCGAGTTTTGGTAAATTTAAGGAAAATGAGTAAAAAAACAAAATTCTGAGAAAACGACTGATTTCTGAAATTCCTGTAGGACCTACAAAGAAAATAAGTACATATTTGGAAAGAGCAGACTAAATCCTACAAAATGATACCTTTCGCATTAAGATAGTCGCATTTTACTGAGAGCTACAAGCTTTGAAACATTGGACACACTCAGAATTAAAATGGTGCCAACGTTTTTAATCGACATTTTCAAAAACAACCGTAAGAGCTACAATCGGGCAAATCTACCAAAAACTGGCATATTTTATTGGCTTTCAGATGATACAACAACAAATCATATTGGGCTTCAAGTTCAGCTGAAAGTCAGGCTTTTGTTTGAAACAGTGTAAAAATCTGCATTCGTTAAAAAAGGAAAACCAGCAAAGAGTCGCACATTTTTTTTGAATTTTCTGTTTCACGATAGCATGTTGCTTTCTTTGTTTAAGAAAATGATATTTTTATATAAAAATAATAGTTTTAACATTTAATTTAGAGAAAAAACACATGAGATAACGATTCGTAGAAATAAAAGAAGCATTACTTTCCCGTGCTTTTCACAAAGGGAAAATCAATAACAAAAAAATGTTACACCAACATCGATTAGTACATTTAATAAACCTGCAAAATTTACAATAGCTGCTGAAATTGGTCGCCGCCACATCTGATACACGCTCTTGCCCTTTTGCGAACGGAAACAACCGTTGCTCTTAGAGAAATTTCATTCCTTAGTTTGCCTACTGCTTCAACAAGCCGGTCGCTCAATTCTTTCAAACTTGCTACTTCTGTTTTGTAAACTTCTTGTTCTAAGAATCCCTAACCAAAGAAGTCCACTGGCGTCAGGTCTGGGGATCTAGGGGGCCAAGGGAGGGGGCCCATACGACCAATCCATTGGGGATACTGTTCAGTTAGAAATTCCCGAACGGCATTTGAAGAATGTGCAGGGGCTCCATCGTGTTGGAAAATGATTTCTGCCCTCTCCTGAACAGGAATAGCATCAAGAAGGTCAGGCAAATGATGTTCAATGAACTCTAAATATGTGTTTCCTTTTAGGTTACCTCGAAACGCATACGGACCAATTAAATGATCTCCTATTACGCCATTCCAAACATTTATGCTGAATCGAGTTTGGAATGATGAGTATTGGGTTAAGAAAGGATTATGTTCAGTATAATGATGCCAGTTATGCAAATATATAATGCCCCCTCTAGTGAACAACGACTCATCTGTCTACAATATCTTTCTTAGAAAATGGTGATCTTCAGTGTCTCGGGCTAGTAGCCATCTGCAAAATGTTACCCGCTTTTCTAAATCTGAATTGCGCAGTTCTTGTACTAGAGTAAAATGATACGGGTGATACTTGTTTTGGTGCAATGTTTTCATCACTTTACGTTGTGATAGTCCACCTTCTATAGCAATCGAGCGTGAACTCACACTTCTGTTTTCCACTATTCGGTCCAGCACATACTCCTCAACATTGGCAGAACGGTGATCCTGGCCCCTCTCGAACAACGTACCAAATGAACCTGTCTCTCTGAGCTTTCGATGTATAGAGGCAAACACATCTATTAGATGCAGAACGATTTGGGTAACGGAGGCGGTATTCTTTCTCAGCTCTGCGAGCATTACCATCACAAAATCCGTACACGAAATGCATATCAGCATACTCTTCGTTAAAAAATCGAGACATACCCAAAAATCGAGAAAAGAATATAGCAACTTATCTTTAGAAACATTAACGAAAACTTTCAAAAACTAAAAACACACTCTCTACTGACTTACTGTAAAAAGAATCATAATTCTAGCAGTTTTCAAAACACATTTACAAAATATCAGAAAGAAGCAAACGATACATAAAATATTATGGCAAATGAATAATTCTGTTTAGTTTTTATCATTAATTGTTTTGTTAAACAAATGCTTTTTATTTTCAGACGATATTTTTCACAATCATAAATCGTAATCGGAAGTCTTTTGATGGGTCTGTATACGCTATAAGGTCTTACAATGCAGGAAGCTCATATTTAGAGTTCATTGAACATCATTTGCCTGACCTTCTTGATACTATTCCTGTTCAGGAGAGAGCGGAAATCATTTTCCAACACGATGGAGCCCTTGCACATTCTTCAAATGCCGTTCGGGAATTTCTAACTGAACAGTATCCCCAATGGATTGGTTGTATGGGCCTCATCCCTTGCCCCCCCTAGATCCCCAGACCTGACGCCAGTGGACTTCTTTGTTTGGGGATTCTTAAAACAAGAAGTTTACAAAACAGAAGTAGCAAGTTTCCAAGGATTGAGCGACCGGCTTGCTGAAGCAGTAGGGAAACTAAGGAATGAAATTTCTTTAAGAGCAACGGTTGTTTCCGTTCGCAAAAGGGCAAGAGCGTGTATCAGGTGTGGCGGTGACCAATTTTAGCAGCTATTGCAAATTTTGAAGGTTTATTAAATGTACTAATTGAAGTTGGTGTAACATTTTTTGTTCTTGATTTTTCCTTTGTGAAAAACGCGGGAAAGTAATGCTTCTTTTATTTCTACGAATCGTTATCTCATGTATTTTTTCTCTTTACTAAATGGTTAAAACTATTATTTTTATATAAAAATATCATTTTCTTAAGCAAAGAAAGCAACATGCTATCGTGAAACAGAAAATTCAAAACTGAAAAGTGCGACTCTTCGCTGGTTTTCCTTTTTTTAACGAATGCAGATTTTTACACTGTTTCAAACAAAAGCCTGAATTTCAGCTGAACATGATGCCCAATATGATTTGTTGTTGTATCATCTGAAAGCTAAAAGAATGGGCCAGTTTTTGGTAGATTTGCCTGATTGTAGCTCTTACGGTTGTTTTTGGAAATGTCGATTAAAAATGTTGGCGCCATTTTAATTCTGAGTGTGTCCAATGTTTCAAAGCTTGTAGCTCTCGATAAAATGCGACTATCTTAATGCGAAAGGTATCATTTTGTAGGATTTAGTCTGTTCTTTCCAAATATGTATTTATTTTAATCATAGGTCTTACAGGAATTTCAGAAATCTGTCGTTTTCACAGAATTTTGTTTTTTTACTTATTTTCCTTAAATTTACCATAACTCGGTTACGGTTAAGAATTGGACACGATAATGGGTGGTTCTATGCTCCGCTTGGGCTCATCTATCACCCCCTTTCGTATGGCAGATTCGATCGAACTCACCCTGCATATAAGAGAGAGAGAGAGGGGGGGGGGGGGGTAGAGAGAGAGATTTTGAATCTAATCCTTTTTTCTTAACTTTAGTTTGCTATTTTTGGAGCTGAATGAAGTTCTTTTTTAGATGTAGTTTGCTCAATATTTTCCTAATTTCGATGTCATTTACTAAATTTAAAATCTACCCGGTTAATTCTGATTTTTAACACAGTTTTAAAATCACGCCAAATGTCCCACCACGCTATATCTTTATTGATAAAAGCTATATGACTAGTAGTGTAAGGTTATCACCATGCCGTTTAAAAAGTATTTTATTTAGTTGGAATAGTTCAAAATTTGATTCACAAGACACATTTTAACTATAAAAGAGTTCTGGTTTCAAAAGTAACAGCAAGCATGGATGACTAAGCATAACATATCACTAAAACGAACATAAAAATACATAATTTAATAGATGAGTGAAAACTTTTGAAATGATTATTTTTAAAGTCATCAATAAAGAGAATAAATAAATCTTGACGATAAAATGACTTCTAATGTTTCATATATTTGCTATAACTTCTTTAGTTATGACCAGAATTTCATTTTTAGAGGACAAGAAACAAAGCTCATAATTTATTACTCTTAATATTCTTGAATAAAATTAACTCTCCCGAGCTCTAAAATATAACGTCAAACAATTTATTTGTTCTTAGCTTTGACTGTAGAGAAAAGCCAATTTCATAAAGTTGGAACTATTCCACTAAGTTTTTGCGTTATTAAAACGAATAAATCATAACCGTAATTTCTGAACCATTTTTATTATATTTTTTTCGTACACGCTTTTAATAAATGAAACAAAATTCCTGAAATTTATTAAGAATTAAAACTTTTCCTTCATCTATTAAAATTAGAATTTTGATCAGATTATTAATTAATTCAAATTTGCGCATGAATATAAGTATGCATTAGTATTAATGAATAATTGAAGGAGATAATTTTACCGTTAAATAATAAATAGAATTAACAAAATTGTTAATTTCGTAATGAGAAATTTTTGAATGTTATAAATCTGCAAAAGCTATTTATGTAAACGTACCCTTATAAATATGTATGAAAAATAGGTTTTCTGACTTTTTTTTTTTTAGATAAAGCATGCGTGGAGTAGTGTACGTAAGCATGGAACTGATTACAAGAATTTCTAATATAATGAAACTTTGTACACCGCTTCAAAATATAAATAATTCTTTTTTTTTTAACTTTAACGTCTTTAATATTTTACGTAACCCATTATAAAGTTTTTTTTTTAGTTTAAATTTCATACAAGACTACACATACATCACTTTAACTAAATCGTATTTCCTATAGCATTTTTCTTTTACACAATCTAAGCAAACCTACTGTTTAGGCGTTCTTATTTGTTGTTTTAGATCTATATAAGTTATGGTGTTTAAAATACGAATTATGAAAAATAATGAAGCTATAAAAATTATATTTTAAGCCTGGTTACGCCATGCCGCTTCACCGCTGCTTCGCTGGCACTGATTAACACTCGGGTGTATTTGGGTAAATACGACATACGTATGCATCGCTGCTTGCACACCAAGCTGGGACATACGAATGCCTACCCGCTTTGGTCGACCTACCTGCTTTGGGCCACCCTCCCCTATGTGTTGACCCAATGAAATTAAATTTCGCAATGAAAGAATGAATTTTTTGATAATAAAAGAATATATGTGCCCAACTTCAGTTGGAAACATTAATTTAAAAAACTTTTCAAAAGTTTTTTTGTAACTTAATCAGTATTGAAACATCACCACTATTAGTCCGAATGGAGTACTTCAAGTTGATATAAACATTGTTTATCAACAGAAATAGGAATTTTTGGACACCAAAAAAAAAGGTGCAAGCAATATTTGAAAAGTCAAAAAAAAAATGGGATCCCTGGCGATGTTTGGAGAAATTTTTAATGCTAAATAATGACATTTATCATGCAAAGTTACATTTCTCAAAAAAGGAGTTTCTTTATATAAAATATTCAGGGAATATATTTGCCTGCGCTGTGCATGGAAGTTATAAAGAAAATGAATGAAACTCAAAGAATAAATTGTAAATGAAAGATTACGATAGGAAGTTTGATAGTCAACGTTAAAAGTCCGCTCTCTTGAAATGTATGTACCCTCTTTCAAGTAACTTTTATTTTTCAATAACAACCACAGAAGGAATAACTTTTTACTAACTAAATATACTTCAGTTTTTTGGCAATTAACTCTGGAAAGGAGACCAGGATTAAATGATACATTTCGTTTTGAAGAACTTTTTTTTCTATGAATATTATTTTAGCGTACGTGATCTAAGCCACATAACACTAACAAAGAAAGATGCTGATGTGAACTATATTGTGTAAAAATTGCTTTTATTTATTATTTCAAAACAGTATTTGTTTTGTATTTATATAATATTTTGTATTTACATAATATTTTGCATTTATATATGTATAATTGTATTTATTTATTTATCAAAAAACACTGTAGTTATTTATTTATTTTCAACTTTCTTTTTAAAATACATAAATAAATACCAAGAGTAGAATTGAATATAATATAATGTTGCCTATTTTGCATCAAATAAGTCCGGTGACGGAGTCAGTTGATATGAAAAGTAGAAAAGCACTACTACATTACATTTGAATCTATTGTATTATTTTTATTTTTTTGCAAAACGTAGAATAAAAGTCAAGGTAGGCAAAACTATTTGAGGCCTGCTTGTTAGTACTTTACTTGGTGAACTTGCCTCCTCTTGAGTTGTAGTTTTGGTACAAGCCTTTAAATATCCGCCAATTCTTAAAACAAATGTTTGTATTAAACTTTGTTTAAAGTTAAGCATTAATTAATCGCTGTTCTTATAAAAAATAAAATAAAATAATAATAATAATAATAATAATAATAACGTTATTCTAACCCATAAAATATAATCCAGTAATATAAAAGTTACTGGCGTAGAAAATAAAACATAGTTCAATTTTAGTATCAGCGATATTTTATAAAAATGCGGCTTGTATACTAAAACGTAGTGGTTCATGTATCCCGTTTTGTGTGGTTTAGAAGCCGCACACCACAGTTGCCTACCCTCGTAAATAAATACAGCGTATTGGGAAAAACCTTATATTTAAATCTGAAGTTGTTTTTTTAATGAATATTTTTTTAGTGCAAAAGTTTATAAGCACTACATTTTAGTGCACTTTTTTGACTACATTTTAACATTTATATTGCAGAGTGTTTGTATTGAAACACATTACAATGCAAGTTTCCTGTTCAACAAAAAAGCATTTTGTCAAAGCCTGTGGCATGCTTCAATATACTAGATTGATTTTTCCCTTTTTTTCCATTTAATTCGCTTCAACGAAGACTGTTAGTTGAACATATTTAAAACAAATGGAAGTTTGTAAAAGAAACGCAGTTTTTTGTAAGCGTGGAAAAAACATTGTAAAATTGTTTTCAAAAAAAATCGTAAAAAAACAATCATTAGAAGCGTTGCGTAATTAAAAGAAATTGACTTCCACACTTAATTAAAATGTACTTTTTAGAAACAGTGAAAATCAATCACTTTTTCCTAAGGAAAAAAAGCGCATCTTTTTTATTAAGTTCATGATTGCTGGTTCCTGTTTTTTATATTGTGAATGTACCATTTTTCGCTTGAAAAAGTTAATTAATGCATGAGTATTCTATCATAATATGTTACGGTATTAATGTCTTTTTTTTTTTTGTCAACATTTTAAAAAGTTTGCATTTGACTTTAAGTGAAGCGATATTATAAACCAATTTGTAAACTGATAAACGTTTCAGTATGTATCTTCATTTTTCAGGGAAAATATTTTTTTTTACTCTCTTTTTTTTGGTATATTTCTTTTTTTTAAAACGTTTTTTGTAACTTTTTATATGTCACACATATTCAAAAAAAACTTTTTTTTTAAATTAATCTTTTAAGTAAAACTCAGTTACTTCTAGTACGGATAGCAGTTACTTCTGTTGCGGGAGTGACCGTACGGTCTCAACCGCAGCACGTGCAAATCCTTTATTTTAAACTGAAACTGTGTTTTAAAAATTTGATGCTAAATATGAAGATACATAGCGATTCTTTGTACCGTAAACTCTCGATTACCCACGGAATAGGATGGAACGGTAACCGTGGCTACTCTACAAATTAGGTAAAATCGATGCGAGTGCAAGCAAATATTGTTTAAAAGAGATGAGTAACACTTGCATACATTTAAACCATAGTTAAAATGATGACAGTGTACGTAAAAACTGAACAAAAATCTCTTTATTGCACACAAACGCGAACAAATCGTGCAAGCAGAGCAAGTGCAACAAAACACGCAAAGGGGAGGGGAGAGGATTTTTATTTCAAGACTGGTCGCGGTCACTTCACTGTAAAAAGGATTCAGAACCGTTAATGGAAAATAATAGGCAGCTGATGTGGCCAATTTATGCCAGTAACATATCTCGCAAAAACCAGGAACATTTTCCGATAAAATTCAGTAACCTTCCTGAAAAATCCAGAAATCTTCCCATTTAAAGCCAGTCTACGGAACTTCAGAGTAATCTTAGGTAGTGATAATATAACAGCTTGGCGCCTTCTTGACGAATCAAGACAGTTGCAAAAGCAGTATTGCAAAAATGGCCACAGCTAAGCCAGAATTGCAAGTATTGAGAATCTCGTTTAATTGCATTTCTTGCAAAGCTACGTAGTCCATACTTATTTGCTCCCTTTGGGAGTTCAATCAGCATGAGACGAGCCGTAATCGAATGGAAGCCGATGCACCTTATAAATAATCTTTAAACTAGGAGCTAAATATATTTTTTACAACAGAGAGAAGTCTGCATTTGGACATCTTGTAGCAATTCAGGAAACTTTTTGACAATGATACTTGATATTTCCAGGAAGTGGATAACAACCGTTGAAATCCCAAAACGTTACAGGAAATCACTCAGGATCGTTTCGGAATTTTTTTACAGTGTTGTTCTCGATTTGAAAATCACGTTTCAACTAGTCAGGTGTTGGTGCCCTTAAAAGATTTAATGTAAAAAAGGAAGAGAGAGGGAATGTCTAAAAAAAATTTCGCATGTTAAGTTAAAATGTGTGAATTTATTTACATTTAGTTAATCGTCACCGAAAAAAAATACTTCTTGAAAGTGTGAAAGCCCGCGAATAATCCTCTCCGCGGATAAAAGGGAATTTATATAAAAAGACACAAAAATCCAAATTTGTATCTCCGGGTAAAGGTTTGACCGAACACATCTCTTTGAAATCGATTCAATAGTAGATACGATTTTATTCATAATAGGGTAGGTAGGTATGGTTCGTTCATACTTGTAGGAATTCAGATGTGATCTCATTGAAGTTAAGAGCAATATGTGGTGTTGTGTGCTTGTTTTCTGACAGTTTCAGCTTCAATGAGGTGGCATCTACCTTCAGTTCCTTTATTGTCCAGTCCATAGTGATGAGTCCATGACAAGGTCGAAACTGCAATCTCTGGGTGGCATAACCAGACTCTCGATTAATTGTGTGTAGACCTGCCATAGCCCCAGGTTACGGACGGTGACTTACTGCTCAATCTAAATGAATATATTTTCGCAGAAGAGAAAATAAATGCATAAATATGTTGTATCGCATTAATACTGCTTTAAAATATTGTTTTTTGATAAAAAAAAAAAAGTTAGATTCTCCCTTGCAGAACTTTATGTAGCTTGACTTTTCAGAAACAATGCTAGAAGTTTTGACCCGTAAGTATGATAGAATGGAATCTCTTATAATTGTACGATAGTAATTTTTAGATGATGCAATAAAAAGGTTTTGAAACAAAATTTGAAATATTGTGGGAAAAACATGTTTTCGGGTTGCAAGGAATCCCATTTGGTAATGCGGAGAAAGTCTTGAGCTTGCGACGTTAAAGAGAAGTCACCAATGAATCCAATTATATTATTTTTTTTTTTAAAACTAAATGGACGAGGTTTGGTTCTTAAATTGCTTGTAATCTTTATACATAAAGGGCTAGTTCTGTCCGGATGTCCGGGGTAAACTTCAAAACTTCTGCATGGACTTTAACCATTTTTTCACCATAGATGACTACATTATCAGGGAACAACTTAGGCAATACTTTATTGCTAAAAAAACTTAGTTTAAAAACATCGTGATCGAAAACAGTAAATGTCATGTAATTTCCACATCAAATGATTAAATATAAAACCCATTGTTTCGAAAATTCGTTGCCTTACAACAGCAAAATTAAAAGTAATCGTAATGTAAATTTTGAATCAAGGCCTCTCTGGAGGAAACATGAGATTAAAGTAATTTAAACATTTTGAAACTCTACTTTTTTCACCCTTAGGGAAACATATTAGAGAGCATTTTTTTTCGTTTCTGTGTATGTGTACTATTTAATTAAATAAAGCGCATGGTTTTTTTTTTAGTAATCTTTGTTTTTGTTAGTTCATATTTTTTAAATTCTTCAAATTTTTATATGTTTAAGTTTGTGTTCTCGTTTCTAAATGAATATTCGTTGGTTCTTTATACTTATTGCTCTTTTACTTTTATGGGTAAGGAAGAAGCCCGATTTTTTATCACGTCAAAGCGGTGTGTTTTGAGTTCTTTCAGTTAAAACAGAAAACAAAAGAGAGTAGCGATTTTTTCTCACAATTATTACTGACCCAGGCAACGCCGGGTATTTTTGCTAGTACTAAAAAAAAGACTATATATGTATTAAATCAAGCTGATTTTATGCATTCAGTAGCTAAAGGGAAATCTTGTTTTCACTCCGTCTTCCTAACTCCCGCTCTGTACCGTATGATAGAAACATTTCAATAAATGATATGTGATTCCAAATCGTCTAGGCAAACCCTATCACCTCTTTAAAAATTTTGCCACATTTTCAGATTCACCCGGATTTTCCCTCCCCCCCCCCACGTTGTAAAAAAAGGGGGAAAACTCAAGTATTTTCTGCATACAAGAGTTGTTCTATTTTGCGATAAGTCTTCAATTGGGGCATTCTCGGTTAGTCTAAAGCCATAATTTTAATTTTGTTCTGAAACAGTCGAGAAAGAAATCGTAACTGTATTTTGAAATAAAATAACACCTCTTTGGTGAACTTTCTGCTGAATATTTTATTATATTTTAACATTGATGCCTACTGTCTTTCCTATTGTTACAATCCAAGCTTTTCGATGAATATTTCTGAAAATTACAGGTAAAAATACGCTTTGACTCTCATTAAACATTCATAATGAAATTTATTATTCATAAGAAAAAGACAAAATTTTGTCTTAGTCTAGTTATTCTCTTTTTTTTTAAATCCATGGCTGAGTGAGAAGTTAATACATAATTAAGGAACACATATTTAGCATTAACTTCTCCTTTCGAAGTGTGTTGAAATTTAAATCTCAAAAACACTTTAAGTGTAAAAGAAAACGATATTTATTTTATTCAAACATAAATTTAGCCACAACGCTTCAATTGATTTGGTAAACGGCTTTCACTTCGTTAAAAAAAAAATAGCAGTAAAATGTTTAACTTCTAAACGAAATGACAAAATGAATACGAACTTAATTCGATAAAATTTTTTGTCATAATTGGCTAACTATTATTCTTCCTGTTTTCCTATTTGAATGACTTTTTAATATCGAATGAAAACGGAATAGAAATTCAACCTTTCATGGTCGGACTCACAGGGAAGCATTACATTGTCATTGGTGCTTAATGAAAATTTTATTACGACAGCTTTTTATATCATGTGTAATATTTTCGTAACTAAAGTTTTTTATTTTGGTAATTCATCTGTGCCAACATTTCACTGCATTGTGAACAAAACCACTTTTCAATGAGGCACTACATATTAGTGACCAGAATCCTGTCCCAAATATTCTGTCTGTACGAGGGGGGACCCAAAAGAAACCGGACTAATGGTGCGATGCCAATCCTAGATGTAATAGAGTGTTCTCCAGCTAGATGGCTCAAGTAGAGACCTTCACAAACCAGCTGTTCTAGTAGTGTCAGTTTAGTTGATAATGTCTCATCGTAGTGTTGGTTTTCTCAGGTGTTGCTTTCCGCCTGCGAACTCGGTATGGCAGATTTAAAAGAACAAACTGTAAACTTGAAATTTTGCTTTCCTGCTTGAAAAGTCGGCAATGGAATAGCTTACCAAATGTTTCAACAAGCGTTCAAGAACGATGCTGGGAGCCGTACGCATTTTTTGAGTGTTTTGGGCGCTTTGAACGTGGTAGCATGAGTGTTGAAGATCATGCTCGTTCTGAGCGCCCTTCAACATCTCGAAATGATGAAAACGTTAAAAAAATCAACCAAAAAATCAACGAGAGTCGCCGTTTTACGATTGACGAAATTTTGGAAGAAACAAGAATGAGTTGGTGCTCGCGCGGGCGATCAGAAGAATGATTCCTTCACCACGATAACACTCCCGTACACTTAGCCTTCACTATTAACCGTTACTTGGCCTCTCAGGGGTGACCAGTCGTTCCTCGACCCCCGTATTCGGCTGACCTAGCCCCCGTGGATGAAAAAATTTCTGAAATCGAAGCGTTTTGATGATGTAGAGGCTGTAAAAACTGCTTCGCAACGGGCACTGAACTTGGTCAAAGCAAAAGAGTTCCAGGGGAGCTTCTAACAGTGGAAAAAAAGAATTAACAAGTGTATTTCATCTAAAGGTGAACACTTTCAAAGAGACAAAAGAAATTTTGTGAATAAACTAATATATAAATATTTTACAACGAAAATCCGGTTACTTTTGGGTCCCCCCTCGTATATGCATTTTGAGGATATTATGAAAATAATTTAATGCTGCTTCAACGAAGTTTCTGCTGCCAATAAAGACTTATCTTTATCATTATTATCAAATCAATCAAATGCTGGAAACTATGAATTAATTACTACACATGAAAACATGTTATTCTAAAGTAGAAATGCAAGTATTTTGGGTGAGATCTTTTGTTTTAATAAAAAAGCAAACATTTAAATGACATTCGTGTTAGCTGTAAAATGTGTAATAAAATGACTTTCATATCTTACCTAATGTAATGCATTTTATTCTTACTAAATGTGCCTAATTTTTAACGGAGCAAAAAAAATGTAGATGTGCATACTTTCTAAACCATGATTGAAGTTCTGTGTTCAAGAGTTATATTAGTACAAAGACCGCAAGATAAATATTAAAAGGAAAATATAAATTCTTCTATAGTTGAATGCAAATCAAATACAGTATTTGTACAGTTGTCGAAAATCTATTTCAATATTACATTCAATACTCTCATTTTAATAACGTGTATATATGAGGCAATTCTTCAGCATATAGTATTTAACCTTTCTATTATTTTAAAGGCAAAACAATATTTAATGCACGTACATTTCAAAATTCCTCCAACTATTAAAGATAACGTCAATATTATGAATGTGCAAAAGCAGTTGAAACTTTAGATACAGGCAAGAAAAAAATCACGCAAATCATCAAAGTACATATAAAACCGCTTTTATGCTTATATATATATATATATATATATATATATATATATATATATATATATATATATATATATATATATATATATATATATATATATATATATATATATATATATATATATATATATATATATATATATATATATATATATATATATATATATATATATATATATATATATATACTGTAAAAACGATTCAGAAACGTTACTGGGAAAATAATGGGCACAAGTAACATATCTTGCAAAAACCAGAAACGTTTTCGGCTAAAATTCAGTAACCCTCCTGAAATTATCCTTTAAGTCTCCAAAAAAATATTCTCGTTTAAAGGCAGCTGTGTCTCTGGAACTTTTTAACTAAACTTAATTTATCACCTTCTTTATTTTTCAAGAAATTTCCAACAGCAGAATTGCAAACATGGTCAAGGAGGCTAGGACAGAATTGCAAGCAAAACTCAAGAATTTTGCTCGCCTGCAATTCTTGCATAGCTGCGCAATCCATTGACTTACTTGCTTTCTTTGGGAACTTACCCAGTCTGAAATGCACGCAAACCGTCTGATTCACTTTATAAATACACTCAGTTTATCTTTAAACTGGGAGCAAAAATTTTTTTCAAATCAGAAGAAAAAACAGAGAAGTTTGAATTTGTGCCACTGGTAGCAATTCAGGAAACCTTTTGACAATGATACTTGTTTTTTCCAGGAATTTTATAAAAACCATTAAAATCCCGAAATGTTACATGGAAATTCTCAGTAACATTTAGAATTTTTTTTACAGTATATATATATATATATATATATATATATATATATATATATATATATATATATATATATATATATATATATATATATATATATATATATATATATATATATATATATATATATATATATATATATATATACTGTATTCCCAATAAGTTTAATCAACTCTTTAGTTAATTCAATTCATCCGGACATTGCCAAGCATTCACTCTACACAAGAGTAAACTAGTTGAGTCAACTCGGTTCAGTTTTAACAACGTTGCGAAACAGTTGCTCGAAAAAACTTCGCTTATTAAGAGAAACGTTGTTTTAACTAAGTTGCCTCGTGTGAAGACAATGAGAAACGCCTGTTAACTAGTTGACACGCAACTATTCTGAAAAGTTGATTCAACTAGCCAACTCGTGTGTAGAAGGACTAAGTCTCTCCGTCTCAGCAGTTTTAAGTAGACTTTAAAACTCTTCAATAGTTAGTCAACTAGGAACTAGTATCTTTATTCTGATTATTTTCATAATCAGATAACCTACGTAAGATAATTTCACTCGGTTAATATTCAACTCGAAGCTCATATCATTTATATGTTTATGAATAGGCTCCTTTCATCTCCAGCACAAATATTGGCAGTGAAATTTTGAAATTTGTGTAATGATCACATTGATTTACTTGTCAATTCAGAATTTATAGCTTCAACATATTCATATAAATTTCACAAATGTGCTTAACCGTTAAAAAATTTAATCATTGCCTGCTATAATATCTCGTACTGAAAGGATAATCAAGGTTAAAGAATTTTCCAAATTTCATTTAGAGCAATTAGTTGTCTTCACACCCGCGCTAGATTTAGATTAATTAAACAAAAGAATACAAATTCTTCACTAATAAATCTTTTCGAAGTATAAATTATCTTGAGTCACTTTGAAATAACGAACTTAACTTGGTAGTTAATCAGAATAACTTTTATCAACACTTCTTTTGCTTCTATACTCTTTTGAAAATATTCCTGGAACGTGCTTTTCAGTTGTTAAATTAATTATTCCTTAAGAGAAAATGAAGTACAGAAATTTATTAACAAATATTTATCAACCTGCGTCTGTAGTTCTCAAGCACTAGATATAAAATTATAAGGTATCATTTTAAAGTTGTAACGGAATATTTTTGCTAAAATTGTTGCATTTTTAGTTTTAATTTCTTATTCAAAAATAAGATGCAAGTGGTGTGTAATGTGCAAGGTTGACTAATATCAGTGGTGCCCAACTTTTTCCTGCCAGAGGGTCACACCTCAAATTAAAATCATTCTCGCCGGCTAGAACATATATACACTTTCAAAATATTTAATTTAATTTCTGAAAAACGTAGTAAAATCTGAAAAAAGGAAAGAAAATTACAAATCAACAATGGGGTTGTTTCCTTCGTTAAAAATAGTACTTTTTGTCACTGAAATTGATAGAATAAGCAAAAAAAAACATGGACAAAAGAAAATACTTTTATTTTCCCAACAGTTATTTTTTAATTAATTTTTTAAAATGTCCGACTTTTCAAACAAGGCGTGGTCTTGATGACGTCACAAATGATGCTCTTTGGCGCATCTTTCTATCGCGTTTCCACTTTATGATTATCAGGAAGCGAATTAAATTTGCGCTCTACGCTTGCTCTCAACCATATCGTTGCCAATACATGTGATTAAAGATGCGAATTAAATATTTTGTTCTGTGAATGTCAGCAATGAATGGTATTTCATCATTTGTGACGTCATCGACAGAAGCATAAACAATAAAAGCGCGCAGATTAAAGTAATTTTTTAAAACGATTAAACTTTTAAAAAATATTTAAAAAATAGTCTGATCCTATGTTTTCAAGCATGCTCTATCAGAAAAAATACTTTTAAAATTTTGGAAACGACCCCATTGTAGTTAACAAATACTTATGCTTTTTTCTGTACCTCAGAGATTAACAACTTACGTCACACATTCGCTACTTTACAGGAGAGCAGAGAAACGGTCGCATGGTGCATACAAATACAAATGTGACGACCAGCAACAGGCTCCAACTAGGCTGGTCCTAGTCAATTTATTAGTCCCCAATGAAGATCAATGGCCCTCTTAAAAAGCTATCCACCCCCATGCTTATTACCAACTCTTCCGGTAAGCTGTTCCAAGTGCTCACAACCTACTAAAGTAGCCGTTTTTCCTTATTTCCAGGTTAGCCTGAGATTTGAATAGCTTAAAACAATGACCTCTCGTCCTGCTTTCGGTGCAAAAATTTAATACATTAACATCATTCATTTTAATAAATTTAAACAACTGAGTCATTTGCCCTCTGATCCTCTTTTGCTCCAGGCTATACACAAATGATTGGACTCGCGCTCTTTTAACAGTGGTAAATTTTTACAAGGATTTTTTTTAATAGGATTACGTTCATATGGCTCGATGCGGGACACAACTTTACATACAATATGCACTAATAAGCAGAAAACCGCATTTTTTTGACTTACTTAGACTGGCTCAGAGGGAAAGATGTAATTAAATGCATCTGTTTCTCAGGAACCAATTTTTTAACATTCGGCTCCAAATTTGTGACATTGTCACTAAACGTGTTTTTTAACATGTAACATTAAGCAAACCATAATGACTAAGGAATACTTCGCAGCCCGCGGACGCTAGGTTGGGCACCACTGATCTATAGATACAATTCATTGTCTTTCAATGCGCTGTTTACAAAAATACGACGTAGTTTAGATAGCACAATCTTCCAGTGTCTGGCACAGTCTAGGAATGTTAAGTGTGTGTGGCTTTAGTGAGGCAGGGTTGGGCATCATCAATGTCATCTGGACGTTCCAGATTGTGATTATCCAGTTTCATCCGATTGTTCATTACAATGTGTTTGCCCATATTCGTCTTATCAGCAATGAGGCGTTTCTATAAAGCTTTTTTATATTGCTGGTGCTCAGCGGAAGAGTTAAAAACATGGAATTCAAAACGAAATGGTGAGGGCAATTATCGCGATAAGCTAATCAGAGTTGCACGATGTGTACCTTAACGGTCAGGTTAGCGCCAGTTTTTAATTGAAACATATTTCTTACTGTAAACCAAAAGCAACGCTCCAGAAAGAAACATGTTCGGCCAAATTTTGATAATGGCAACCCTTGTTTTTCTCTTATTTGCTACCGCTTTTGAAGTGGATTCGTTCAAAGACGAGTACCGACAATCGTTAGGTCCATTATACAGTGCTTAGGAGCATGGGCTTACTTGATAGATTTATTGAGGGTACATAAACTATTTCCTTCACTAAAATCTTCAGAAAGAAATTACATTGAGCAAGCCTTGTCTGGTAATATATCTCTCTATACGAACAGACAATGTTTTGAAACTCGATGAATTATTATTTTACGCCAATGGTTCTCAACCGGTGGCACGCGTGCACCACTGGGTGTGGAATAGAATGAAAAGGGAACACTTTTACATGCTAAACGCACTCACAAGCTCTGTACATTGGAACAGTGTTTATGTGTCGTACTTTAAGTTATAGATATTTTATTTGTTGTTGTTGTTGTCGCGTGCCAGCCAGGCCGGCAATTTGGGGTGCGCTGCTTCACTTTTCCAACTGTACTGTAATTTGGTGTGAAGTCCGACTTCTACAGTACACACGTGCCATAAGGATCCGTTTATTGGGTAGGCGATCATTCACAGCATAACAACACATTCACACAAAGAATGAACAAAAAACATTGATTTGTTTATTATTTGTTTTATCATTTGTTTATTTTATTTTGTAACAAAATTCTGGAATCAGGTTCTGAAAGTGATAATTAGAATTCTGCAGCATACACAATTATATTGATACATGTTAGCAGCATTCAATTGTTAAACGTTCAAGAAATGTCAAATGATCCTGCATTGAAAAGAAAGTATTGCATTACTTCGTTAGTTAATATCTAGACTGTTAACGAACAGACGCTGTTGTGAAGCAATCTTCTGGATTTTGCCACAACTCGTGCGGCAAAAATATTTTCGAGTTGAACTGACTGACTGAACAAATATACAAACAAACTTGGCACTGAGAACGATTTAGGCTGAATTTGAGTAAGCTGGAGAGAAACATTCACTGTAAAAAAGTTCCGAAACGTTACTTGTTAGTTCCGTGGAACGTTTCGGAATTCCAGAGGTTTTCACCTATTTCCCCGTAAAATCAAGTATCTTCGCAATAAAGTCTCCTGAATTGCTAAAAGAAGCACGAATGCAGACTTTTCACTCGTTTGAAAGATATTTTTTGCTACCAGTTTAAAGATTGATTGAGCGTGTTTATTAAGTGTATCGGCTTAAGCTATATTATGACCCGTCCGGATTGACTGTGTTCTCGATGGAAACAAATATGTCACTGGATAGCTACACATTTACGTGGCAAGGAATATGCTTGGTTATTTCTTGCAATTTTCGTGTAGCTTTGGGCATGGTTGATCTAATGCTTCTGAAGCTTTTTCAGTAAATCAGGAGCGTTCTAATCAAATACATTAAATCTATTTAATTTTTTTAGAAGGTTCACGATTGGCTTTAATACGGGATATTTCCCAATATTTCAGAAAGGTTACTGACTCTTATCGGAAAACGTTGCTAGTTTTTGTAAAGTATGTTACTGGTTCAAATTGGGCACATCAGCTGCCTATTATTTTCCAGGAAAGTTTCTGAATCGTTTTTGCGGTGTTGGTTGTTGTGAAGCAATCTTTGAGATTTTGCCACAACTTTTGCAAAAAAAAAAATGCTTTGAATTGAATTGGCTGAAAGTGCAGATATACAAACAAACTTAGTACTGAGGACGTTTTAGGCTGAATTTCAGCAAGCTGGAGCGAAACATTAATTGTTGTGAAGCAATCTTTGGGCTTTTTGATACAACCTGTGCAGAAGGAAATGTTTTCGAGTTGAACTGGTTGGAAGAATAAATATACCAACGAATTCGGCGCTGAGGACAATTTTTGCTGAATTTAAGCACACTGAAGAAAAACATTGATCAATGTGAAGCAATCTTCGGGATTTTGCCCCAACTTGTGCAAAAAACGTTTTTGAGCTGAACTCGATTGTTGAGAACAAATGTACGAACAGACTTCTTGTTGAAGAAGCTTTAAAGTGAGTTTGAGCAAGCTGGGGAGAAATATTGACGAACATCGCAAACACAAACAAGAACAGCGATTCCACTAATAATTTTGGAGAGTTTTCTTTTTTTTTTTTTAATTCTAAGTTTGATTTATTAAAAAATTATAATCAAATGTAAATTAGAAAAAAAAAAACATCGTGCTTTTATATTAAACTAACTGTAATTAAACTTACACAGTTAAACCAATACTAACTTAGCACATTTTACAAAAACTAATCATTTCTTTTAGAAGTTCCACTAATGCTTAAATACACAAAAAGGAGTTCGTGTTCTGAGAAAGTTTGAGAACCAACTAATGATTTCGAGTAGCTCTGTATATTATTATTTTTTTACTGCTTTAAATATGCTTTTAGGTTCAACTGTGGAATGTATAAAAAATTAATAAATGTATTTTAAAGACATTTTTTCGTTATAAACTACATGAAAAACACTATAGAACGTTTGAATAGAACATTCTTTTGAAATTATCACTGTTAGTGCATTCAGGGGTTATCTGGAATCGTCTTAACTCTAAATTAAAATTTACTTTTATGAAACAGTACATACAAGTCATTTTTTCCTACCATTTTTTCTTTTTCTCACATTCTCAAAAAGAAATTTCTTTTACTTATAAGTACCATTTTTTTATTTGTGGAAACTAATTAATACAGGAGTTAGAAAACCGTTCTTCATTTTTATTCTGGTTTTGCCATCAAGACTTTAAAAAGGTAGCATTTAATTGTAAGAAAAATAATTTACACCAGTATGATATATTACTTTTTATATCTTTAATCAGCCTTTCTTCCTTTATAATGCTTAAAAATATATATGTAAAGTCTTTTATAAAATTTCTTGCCGGTATCTTCTTCTTTTATTTGACTCTTTAAGCTCTTTTTTTTCTAATTTCTGGGATGAGGCTAAAGACTCTCACTTTTTGTCTTAGGGGAAACGAAATTAAAATATGTATCTAATACTAGAAAAAGGTTAAACAGTGAGAGTAAAAATTAATTCTTTAAAGTTTTTAAAGCTAAATTAAATATAATATCCGACATGTATCAACAATAAATCTTGAGATCCAATAAAAAAAAAATCGCAGCTATTATAGTTTTTATATGCTATTGTCGAATGCGCACTTGCGTGGGAAGTCTGTTTTTAGCAGTTGAAGAGAACAGATATTGTTGAGCCGAGGTCAACTGTACATCAAAAAGAGAAGCAAACAGCAAATTAGCTTTTAAATTGCTACTGAAACATACGAATAATCAGTTTAAATTATAGTTAATGTCTATTTTTTTTTAAATGTATTGTCTATCTAATGGCATTACAGTTTTACACAAAACGTAGCCTCCAGAATTACGCGAGCCTACTTTCCCCATATACAAACATTAACTTTCTAGTATCTAGATAGTATTCTTTAAATTAGCCGAGACTGCAAATTATGTCCAACATACCTTTTTAACATTTTAAAATGATTTCAAGAGACAAATTATTCCGCGCTCGTCTGATGAAATAGATACGTAAAAAATAACGAAATAAATAAAGTAGTAGGACCGTTTAAACAATGCAGTTAATATATTTTTTTCTTTAAAACAAATCTTTAATCGCATCAAAGAGAAAAAAAGGAATTTAAAACAAAAAGCTATTCAAAATAAAGGTATTATACACTGTAAAAACAATTCAGAAACGTTCCTGGAAAATAATAGGCAGCTGATGTGCCCAATTTCAACCAGTAACATATCTTGCAAAAACCAGCAACGTTTTCCGATAAAAGTCAGTAACCTTTCTGAAAAATTAAGAAATCTCCCTTACTAAAGCCGATCGTGAACCTTCTAGAAAAAATTAAATAAATTTAATTGATTAGAACCTTCCTGATTTACCAAGAAAGCTCCAGAAATATTGGAGCAACCACGGCCAAGCTACGCGAAAATTGCTAGCAAGAACCAAGAATATTCCTTGCCTGCAATTCCTAGCCTCGCAAAGCTGTAGCTATCCAGTGACTTATTTGCTCCCATTGGAAGCTTAGTCAATCCGGACGGGCCATAAACAATCTAAAGCCGATACACTTAATAAACACGCTCCGTCAATATTTAAACTGATAGCAAAAAATATTTTTCACACCAGTGCAAGGTCTGCATTCGTGCATCTTTTAGGAATTCAGGAAACTTTTTTGCGAAGATACTTGATTTTTTGGGGAAATAGGTGAAAACCTCTGAAATCACGAAACGTTCCACGGAAATAACCAGTAACGTTTCAGAATTTTTTTACAGTGTATTAAAATAAAAAACAATTTGAAAGCTATTTCTTCCGGGTAAAAGTAATGCCTCGAGTTTTATTTTGCCCCCATTTCCGAAAAACAGTTTAAAAAAAAAACTAATATACTTTGTAAGATAAATATAAACTAAACCGCAATATTTTTTCTACTCTTGAGCAGTGTGGTCTTGCATGATCATATTTCGGAGTCACAAATTCGATTCGTTAAGAAATAATAATAATCTCGCGTTTCAAATTACGTCATTGACGAAAATAAAAACTTTAAAACTTTGAAATATATTTGTTTCAATTAGAAGCTTCAAAAAACCTCATTTTTTTCGGTGCTAAGATAAATGGATTTTTCTCACCTAAAGCTCAATTTGAAGCGAAAAACTCAAACATTTTATAGGAAAAAACAGTAAAAACCAAAAATTTGCTACCAGTACGACTAATTTATAATTCACAAACTTTTTTTTGTGACACATGATTAAAAAAAAACTGAAGTATTTTAAAACACTGCTCCAGGGTCTTTATATTTTGTTAAAATGGAATATATATTAAACATCTTTTGAAAAAAGCACCAAGCAAATTCTCTGAGAAAATTCAGAAGAATTGCAAATTATACCGTAAGGTTCATAAAAACTTAGAATTTTTTGAAGAAAAAATGGACACACATAATATATGTTATGGTATCTCAATGAAAAAAAACCAGCTGATTTATGCATCACATGACTTCCTTTTACTCCAATTTAATGTCATTTTCCCATTATTGGCAATTTTAATATGATTCAATATTTTACTCTCTAAATACTACCAACAACACTGTAAAAACGATTCAGAAACGTTCCTGGAAAATAATAGGCAGCTGATGTGCCCAATCAATGACAGTAACATTCCTCGCAAAACCCAGTAACGTTTTCTGTTAAAACTCAGTAACTTTCCTGAAAAATCCAGAAATCTTCCCGTTTAAAGCCAGTCGTGCCGTTGGAACTTCAGAGTAATCTTAAGTAGGGATAACATAAAAGCTTGGAACCTTCCTGATTTATGAAGACAGTTCCAAAAACAGTGGCAAACATGGCCAAAGCTAAGCCAGAATTGCATATAGGTATCAAGCATCTCACCTGATTGCAATTCTTGCAAAGCTACGTAGTCCATACTTATTCACTCCCTTTGGGAGTTTAATCAGCATGGACGAGCCGCACTCGAACCAAAGCCGTGGTACACCTTATAAATACTCTCAGTGATTCTTTAAACTGGGAGCTAAAAATATTTTTTACAACAGAGAAAAGTCTGAATTCGGACAATTTGTAGCAATTCAGGAAACTTTTTGACAATAATACTTGATATTTGCAGGAAGTGGGCAAAAACCATTGAAATCCAGAAACGTTACATGGAAATAGTCAGTAACGTCTCGGAATTTTTTTACAGTGAATGGCCAATTTGAAACCAAATTAAAAAAAAAATCGGCAAGTTTCTCGCCAAGTTGGCGACAAAACTTGGTGACCAAAAGAGTGGCGATATATCGCCAAGTATCCGACAAATTAAAACACCACTTGAGTTTACATCGGAATTAACAATGATTTCCCCCCAAAAAGGTGTAAATGACCCCCTAAGGAACATCCGAATGCAACCAAAAGGGAAGGTACACAACTAGACTTCACTAGGAGTCTACGTACCAAATTTCAACTTTCTAGGACATACCGTTCTTAAGTTATGCGACATAAATACGCACATACGCACGGACGCACATAAATACATACGTACATACTGACGTCACGAGAAAACTCGTTGTAACTCGGGAATCGTCAAAATGGATATTTCGCGTATCTACGTTCTTAAACACGTGTGGTCGAGTCGAAAAAAAAGAATACTCAACATTCATTCGGAGGTGAGCAAAATGGAAATTAAGGTCGATTTTTGACTGAAATTTTTTTTCGCGAATACAATACTTCCTTTTTGTAAAAGGAAGTAATAAAGTACGAAAGTATTTTAAGCACACTGTTAACGCGTTATAGAGGCCCCTTTTACGATACATAAAGAATGCAAAATATTTTTTTCTCCAAAGAAAAAAAAGATTTTTAATGCATACTTACATACCTTAAGCTTCTGTTTTCGTAATTAAATAAATTATATAAAGTATTTGAGCATTACTCCCAGTGGAATGCTAGTTACCTGGAGTTCTCAGAAAAGGTAATAGAGATTGTCTTCACGGCAAATGAGCAAAAGAACTGTTCTCGAATATCATGGGAAATTAATGCCGGCTTCGAAAGACATTTACTGTTTTCACTTATAAGGCTTGATTCAATACATTCCTTTTTATCTTATTTCTTGCGGGACAAAAGAAGATGATAACAGGGAAAAAAAAAATTTCTTACAATAAAGGCTATTTTCATCATTGTGGTTTGTGTTGCCAATGGGGTCGTTTCCAAAATTTTAAAAGTATTTTTTTCTGAAAGAGCATACTTAAAAACAAAGGATCTGACCGTTTTTTAAATAATTTATTTAACTTTAATATTTTTAAAAAATTACTATAATCGGTGCGCTTTCATTGTTTACCCTTCTGTCGTGTGACATCACAAATGATGAAATGCCATTCAATGTTGCCATTTACAGAACAAAGTATTTAATTCGCATCTTTAATCACGTGCACTGTAAACACGATTCAGGAACGATCATGGGAAATAATGGGCAGCTGATATGCCCAATTTCTGCCAGTAACATATCTTGCAAAATCCAGGAACGTTTTTCGTTGAAATTCAGTAACCATCCTGGAATTATCCTAGAAACTTCCTAAAATATTCAAGTTTAAAGCCAGTCGTGTCTCTGAAAAATTCGAGTAAAATTAAGAAGGTATAATATAATAGCGCGGCATCTTCCTGATTCATCAAGGAAGTTCCAAGAGCATCCTTGCAAACATGGCCAAAACTTAGCAAGAATTGCTGGCAAGTAACGAAAATTTTGCTCGCCTACAATTCTTGCAAAGCAACGTAGTCCATACTTATTCGCCGCTCCCTGTGGGAGCTTAGTTAGCATGGACGGGCCGTACCTGAACTGAAGCCGATGCACTTTATAAATACGTTCAGTTATTCTTTAAACTGGGAACTAAAAATATTTTCACAATGGTGAAAAGTTTGCATTCGTGCGACTTGTAGCAATTCAGGAAACTTTTTGACAATGATACTTGTTTTTTCCAGGAAGTGGATAAAAACCATTGAAATCCCGAAACGTAACACGGAAATATCCAGTAACGTTTCGGAATTTTTTTACAGTGTGTAATGGCAACGATATGGTTGATTGCAAGCGTAGAGCGCAATTTTAATTCGCTGCTTGATTATTATAACGTGGACCGTAGTAGAAAGATGCGCCAAAATGCATCATTTGTGACGTCATAAAGACCACGCCTTGTTTGAAAAATCGGATATTTAAAAAAAAAAAAACATTTTTTAAAAAACTGTTGGGGAAATGAAAGTATTTTCTGGGTCCATGTTTTTTTTTTTTTTTTTCATTCAATCAATTTCAATGACTAAAGGTAGTACTTTTGACTGAAGGAAATCACCCCATTGCACAGATTTTTGCAGATATTTTTAAAATATAAATACACGCGTTCCTCGTACAACAAACACGGTACTGCTACAACACGGTTTTGATAATACAGGGTACCAAATTTGCAATTATTATAACACCGTTTCGATATTACACGGTGCGAAATTTGAATTTAATGCTTTGTGACTTTGATATAACTCGAATATTATATTTTAAAAAAATGGAATTTCATTTTGGTTTAATACATTCTGTTAACGGTTGATAACTCTAATAAGTTTTTACTGTGCTTTTATGAAACTTGGTTTCGATATAACACGGTAAACATCCCTTGATTTACATTATTTCCAAGTCTCGTATAACACAATTTCGATATAACACGATACATCTTACCCTGAATTCTCTCATGCACATACATAATTAGCCTTAAAAATAAGTTATATTAGTCGAAAACGTTCCTGGTTTTTCAGAGGTATGTTACTGGCAGAAATTGGACACATCAGCTGCCCATTACTTTCCAGGAACATTTCCAAATCATTTTTACAGTATAGTTGTCAATGAACGCGCGAAACCTGAAGTAAACGGGCGAAAGCTCAGCCTACACTGTAAAAAAATTCCGAAACGTTACTGGTTATTTCCGTGGAACCTTGCACTGGTGTGAAAAATATTTTTTGCTACCAGTTTAAATATTGACGGAGCGTGTTTATTAAGTTTATCGGCTCAAGATTGTTTATGGCTCGTCCGGATTGACTAAGCTTCCAATAGGAGCAAATAAGTCACTGGATAGCTACAGCTTTGCGAGCCAGGAATTGCAGGCAAGGAATATGCTTGGTTCCTGCTTTGCAATTTTCGCGTAGCTTGGCCGTGGGTGCTATAATATTTCTGGAGCTTTCTTCGTAAATCAGGAAGGTTCTAATCTAATAACTTAAATTTATTTAATTTTTCTAGAAGGTTCACGACTGGCTTGAATAGGGGAGATTTCTTAATATTTCAGAAAGGTTACTGGTTTTTGTAAGATATGTTACTGGCTGAAATTGGGCACATCAGCTGCCTATTATTTTCCAGGAACGTTTCTGAATCGTTTTTACAGTGTACGAGATGAAACGCTTGCGCTTTTCGGACGACAGCCCGTCTACTAGAGTTGCTCGGTTGCCCACGGAACCAGTTTTTGGTTATGTATCTACACTGTAAAAACGATTCCGAAACGTTCGTGGAAAATAATGGGCAGCTGAAATTAACCTTGAAACTTTATGAAGACGTGCGAAATCTGCCCTGTTAAAGCCAGTCATGTCTCTAGAACCTTCTAGAAAAAATAAGTAGGTTAAGCGTACTTGATTGTAATCTTCCTGATTTAGCAAAAACGCTCCATAAAAATCAGAGCGACCACGGCCAAAGCTGTAGCTACCCATTGACATTTTCGCTCACATTAGAAGCTTAGTCAATCCGGACAGACCGTAAGCAACCTTAGGCCGATACACTTAATAAACACTTTCATTCAATCTTTAAACTGTTTGCTCAAAATATTTTCCACAACAGTGAAAAGTCCGCAAGCGTGCAACTTGTAGCGATTCAGGAAACTTTTTTGTGATGATACTTGTTTTTAAGGAGAAATAGGTGAAAACGTGTGAAATCCCGAGACGTTCCATGGAAATAAACAGTAACGTTTCGGAATTTTTTACAGTGATAGTTGATACTGCGTCAATGGCTTTATTTCATAATTCGATAAATTTTGGAGTTTTATTTGGTAAAGTATTTCTCCCTCTCAAAGGTTCAAGCTCAGGGCAACAATTTGAAACTTAATTTGTCAAATAAGGAACTACAACAGTCACTGTTTTTCAACAAAGGGTCTTTAGGCATTAATTGTAGCGAGGCACAATTGTCGAACTCGACGCTTGCTGCGATTGCAACCATTATTGAATAGATCTGACCTCGTTGTTGTTCAAGAAGAAGAAGAATGACCAGAAATTACCAATTGATTTTTTTTTAAAACTATTCAGGACTTCAGGTGCTTCAGAAAGCTCACTGGGTGTGGAACCGGGTTATTGGATTACGGGTAAAAACTTCCTTTTCGTCCCACAGCATATTCTTTCTTACCATGAAACAGTCTTAGGTTTATGCCCTTAAGCTTTGAAAATATATATGAATGTTGTAAACCCTGGTGTTTCTTGCGTTTTGAAATCGGATGAATGTATCTCGTTTGTGACGGGAAAGTCGATTGTTTTAAACATTTTGAACTATCACAAAACATATGTTGACGATCTGAAAGTGCCTTTCCTCCCTTGTCTATAACTCATTTGAAAAGACACTCTTGCTTGAGCTAATAAGCGCCGCTATTCGGTTGCAAAAATCAAAATCGAACAGACTTTTAGAATTATCTAAAAAATTGTGATTTTTTAAATATAGTTATGGTTTTGTGAATATTTGGGGATGTGATTCTTATTCCTTCGATGTTTGTGATTTCATTTTCTCATATATATCTAAATTTAACTCAAATAGAGAATTTATAAGGTAAAGAAAATTCAAGAAAAAAAATTAAAATTTAAGCAAAGTAATTTCTTAACGTTGAGCCTTATCTCAAAAAGGTGATTTTTTTCGGAACTTAAATGCGCTTTACCGTTAACTACAAATGTTCATGAATTATTTTTAAATTGGCAGTCGGCCAAATTAAGACGGTTCCATCTAAATGAATCTAACAGAGAAGAAATCAAAATAGCGATGGGATTCTGATGCTCAAGTTTTATGATCTCACTAGCGCCCTATAATTTTTTTACGTGTTCTAATATAAAATAGAGGGGGAACAAAAAGAGTTTCCATGTAAACAACAAAAAAAAAATTAATAGTTTCATTTCGACCAGAAATGTAAAAGCAAAGTTAGCAACGCAAGCAGCTTAATTATCAAAATTACGTTGAAAAAATATGAATAAATTAATGTTTGTGGTAAAAATATAGATCAAATATAGTTCAGATTAAAAAAAAAAAAATTCTAGTCGTACCCTTACTTCTTTGCCCGTTGTAGAAAAATTAAAAGGTCTTTTGGTTCGCATGTATATTTACAAATAATGTACAGTGAATTTCTCGCCAATTGGCTTACCCATGTTACGGTTTCATGTTATGATAACTTGATAGTTTACTCGTGCATCTTATGATACTTTTGCTCGGGAAAATGTTCTTAAAATTGGAATAGATAAAGAATAAAATTGAATTTTCGAAAAATCGCTTCGAGGTGCGTACCCTTATGCTGCAAACTAACTTTGTGCCAAATTTTATGAACATCGGTCGAACGTCTAGGCGCTATGCGCGAGACAGAGATCCAAACATCCAGACTTCATCCAGACAGAGAGACTTTCAGCTTTATTATTAATAAAGATTGCCGTGAACAAATTGTCGTTTTTACAAAAGAGCGTCTAAATAATTAAGAGGCAAAAGTGCACATCTGTAACGAACAAACTACCTCCCCTGTAAACTTATAGATGCATCATTTTCCGCCAATCAACCGGATGTTTTTCTTTCCATGTTATATTGGTGGTGAGAGTGTATTTATGCACCTTTCATAGTTTTGAGAGGATTAAGACGATTTTCAAGCTCAAACACAGCCACAATTTGCGGTCTTGGGGGAAGGGGGAATCATACCAGTACTTATATGGGTTTAAACTTTCATATTAGAGTTCATAATAAGTGTTTCAACCAGAGGTTCTGGATTTAACTACCAAAACTCTCTTTGTGGCACCCTTTACAGTTTTTTCTTTCATAGATAGCCATTTTCAGTTTTCCACGCAAATCTAAAAACATTCTGTATGTAAGTACAGGGTCCATCTTGAAAGTAATGAGCATTTACTGGCAAAATATATTTATTGATCGTAATTTGTACAAATGTTCATTATTCTTCAAAATACATTCCTCCTGCATCAATACACTTGCGGAGACGTGTTTGCTACGCCTGAAAGGCACCCTGAAACTCTTCCAAGGGAATGCCTCTCAGGAACGTTGTAACATGGTGTTGGATGTTTCCCAAGGTTCAAATTTTCCTTTCTTCTTTCTCTCTCTCTCTTGAGTCGCGGAAACAAAAAGAAGTCACATGAAGCTAAGTAGGGACTGTAACTTGGTGAGGGATCACCGGGGGGGGGGGACATCCATAACGGGGTTCGTCGGCGACCTCCTCCTGGCTCTCTTTGAATGCCTTGTGCCACTTCCCAGACTGTGATCTTGAAATGCAATCGTCCTTGAAGGCTTCTTGCAGCATCTGGAATGTTTCGGTTGCATTTTTTCCAAACCTCACGCAAAACTTTATGGCGTATCATTGTTCAAGCGAACGCTCCATTAAGTTATGTTACAAAAGTTGAAATCATGCTTCAAGCGGAGGCACTTATCTCCGCTCACACTGCTCGAAAGCAACTGACGACTGGATGCATTGAAAGGGCATTTCCCGCACCACATTTCTCAGCCGGTTTTACCGTGCTGCCATCTATCGTCGCGTCACAATAACATTATGCTCATTGCTTTCATAATGGACCCTGTATATCCGGAGTAAACTTCAAAACTATTGGACCGATTTTAATCATTTTTTCACCACAGATAGCTACATTATCAGGAAACAACATAGGCTATTATTTACTTCTAAAAAAACTTAGTTCAAAAAATTATGATGGAAAACAATAACTTTCATGCAATTTCCTCATTAAATGATTAAATATAAAACTCATTGTTATAACAATGCGTTGCCTTACAACATGAATATTAATAGTAATCATAATGAAACTTTTGAATCAAAGCTTAACCGGGCAAACATGAATTGAAAATCATTTAAACATTTAGAAACTCACCTTTTTGCACACTTAGAAAACATAGTAGAATTTTTTTTTTTTTTTTTTTTTTTTTTTTGTGTGTGTGTACTATTTAAGGAAATAAATAAAGCGCACGAGTTTTTTAGTGATCTTTGTTTCTGTTAGTTCATATTTTGGAAATTCTTAAAATTTTTATATGCTTAAATGTCGTGCTTTCGTTTATAAAAGAATACTTTTTCGGTTTTTATACTTATTGTTATTTTATTTTTATGGGTAAGGAAGAAGCTCGATTTTTAATCTCGTCAAAGCGGAGTGTTTTGAGTTCTTTCAGTTAAAACAGAAAACGAATGAAAGTAGCGATTGTTTCTCACAATTATTACTGATCAAGGCAAAACCGGGTATTTTTGCTAGTAGCACCAAAATGGTTTTGGATACTATTAGCAACAATTTTCTTTTCTATTTTACCGATGAGGAAAATGAACTTGATGAAATTGAGATCAAATTTTAAAAAAAACTAGGATAGAAATAAATTTTCTGTATCAGAGCTATACTTTATAAACACACTATAACAGTAATTTAAATAAGCCTCCGTTTTAACTTTGTAAATGTTGGAACTTAGTGTTCATGATGATCGTTCATAAATGGCCTAAGTGAGTATGTGAGGAGTGTTAAAATTTATTTACAGATTTCAAAGCTACCGTAAAATAGTTTTTAATTGAGAGAGACGTATAAGAAATAACTAATTTAAAATGAAAACAGTTGTTAAAGCATAGGTTACCGTTCAAATGTAAACATTATTATCACGCATATTATGTTAATTTTTAAATATTTATTCTGTTACTATGTTCTATATTTAAAGTAGCAAGAAATCATCTTTTTGTGTTTTGTGTTACCAAAGACTTGTATACGGTAAGTAATATTACCTTTCTTGAAAAATTTAAACTGCATTTAACTTTTTTAGAACTGCTTGGATCAAAAAATTTCAACTTTTTATCGGAAACGCGTAACACAATTCATTCTGGTTTATGATAGCTTTAGAAACGAGCGATTTATAAGTAATGAAGTTTTCTGCATTAAAGGTCAATTGGGCGGAATTTTCGAAAAATTGAATCACAAGTAAATAAATTTCGACGTGAGTGCACAAAATGCTTGAAAAAGAAGAGCATTATAACGTATGGATAGTCATAATCAATCGTGCTCCTTATCGGATAAATGAAAAGTTTGTAGTTCGGAAAAATTTTCTTGATCTTGCTAGTTTTATAAGAAAATTTTATAATGAAGTTTTATGCTACATTTTCAATTGATGGAGGAAATTTGGTTTACTTTTTGGGCAAAAGAAATCCTCTATGGTATTTAAATCAATATTTATGATTTTAAATTTTATCACTCGACGTGATAAGACAGCAAATCTTCACACTTTTTGAGCATGGACACTTGGCCTCTTTACAGGAAAGACTGCAGCACTTTTTAATCCGTTTCCAAAACATTAATAAGAACACTTTTCAGAGCACTCAATTGGTTCAACACATTTTTTAACTTTTTTGGGAACACATCTGGGAACATTTTTTGAACACTGACACGTATCCTTTTTTTAAAACACTATGTAGCCCGAATTTTGAGACACTTATCTAACACTTCTTTGACTCCAATAGCTTTTAATTTTACAGCAATATCATGGACGGTGTCCCTTGGGGGAGGAGGGGAGTCATCTTTTCTAACAGCATTCGTGACAACAGCCGAGAGCAGTACATTGCGACATTTCTTGTAGACTGCACATTGCAAGATGCAATTGACTAGTAGTAAAAGAAAAGTTGTTGAAAAGATTATTTTATTTTCTTCATTCTTATTTTTCTTTCTCTGTTATTTTTTTTTCCTATTTTAAAGTTTTTAAAGATGAAGATATGTTTTTTTCCTCTTTTTTTCCATTTTCTTCTAATATATAATCAAGCATAACACCAAATCATTTTTAAACATACTGACTTTTACATGACTTTAACCATTTGGCATTTCTTTTTATATTAAAATGGGTATGATTGGCACAAAATTGTTAGTGTCCTTCTAGGTATGCGGCGAAAGATGACTAAACTTGGTTTTGTTCTTATTTTATTCTATTTTTAAGCGAAAGTTTCACAAAACTTTTGAGGAAAAAAAAATTGGCATGTTTATATTTTTACATTAATCGAAAAATAGCTTTAAAATTACAAGTATAAGAATAAATGTGCGTTTTGCTTCAGAGAAACGCTATGGGTTCGAACTGAAACGCATTGAGTTAGGGAGGCATACTAAACACAATTGGCTGATTTTTAATAACAAAAATACTAGAATTTAGAAATGCAATTCTAGTAGTAATTTCATCCGCTCTTTTTTATTATCTTATACATATAAAATCTGAGTATCTATCTATCTATGTCCAAGCTTCTTCTCCCGAACGACAGTGAACTGACCATCGAACCAGGTATCGATGGATTCGTCATCTTCCCGTCTTCATGTTTGGCTATTTAACATAATCCTCCGATAATAATTAGCGGAGATATCAATTAAAAACTATTAATTATGACTCTTAGATTTCAAAATCAAATCCCTATTTTTCGAAGGCTTTCCTCCATTCAAATTATTATTCAGTGCTTCATCTCAACTTTCCATAACAATGCTTTTATTAAAATGTATAGCGGGTGAAGAAAATCATTGAGATGAAAGATCTGTTGCCATTTTTTTTCTCGAATATGAACAGGTAAAATTCTTGTTTTTATTTTGAGGCTTTTCCTGTAATCAGGGGATTTAAAATGTTTACTTTTTGGGGTTTTCCGCAATCTGCCGCAAAATTTCAGTGACTTTTTTTTTTTTTTTTTTTTTTTTATGGTTCAAGCCTGAGTGTTGAACTCGCGTCACTTGATATAACTTTCATTTTTTAGGTAGCCCGTGCAACGCCGGGCACGCAGCTAGTTATTATTTATTTACTGTTTTGTTAGTCTGCTGATACATTCTAGTAAAATGTATCGAGTAGGACCATTGATTATTTGGTTTTAAACATGACAGTACACTTTGTATACCATTTTGTCTACACCAGTTTGCATGAAAACGTGTATTAGTAAATAATATTCAACTATTTTAAATTACTTTGATCCATTGTGAATCTTCTCAGCGTATGTGAATCAACTTTTTTTTTTCTTTTCTTAAATCTCACTTCCATCGTAAAATGTACACCGAAATAGCTTTAAATTGATTTAAAGCTTTAAAAAAAAATACGTGGCGCATCTAAAGATAAGTAGTTTAAATTCAAATTATTTACCAAACGTCAAACTATTTCAATTAATTAAAGGGAGAAGTTCAAACTTTTAAAATATCACGTAATTTAACTTTCAACTTGCCAACCATAGTTAACTAACAACCATTGTTAACTAACAACTATTGTTAACTTTCAGCCATTTTTAACTGAAGTAATGAATTAAGTATAGCCATAAATCGAGCTTATTTTCTCAATCACCAAAGAGAAGGATCATTTGCTTTTCTAGGGCTTTAGTTGAAAACGAAACAAATAATTTCTATCATGAACAAAATAAGTCAGGGAGGAGGCAGGTCTTTGTCTTCTAAAATTTTGTCTGAAAACATTGCTATAGTTTGCATTAAGTACAGAGTTGGCAAAAAAAAATCTGTATCTGATATTTAAAATCATTTATTTTTGAAGCTACTGCACATTTTAACATAAGCAGAAACAGAACACTTTATTTTGCAAAAAGTAAAACACGCGGAAACACGCCAGCAGTATGCGAAGCTACCTATTGCAAAATGAAATGGTCCGTTTCCGCTTCCAGTTCACCTGCCATCTCTCCATAGTCAGACTTTAACACCCCTCAAACTGTCTTGAGCCATTCCTTAACAGTATGTAACCGTTTCCTACGGAAAGAACTAAATTTATGTTTCCTTTAAAAATAAAAAAAAAAATATATCCACATAATATACTGTTACAATACACAAAATATTTCTTTAATTGTAAGAAACTTTCTCCTACCTTTCACGTATTCACTAGCTTTAGATGAAGCAGCGCGCTTAGGTGCCATTTTATTGAATTATTTTTCATATTTAGATTTTTTTTTAATTGAATGAAATAGGCACATTGGTTATTCCTGCACACTAATAAGAAAATAGTAAGATTTTAAAATTAGGAGACTTTACCCTCTACTATTCACTTTCTCTATGATCTCTATGTTAAGTTGTCTTCGTTTGGAAAATTTCCCCACGAGAGAACTTGAGAAGATGCCTAACCGTAATATTGCTTTAAGCATATTTCTGTACCCCGAATCCAGATTTCAGTAAGTCACACTATCACGACTTCGCAGGTGAGAGTAGAAATGTTTGTCTGATGCATACAAAGGTTGGGACTCGCGCTCTTATGACACTGGATAAATAAACATAAAGGAGATTTTTGTGTAAGATTACGTTGTTATGGCTAAATGTGGAGTATAGTTTTCCAATCAATTCAGTGATAACATAAATACCGCCATTTTTGAACTCACGTCAACCTGGCATTGAGGTTTGATTAAGGCCACTATATAAGGGGAGCTGACTTATCTGACATTTTGGTTCCAAAATTGCCCGGCGACAAAATTAGCATTTGTACGAAAGCTTCGTTGCAGAAAACCGGTGCCCAAACTTCAGTTGCGTTGCCTGCTTCACTTTTGATTATTTTATTCTGTAAATGAAGAAGATTTAATTAATACAAATTACAAACAAGTAAGGTGTGAAAATAAGGTTCATTACAGTAAACATTTCCCGAAACATTTTTGTTGAATTTCTGAAATGTAGCATTGAAAATTAGCATTTGTACGAAAGCTTCGTTGCAGAAAACCGGTGCCCAAACTTCAGTTGCGTTGCCTGCTTCACTTTTGATTATTTTATTCTGTAAATGAAGAAGATTTAATTAATACAAATTACAAACAAGTAAGGTGTGAAAATAAGGTTCATTACAGTAAACATTTCCCGAAACATTTTTGTTGAATTTCTGAAATCTTCTAACTTTGTAGATTTACCTTAAGTGAAATTTTTACTTAACTTATCATTAATTTTTTACGACATAGCAACCAGCAAATATTATAACGTATTTATAAATACTAGAAACAAGGTTGAATCCAAAACTGTCTTGGAACCAAAACGTCGGATAAGTCAGCCTGTCCTTTTATAGGGTTTCTAGACTCGATCAAAAAAATACTACTAACAATATAACAATTAAAACAACGTAATGTTATTACATTAAATAATATCACTTAGGTGACTTATTATCTGCTATTAAAACCAAATAAAAAGCAGTATAGATTTTAAATTGAACTATTGTTCACGCAAACCGAAAAAAAAACTTGTATGTTTATATAGTACGTTTATATATTGTACGCAACTAAACGAGAAATCATCTGCAAACTATGCATGGTCGCAGCTGAGGTGTGTATCGCTGGACAATATTTAATATTGAACGCAACAAAAATGCTGTTCACAGTAATAGTTTTCATTTCTGCTGTACATACCAGATGAATGTGCACAAAAATAATGCAAACAGCTGCTAGTGCGCTAGTTCGTAGGGCGCGTTGGAAACACATTTGGATCACCTCAGTTTAGATTTTTTTTCCCAATTGCTACGTTAAAAATATAGTGTACTGAAATCTGCTCTAAATCTGTTACGAATGTGTCTCGCAAAGAATATTTGTTAAATTAAAACTTGGGAACAATATATGGATGCAATAGTCGTTTTATTTCAACTAAATATAAGGTAAACACACTAGTAGTGGCCAGTACTTAATTTAGTACTTCAGAAGTGGCAACTTCAAGTTTATGTTTGAAAAAATAGGATTCCATGTTTTCCGTTGGATTCAAGTGCAAGAGATAATACCTCCCGCACATTTGATGCAGTTTTGAATCCATTGGGAGACGTGGAATCCTATTTTTTCAAATATAAACCTTAAAGTAGCCACAACTGAAACATTGACCATTACTGGTGTTTTATTATTATTATTATTATTTATTTATTTATTTATCTTTTTTGAGGCATGAAGGCATGAAAATTCTTCCCGACATTTTTCGAGGAATCAAATTCATAATATTCTTATGATGAAATGGAAGAATGAAATAAATAATGATGATAAACATAAGATTAAGTTAATAATATGTATATTTTTACAATTTTGTATGTTTGAAATTTTGAAATAAAAAGAAAAAAGATACAAATGTCTTATTTTTAATTTTTCAATGAGTGAAATATTCTTTTAGGGAACATTAGAAACATATTGAAACTCCTTTTATTTTTAACAAGTCATGTCAAAACTCGATTTTGTTTGTTTTTGGTCTAAAAATATTGATTTTTTTTCTTTTACACTTCTTGATATTTTTCTTAACTTTTCATATTAGAATAATTTTTCACCTTCCTTTGTTGTGTGTGTGTGTGTGTGTGTGTGTGTGTGTGTGTGTGTGTGTGTGTGTTAGCTACACTCTACAATTTCCTCTCATTCTTTAAATTTGAACCGCACTAATTAGTTTCCAGTTCTAATCCCGAAACACAATTACTACTCTGTACTCGAAGTTCAATAATAATTTGTTAAACTTTTCAAAAGCTGTCAAAATTGCTTAACCTACATAATGCAGTTCAAACAGTTAACGTACGTGCTTATACTCACAGACAAAGGTTAATTAATGCAATAACAAAGGTCGAAATGTTATCATTTTTGAAAAATCCTTTATATTTGAAATATCAAGCTATTTCAAGCAAACATTTCAGAAAGCGACATGGAATTAAACGTACAAATTTACTGAAGTGTAGTTTCTTTTTAAAACATTTATAATTCATACTCCTGTAACATTGATGTTAAATAAAGAATATAAATATGTTTATTACCTTTAACCACTTCCCATTAATAATTCACCGATAATAGAGCTGTAACTACTACGATATCCCCCTTCAAAAGCACAGCTTATTTTTTCCATTAAAAATAACTTGTAACTTGCAAAATAATTTTCTTATTTTTAATTTTTTAGATCACTGGTGTATACTGTCGATTAGAATATGCATGACACAAGAAACCTGTGTGATATTTAAATTTAACATTGAAAGAAACAAAAAATAGAAAAGTTCGGAGATTTATAAATTTTTCACCATGGCCATAATTTTCAGAAACCTTTCATTATTAAAGAGATGCTTCCATTTGAAAAGACATGCACTGAATATTCATTTTTGCTTACAAATACTCATATAATTTCAGAACTCATAGAAATGCGTTTTAAAACTCACAGTTGAAAAATATTCATCGGAAAAATATAAAACTACTTTAAAGCGATTTAGAATTGTACTTCAGCAGTAAAAAACAAGTTTATTTGAATGAAAATGATACATATACACTCTCTCTCTCTCTCTATATATATATATATATATACATATTCATACGTTTTTAATGCTTACGAAATATATACTATATTAAATCAAAATCGAGCTACTTAGCTCTGGTAGACATACATCATGACAGTATACTATTATCTTTAATCATCTTTACTAATAATAAAGCTGAAAGTCTCTCTGTCCGGAGGATGTCTGGATGTCTGTAGGATGTCTGTGACGCGCATAGCGCCTAAACCGTTCGGCCGATTTCGACGCGCATAGCGCCTAAACCGTTCGGCCGATTTTCATGAAATTTGGCACAAAGTTAGTATGTAGCATGGGGATGTGCACCTCGAAGCGATTTTTCGAAAATTCGATGTGGTTCTTTTTCTATTCCAATTTTAAGAAAAAAATATCATAAGATGGACGAGTAAATTACGAAATTATCATAACGTGGAACCGTAACATGGGCACAAGTCAATTGGCGAGATACGAAATTATCATAATGTGAAACCGTAAGATGGGTACAAGCCAACTGGCGAGGAAATTCACCATACATTATTTGAAAATATACAGGCGAACCAAAAGACCTTTTGATTTTTCTATTTCGGGCAAAGTCGTGCGGGTATCACTAGTAAAAGATAAAAACAAAACTTTTCTTTCACTAACATATGAAACATAAATTGTGGAACACTAAGTGATGGTTGAACCGCGTATTTGTAGATGCTAATTCTTTTGAACAGCTGCACTAAGCGTTAAAAATAATTTACAATATATATTAGAATCGCAATTCTAATATTTATCTTAATTTCATTTCAATTTGTTTTTTCAAGAGGGAAGTAGTTTTCGTAAAATTATTAATCTTGAAACCAACATCTTCAGGGTAAGCATGCGTTTTAAGTAGAACTTTTATAAGCAACTTGTACACAGTTACACTTAATGAGATTTTCAAATGCAGGGCACCGAAATAAATTTGACGAAGAAGAACACAAATATTTCTTTTTTAACTTGTAGCACTTTTACAATTTCGTCTCAAACGGCATGTTACGTTCGGTTTGAATTCAATTAAACTACGAAGTTGTAGCAGTTAATTTTAAATTCAAACATTTTCTGTCAAAAAAAGTTTATGTAGGCAAAAGTTGTATTTATATTTCTTCTTTCCTCGACTTTTAAATTTGATAAGGCTTTTACATTGTTGATTGATTTTTACTTCCTTTTACAAAAAAGGAAGTATTGTATTCGCGAAATAATTCCACTCAAAAATCGACCTTAATTTCCATTTTACTCACCCCGAATGAATATTCAGTTTTTTTTCTTTCGACTCGACCACACCTGGATAAGTGCCTAAGAATGTATAGACACGCGAAATATCCATAATGAGATTCCCGAGTTAATTACAACGAATTTTCTCGTGACGTCTGTATGTACGTATGTATGTATGTGCGTATGTCCGGATGCGCGTATGTGCGTATGTGCGTATGTATGTCGCATAACTCAAGAACGGCAAGTCTTAGAAAGTTGAAATTTGGTACGTAGACTCCTAGTTGGGAGACTGGTTGTGCACCTCTTCTTTTGGTTGCATTCGGGTGTTTCTAAAGGGGTATTTTGCCCCCTTTTTAGGTGAAAATCATTGTTAATTTCGATGTAAACTCAAAGGGTGTTATTATTTGGCAGGAACTTTGCAATATATCGCCAGTATTTTGGTCGCCAAGTTTAGTCGCCAACAAGGCGACAAATTTGGCTTTTTTTTTTATGTGTTTCAATCTGGCTACTGTTGGTGATATTTAGAGAGTAAACAATTGAATCACATTAAAATTGCCAGTAATGGGGAAATGACATTAAATTGGAGTAAAAGGAAGTCATGTGATGCACACATCAGCTCGTTTCGGCTTAAAAATCAAGACACATTTATCATTTCAATTATAATACTTTCTTAGTTTTTCGCGTTGATTTTTAGTGTTACAGCCATTTTACTCGGAAATAATTTCTGAGACTTCAGAATTTCCTTACTGTGTTTACCCCAGCAATTTGTTCAATTTTTCTTACGGTGTCATGTTTTTTGTATGTATCACCTTCCAAAACCCATGTCATGAAATTTTCAACAAGTTATGAGTTCATAATTTTTGATCCTTTTAAAAATGAAACCCTTTCCCTCTTAACTATTGAAATATTTGTAGTGATTTGTCCCTACGTTGAATTATTTCCCATAACTCCATACAAGTGTCCAAAAATGAAAACTAAAATGAAACAAGAAACTAATACGAAACTCAAACTGTGAAATCTCGTAGCAAATAGCGGCTTTGGTTTTAATCTAGGATTCACCATCAGTGCAAAATGTTTCACAAACACTGCTATAATTGAAATGAATAGCGATGTTTTTGCAAACACAACCTTCTTCGAAAGATATTGCAAATACAATTCTAATTTGAATCTAGGTAAGAATAATTTGCTTACCCATTTAGGCTCGTTTGCTGGTGTTCTTCGCAGTAGAATAATTAAATTCCATGGGTGTTGAATTATATGGACGCACAGAAATACTTCTATCATGACAGCACATGTATTTTAATGATCACACACACAAAACTATGTACACCTTTCTGCAAATATATTTACAAAATTAACTTATTTTCATGATAACACATAACTCTTCGTACGACGCTCACAGTTCGGTTTTGTTTTGTTTTTTAGTTCGCTAAGTCTCTGGTTACGAGAGTTCTTTTTTTTTTTTTGGTAGGAGCTAGTTTAGCGCCTTCTACGCGCGGCCGCGATAGACGTAACTGATTTTAAATTGTAGAGAGGTAGTTTATTTTAACTAATCGATTATTAAAACAGAAACATGAATATATTCCATACAAGATAATGATGTCGTGCTTGTAACATGTAAGTGTTAGAAAAAAAAACTATTATGTGAAGCTATTTATTTTTCTTTGATTTTGAGATTTACCCCTCACCTTTTCACCAAGTCGAAAACTAACAAAACACATAAATCTATCAGAAGCTTAGGTCTGAAAAAATGAACAAAACTCTTCAGAAGTGAGTTCTCATTTACTTTTGAATACATTCGCAGCGTTAAGGAATGAATTTTTTAAAGATACTACTTAACATCCAATAGTACCTGAAAAAAAAAGCAGATATTTTTTAAATTGCTTTGGATTTGTTTTAAATTGAGAGCTTCAAACCAGAACATGTTTCAATACCGAGATTTTCCTATCTATACTTTGAAATGACTCAATAGTAACAAGTTGTTAAGCGCTTAAGGAAAATTTATGATGTCATTAGCAAGTGCAAAAGCTTACTAAATGAAATCATCTCGGGATAAAAAAAAAAAGGTTTTTCTCATCATATTTCAAATTAAAAGCTTTCATTCATTATTTGTTATTTAGATTCAAATTAGCAAAAATTGTCTGATAATTACTACTAAAATTCATGTTTATAGGTTTATCTTTAATAGCAATGTACGTATGTAATGACATTCTTTTTTTTTTTTTTCTGAATGATCAACGATTTTGAATTTGGTTTTTTCATGTTGTTCAGTTCAAATTGTCTTTCTTTCTCCTTCTTTTTTTTTTTTTTTTTTTTTGTTTAAGCAATCGCGAATTGCTTACTGCTCTCATTTGACTGTTCGATGTCCTTCGATTTTATTTTTGGACCAGCTTCCTCTGCAGCAATACCGAGCAAAACATGGTTCGAGCAAATTACCATAACATGGACTAGCAAATTACTATGCCATCGATGAAATTCAGCATCCATTATCTTTCAATGAATTAAGCTTAACGTCAAATATTCTTGAAATACACACGTCTGCTTCCCCCCCCCACACACACACACATCTGCACACACATATGTGCCTGCACGCACACGCACATGCCCGCACACACACACACGCACACATGCCTACACACACACACACGCACACATGCCTGTCCACACACACAGAAACCTGCACACACACACACTCACATGCCTGCACACAGACACGCACACCTGGATAAACACACGTGCCTACATATATACACATACACACGCCTATATACATACACAGGTGCCTCAAAACACACACGAAAACATAATTTGAATTCAAGATATCAAAATTCAACTTTTTTTTTCATTTCTCTTTTTTTTCTGCCTTTAATGTGTAGAGGTTGGCTAAGAAAAAATTTTAAATACATATAATTGAAACGATACATATAATCTCACGCAAATTCGTACAGATATTGTGCATGGAGGTAAACTAGTTTTAAAAAAAACTATATTTAACTATAAACATGACTATTTGTTCAATCTTAAAACATGAAATAATTAAAGCAACACCGATAAAGTACGAATTATACCATATCTAAGAATCTTAATTAACTTCTTAATCTATCGCCCCACTTTTTCATTTTGCTACAAACCTTTTTAAATCTATAAGGATATGCGGTGGAATTATTGTAAATCCTTAATATTTTGTATGATTTGTATATTTTATTTTAGATATCTTTTCTTGAATCGTTTCATTTAATGGGTTTCAAATACTTAAACGTTGGTCTTTTGTATTTTAATGTTATTTAAATATGAAGTAAAAGAAATGGAAGCGCAAAGCTTTGTAATTAATATTTTTCAGATTTCGAGAGAGTATTTACTTTGTTAAATTTAAGTGTGCAAAATAAAAAGATTTTGCTTGCTTAGTAATTTTCTGAAAGTGCGTAGTTTCTAATGAAAAGCAAATTCAAACTACATGTGAGAACTCTTTTCAAAATAAAATAACTTTAGCACAAAATGGAGGTAAACTAAAGCAATTCATGAAAAATTTTGTTAATATACTTACGGAAATATCACGCTGGAATCAAAATGAAGTTCATAAAGAATGTTAAATGGAAAAATAGTTTTTTTTTTCTTTTGAGTGTTAATTGATATTTCATTATGTATTATTTGGCCCACAAAATACCTTGCTTAGTACAATATTAACTAGAATCTAGATAGAGAGTGATAATTTTAAGAGAGAAAAAGAACTGATCATATATTTCATATTGTGTTTCCATAGTTCTTCCATAGCCAAAAAAAAAAAAAAAAGAAGTTGGATGAGGAAACAGCAAACTTCTTTCTTTAAAATCTTTCAAATAATCAATGTTTTTAATAACCCAAAAGAATTCGCAAGTTTACTAATGTACACTCTGACTAATAGAGAGAATAATACCTAAACATTTAAAGAAATGGGACGTTTTTGTAGGCATCTTACATCTAAAATTGCATCAGCAGGAATTATATAGAATTTGTAAGACTAACAAAAAAAAATTATATTAGAGCTTTAGAGTAAGATTGGCAAAAAAACTCTCTAATTTGTCGCCATTATTATCCTAAAAGGTGCGGTTTACAGAGATTCATATGAAAGATATGAATAACTATTGTGATTCAAAATATCTCTAAA
>NC_072738.1:117520893-117575467 GCF_026930045.1 Uloborus diversus
CCTGCATTGAAAAGAAAGTATTGCATTACTTCGTTAGTTAACATCTAGACTGTTAACGAACAGACGCTGTTGTGAAGCAATCTTCTGGATTTTGCCACAACTCGTGCGGCAAAAATATTTTCGAGTTGAACTGACTGATTGAACAAATATACAAACAAACTTGGCACTGAGAACGATTTAGGCTGAATTTGAGTAAGCTGGAGAGAAACATTCACTGTAAAAAAGTTCCGAAACGTTACTTGTTAGTTCCGTGGAACGTTTCGGAATTAAAGAGGTTTTCACCTATTTCCCCGTAAAATCAAGTATCTTCGCAATAAAGTCTCCTGAATTGCTAAAAGAAGCACAAATGCAGACTTTTCACTCGTTTGAAAGATATTTTTTGCTACCAGTTTAAAGATTGATTGAGCGTGTTTATTAAGTGTATCGGCTTAAGCTATATTATGACCTGTCCGGATTGACTGTGTTCTCGATGGAAACAAATATGTCACTGGATAGCTACAGCTTTACGTGGCAAGGAATATGCTTGGTTATTTCTTGCAATTTTCGTGTAGCTTTGGGCATGGTTGATCTAATGCTTCTGAAGCGTGTTCAGTAAATCAGGAGCGTTCTAATCAAATACATTAAATCTATTTAATTTTTTTAGAAGGTTCACGATTGGCTTTAATATGGGATATTTCCCAATATTTCAGAAAGGTTACTGACTCTTATCGGAAAACGTTGCTAGTTTTTGTAAGGTATGTTACTGGTTCAAATTGGGCACATCAGCTGCCTATTATTTTCCAGGAAAGTTTCTGAATCGTTTTTGCGGTGTTGGTTGTTGTGAAGCAATCTTTGAGATTTTGCCACAACTTTTGCAAAAAAAAAAAAAATGCTTTGAATTGAATTGGCTGAAAGTGCAGATATACAAACAAACTTAGTACTGAGGACGTTTTTGGCTGAATTTCAGCAAGCTGGAGCGAAACATTAATTGTTGTGAAGCAATCTTTGGGCTTTTTGATACAACCTGTGCAGAAGGAAATGTTTTCGAGTTGAACTGGTTGGAAGAATAAATATACCAACGAACTTGGCGCTGAGGATAATTTTTGCTGAATTTAAGCACACTGAAGAAAAACATTGATCAATGTGAAGCAATCTTCGGGATTTTGCCCCAACTTGTGCAAAAAACGTTTTTGAGCTGAACTCGATTGTTGAGAACAAATGTACGAACAGACTTCTTGTTGAGGAAGCTTTAAAGTGAGTTTGAGCAAGCTGGGGCGAAATATTGACGAACATCGCAAACAAAAACAAGAACAGCGATTCCACTAATAATTTTTGAGAGTTTTCTTATTTTTTTTTTAATTCTAAGTTTGATTTCTTAAAAAATTATAATCAAATGTAAATTAGAAAAAAAACATCGTGCTTTTATATTAAACTAACTGTAATTAAACTTACACAGTTAAACCAATACTAACTTAGCACATTTTACAAAAACTAATCATTTCTTTTAGAAGTTCCACTAATGTTTAAATACATAAAAAGGAGTTCGTGTTCTGAGAAAGTTTGAGAACCAACTAATGATTTCGAGTAGCTCTGTATATTATTATTTTTTTTACTGCTTTAAATATGCTTTTAGGTTCAACTGTGGAATGTATAAAAAATTAATAAATGTATTTTAAAGACATTTTTTCGTTATAAACTACATGAAAAACACTATAGAACGTTTGTATAGAACATTCTTCTGAAATTATCACTGTTAGTGCTTTCAGGAGTTATCTGGAATCGTCTTAACTCTAAATTTAAATTTACTTTTATGAAACAGTTCTCACATTCTCAAAAAGAAATTTCTTTTACTTATAAGTACCATTTTTTTATTTGTGGAAACTAATTAATACAGGAGTTAGAAAACCGTTCTTCATTTTTATTCTGGTTTTGCCATCAAGATTTTAAAAAGGTAGCATTAATTGTAAGAAAAATAATTTACACCATTATGATTTATTACTTTTTATATCTTTAATCAGCCTTTCTTCTTTTATAATGCTAAAAAATATATATGTAAAGTCTTTTATAAAATTTCTTGCCGGTATCTTTTTATTTTATTTGACATTTCAGGCTCTTTTTTTTTCTAATTTCTGGGATGAGGCTAAAGACTCTCACTTTTTGTCTTAGGGGAAACGAAATTAAAATATGTATCTAATACTAGAAAAAGGTTAAGCAGTGAGAGTAAAAATTAATTCTTTAAAGGTTTTAAAGCTAAATTAAATATATTATCAGACATGTATCAACAATAAATCTTGAGATCCAATAAAAAAAAAAAATTCGCAGCTATTATAGTTTTTACATGCTATTGTCGAATGCGCACTTGCGTGGGAGGTCTGTTTTTAGCAGTTGTAGAGAACAGATATTGTTGAGCCGAGGTCAACTGTACATCAAAAAGAGAAGCAAACAGCAAATTAGCTTTTAAATTGTTACTGAAACATACAAATAATCAGTTTAAATTGTAGTTAATGTCTATTTTTTTAATGTAATGTCTATCTAATGGCATTACAGTTTTAAACTAAACGTAGCCTCCATAACTACGCGAGCCTACTTTCCCCATATACAAACATTAACTTTCTAGTATCTAGATAGCATTCTTTAAATTAGCCGAGACTGCAAATTATGTCCAACATACCTTTTTAACATTTTAAGATGATTTCAAGAGACAAATTATGCCCCGCTCGTCTGATGTAATAGATACGTAAGAAATAACGAAATAAATAAAGTAGTAGCACCGTTTAAACAATGCAGTTAATATATTTTTTTTCTTTAAAACAAATCTTTAATCGCATCAAAGAGAAAGAAAGGAATTTAAAACAAAAAGCTATTCAAAATAAAGGTATTATATTAAAATAAAAAACAATTTGGAAGCTCTTTCTTCCGGGTAAAAATAATGCCTCGAGTTTTATTTTGCCCCCATTTCCGAAAAACAGTTTTAAAAAAAATAATATACTTTGTAAGATAAATATAAACTAAACCGCAATATTTTTTCTACTCTTGAGCAGTGTGGTCTTGCATGATCACATTTCGGAGTCACAAATTCGATTCGTTAAGAATATAATAATAATCTCGCGTTTCAAATTACGTCGTTGACGAAAATAAAAACTTTAAAACGTTGAAATATATTTGTTTCAATTTGAAGCTTCAAAAAACCTCATTTTTTTCGGTGCTGAGATAAATGTATTTTTCTCAACTAAAGCTCAATTTAAAGCGAAAAAGTCAAACATTTTATAGGAAAAAACAGTAAAAACCAAAAATTTGCTACCCGTACAACTAATTTATAATTCACAAACTTTTTTTTGTGACACATGATTAAAAAAAACCTGAAGTATTTTAAAACACTGCTCCAGGGTCTTTATATTTTGTTAAAATGGAATATATATTAAACATCTTTTGAAAAAAGCACCAAGCGAATTCTCTGAGAAAATTCAGAAGAATTGCAAATTATACCGTAAGGTTCATAAAAACTTAGAATTTTTCGAAGAAAAAATGGACACACATAATATATGTTATGGTATCTCAATGAAAAAAACCAGCTGATGTGTGCATCACATGACTTCATTTTACTCCAATTTAATGTCATTTTCCCATTATTGGCAATTTTAATATGATTCAATATTTTACTCTCTAAATACTACCAACAATGGCCAATTTGAAACCAAATTAAAAAAAAAAATCGGCAAGTTTCTCGCCAAGTTGGCGACAAAACTTGGTGACCAAAAGAGTGGCGATATATCGCCAAGTATCCGACAAATTAAAACACCACTTGACTTTACATCGGAATTAACAATGATTTCCCCCCAAAAAGGTGTAAAAGACCCCCTAAGGAACATCCGAATGCAACCAAAAGGGAAGGTACACACCTAGACCTCACTAGGAGTCTACGTACCAAATTTCAACTTTCTAGGACATACCGTTCTTAAGTTATGCGACATACATACGCACATACGCACGGACGCACATAAATACATACGTACATACTGACGTCACAAGAAAACTCGTTGTGATTAACTCGGGAATCGTCAAAATGGATATTTCGCGTATCTACGTTCTTAAACACGTGTGGTCGAGTCGAAAAAAAAGAATACTCAACATTCATTCGGAGGTGAACAAAATGGAAATTAAGGTCAATTTTTGACTTAAATTTTTTTGCGAATACAATACTTCCTTTTTGTAAAAGGAAGTAATAAAGTACGAAAGTATTTTAAGCACACTGTTAACGCGTTATAGAGGCCCCTTTTACGATACATAAAGAATGCAAAATATTTTTTTCTCCAAAGAAAAAAAAAGATTTTTAATGCATACTTACATACCTTAAGCTTCTCTTTTCGTAATTAAATAAATTATATAAAGTATTTGAGCATTACTCCCAGTGGAATGCTAGTTACCTGGAGTTCTCAGAAAAGGTAATAGAGATTGTCTTCACGGCAAATGAGCAAAAGAACTGTTCTCGAATATCATGGGAAATTAATGCCGGCTTCGAAAGACATTTACTGTTTTCACTTATAAGGCTTGATTCAATACATTCCTTTTTATCTTATTTCTTGCGGGACAAAAAAAGATGATAACAGGGAAAAATCCTTTTTTTTTACTTACAATAAAGGCTATTTTCATCATTGTGTTTTATGTTCCTAATGGGGTCGTTTCCAAAATTTTAAAAGTATTTTTTTCTGAAAGACCATACTTAAAAACATAGGATCTGACCATTTTTTAAATAATTTATTTAAGTTTAATATTTTAAAAAAATTACTTAAATCGGTGCGCTTTCATTGTTTACCCTTCCGTCGTGTGACATCACAAATGATGAAATTAATGATGAAATGCCATTCAATGTTGCCATTTACAGAACAAAATATTTAATTCGCATCTTTAATCACGTGTAATGGCAACGATATGGTTGATTGCAAGCGTAGAGCGCAATTTTAATTCGCTGCTTGATAATCATAATGTGGACCGTAGTAGAAAGATGTGCCAAAATGCATCATTTGTGACGTCATAAAGACCACGCCTTGTTTGAAAAATCGGATATTTAAAAAAAATATTTTTTAAAAAAACTGTTGGGAAAATGAAAGTATTTTCTGGGTCCATGTAATTTTTTTTTTTTTTTTTTTTGCTCATTCAATCCATTTCAATGACTAAAAGTAGTACTTTTGACTGAAGGAAACCACCCTATTGCACAGATTTTTGCAAATATTTTTAAAATATAAATACAGGCGTTCCTCGTACAACACGGTACTTCTACAACACGGTTTTGATAATACAGGGTACCAAATTTGCAATTATTATAACACCGTTTCGATATTACACGGTGCGAAATTTGAGTTTAATGCTTTGTGACTTTGATATAACTCGAATCTTATATTTAAAAAAAATGGAAATTCATTTTGGTTTAATACATTCTGTTAACGGTTGATAACTCTAATGAGTTTTTACTGTGCTTTTATGAAACTTGGTTTCGATATAACACGGTAAACATCCCTTGATTTACATTATTTCCAAGTCTCGTATAACACAATTTCGATATAACATGATACATCTTACCCTCAATTATCTCATGCACATACATAATTAGCCTTAAAAATAAGTTATATTAGTGGAAAACATTCCTGGTTTTTTAGAAGTATGTTACTGGCAGAAATTGAGCACATCAGCTGCCCATTACTTTCCAGGAACATTTCCGAATCGTTTTTGCAGTCTAGTTGTCATTGAACGCGCGAAACCTGAAGTAAACGGGCGAAAGCTCAGCCTATGAGATTAATCGGACGATAGCCCGTCTACTAGAGTTGCTCGGTTACCCACGGAACCAGTTTTTGGTTATGTATCTATAGTTGATACAGCGTTAACGGCTTTATTTCATAATTCGATAAATTTTGGAGTTTTATTTGGTAAAGTAATTCTTCCTGGAGGATTAACTACCAAAACTCTCCTTGTGGTACCTTTAAGAGTTTTTTCTTTCATAGACGCCATTTTCAGATTTTCCCGTGCATCTAAAAACATAAATGGCTATTTCTGTATGTAAGTATGTCCGGAGTGAACTTCAAAACTACTGGACCGATTTTAACCATTTTTTCACCGATAGATAGCTACATTATCAGGAAGCAACATAGGCCTTAATTTATTTCTAAAAAACTTATAAACATTATGATGGAAAATAGTAAATTTCATGAAATTCCCTCATTAAATGATTAAATATAAAACCCATTTTTACAAAATTTCGTTGCCTTACAGCATCAATAATAATAGTAATCATTAAGAAAATTTTGAATCAAGGCTTCTCCGGAGTAAACATGATTTTAAAGTCATTTAAATACTTAGAAACTCACCTTTTTGCACACTTAGGAAAACATTGTAGAGAGCTTTTTTTTTTCTTTTTTTTTTGTATGTGTGTGTTTGTGTGTGAGAGACAGCTTTTTTTGCGTGTGTGTGTGTGTGTACTATTTATTTAAATGAATAAAGCGCACGATTTTTTTAGTGATTTTTTTTTTTTTTTTTGTTAGTTCATATTTTGGAAATTCTTCAAATTTTTATATGTTTAAAAGTCGTGCTTTCGTTTCTAACTGAATACTATTTCGTTCTTTATACTTATTGTTATTTTACTTTTATGGGTAAGAAAGAAGCTCGATTTTTAATCGCGTCAAAGCGGAGTGTTATAAGTTCTTTCAGTTAAAATAGAAAACGAATGAAAGTAGCGATTGTTTCTCACAATTATTACTGACCCAGGCAACACCGGGTATTTTTGCTAGTAGCACAAAAACTGCTTTATATACTATTATCAACAATTTTCTTTTCTGTTATACCGATGAGGAAAATGAACCTGATGAGATTGAGATCAAATTTTTAAAAAAAACTAAGCATAGATCTTCTATAGCTTTTTTTAAAATAAATTTTCTGTATCAGGGCTATACTTTATAAACACACTATAACAGTAATTTAAATAAGCTTCCGTTTTGACTTTGTAAATGATGGAACTTAGTGTTCATGATGATCGTTCATAAACGGCCTACGTGAGTATGTGAGGAGAGTCAAAATTTAATTACAGATTTCAAAGCTACCGTAAAATAGTTTTTAATTGAGAGAGACGTATAAGAAATAACTAATTTAAAATGAAAACAGTTGTTAAAGCGTAGGTTACCGTTCAAATGTAAACATTATTATCACGCAGATTATGTTAATTTTTAAATATTTATTCTGTTACTATGTTCTATATTTAAAGTAGCAGGAAATCATCTTTTTGTGTTTTGTGTTACCGAAGACTTGTATACGGTAAGTAATATTACCTTTCTTGAAAAATTTAAACTGCATTTAACTTTTTTCGAACTGCTTGGATCAAAAAATTTCAGCTTTTTATCGGAAACGCGTAACACAATTCATTCTGGTTTATGATAGCTTTAGAAACGAGCGATTTATAAGTAATGAAATTTTCTGCATTAAAGGTCAATTGGGCGGAATTTTCGAAAAATTGAATCACAAGTAAATAAATTTCGACGTGAGTGCACAAAATGCTTGAGAAAGAAGAGCACTATAACGTATGGATAGTCATAATCAATCGTGCTCGTTATCGGATAAATGAAAAGTTTGTAGTTCGGAAAAATTTTCTTGATCTTGCTACTTTTATAAGAAAATTTTATAATGAAGTTTTATGCTACATTTTCAATCGATGGAGGAAATTTGGTTTACTTTTTAGGCAAAAGAAATCCTCTATGGTATTTAAATCAATATTTATGATTTTAAATTTTATCACTCGACGTGATAAGACAGCAAATCTTCACACTTTTTGAGCATGGACACTTGGCCTCTTTATAGAAAACTTTGCAGCACTTTTTAATCCGTTTTCAAAACATTAATAAGAACACTTTTCAGAGCTCTCAATTGGTTCAGCACATTTTTTAACTTTTTTGGGAACACATCTGGGAACATTTTTTGAACACTGACACGTATCCTTTTTTTAAAACACTATGTAGCCCGCATTTTGAGACACTTATCTAACACTTCTTTGACTCCAATAGCTTTTAATTTTACAGCAATATCATGGACGGTGTTCGTCCCTTGGGGTAGGAGGGGAGCCATCTTTTCTAACGGCATTCGTGACAACAGCCGAGAGCGGTACATTGCGACATTTCTTGTAGACTGCACATTGCAAGATGCAATTGACTAGTAGTAAAGGGAAAGTTGTTGAAAAGATTATTTATTTTATTTAATTGTTATTTTTTTCCTATTTTAAAGTTTTCAAAGATGAAGAAATTTTTTTTTTCATTTTCTTCTAATACATTACAAAGCATAACACCAAATCATTTTTAACCATATTAACTTTAACATGACATTAACCATTTGGCATTTCTTTTTATATTAAAATGGGTATGATTGGCACAAAATTGTTAGTGTCCTTCTAGGTATGCGGCGAAAGATGACTAAACTTGGTTTTGTTCTTATTTTATTCTATTTTTAAGCGAAAGTTTCACAAAACCTTTGAGGGAAAAAAAATTGGCAAGTTTATATTTTTACATTAATCGAAAAATAGCTTTAAAATTACAAGAATAAATGTGCGTTTTGCTTCCGAGAAACGCTATGGGTTCGAACTGAAACGCATTGAGTTAGGGAGGCATACTAAACACAATTGGCTGATTTTTAATAACAAAAATACTAGAATTTAGAAATGCAATTCTAGTAGTAATTTAATCAGCTTTTTTTTTAATTATTATTTTACTGTTTTGTTTTGTCAGTCTGCTGATCCATTCTAGTAAAACGTATCGAGTAAGACCATTGATTATTTGGTTTGAAACATGACAGTACACGTTGTATGAATATCCTTTTTTCTACATTAGTTTGCATGAAAACGTGTATTAGGAAATAATATTCAACCAATTTAAATTAAGTTGATCCATCGTAAATCTTCTCAGCGTATGTGAATCAACTTTTACTTGCTTTTCTTAAATCTCACTTCCATCGTAAAATGTACACCGAAATAGCATTAAATTGATTTAAAACTAATTAAACATTATGCGGAGCATCTAAATATGCGTAGTTTAAACCTAAATAATTTACCAAACGTCAAACTATTTCAATTAATTAAAGGGAGACGTTCAAACTTTTAAAATATCATATAATTGAACTTTCAACTTGCCAACCATTGTTAACTAACAGTTGTTAACTTTCAGCCATTTTTAACTGAAGTAATGAATTAAGTATAGTCATAAATCGAGCTTATTTCTCAATCACTAAATTGAAGGTTCATTTGCTTTTCTAACTCTTTAGTTGAAAACGAAATAAATAATTTCTATCATGAACAAAATAAGTCGAGGAGGAGGTAGGTCTTTGTCTTCTGAAATTTTGTCTGAAAACATTGCTATAGTTTGAATTAAGTACAGAGTTGACAAAAATTATAGATCTGATATTAAAAAATCATATATTTTCGAAACGATTGCACATTTTAACATAAGTGATATTGTGAATGTAAAAAGAAATAATTTTTTTTTCACTTACAAATGTTTGATGTATCAGCCTTTAACTACAAGACAAACGTATAATTTGCATCCCAGCTCATTCCACACGCCGTGTGATGTACTTTTATTGGGTTACGTCAATGACACTGCTTACCAACCCTCGACGACGAAACCAAAAAAACTGCATTGAAGCATTTGCTAAACATTATGAACCATTGACAGTGGGATACGACAAATGGAGTGGAACGAACTGGATTACAAATTTGATGTTACCGTGTAAAACAAGGCTTGAATATTGAACATTTAACACATGGTGCTCACACATTGCACATCTGTAGTTGAAATTCATTGGAAAAAAATCTTGGTTTACTTCTCTTTAAGTTCTTGTATCACTTACTTTAATGTGTCCAGTTTTTTCAAAAATATGATTTTTGCAATTTAGTCCATCATTTGTGGTGAACCTGTAGAGACTGTCTTGACTTAATCGAGGGATGCACTCAAGGGCATCATTTCTAGTTTTTCCAAAGGGATTTACTCAAAAACAGCAAAACTACTCTTACATAAGTGTAAATAGATTTAGTTGTAAAAATTAAGGGGGCAGTTTCACCCTTCTTACCACCCTAAATGACTGGCGTGGATGTTTGTGCGAGTAAGTCGTTTGTAGACTTTTGTTAGAGAGTACCCACGGAGAGATGTCGGGTGCGCTGGAAGCAGAAACAGAACACTTTATTTTGCAAAAGGTAAAACACGCGGAAATGCGCCAGCAGTATGCGAGGCTACCTATTGCAAAATGAAATGGTTCGTTTCCGCTTCCAGTTCACCTGCCATCTCTCCGTAGTCAGGCTTTAACATCCCTCCAACTGTCTTGAGTCATACCTTAACAGTATGTAACCGTTTCCTACGGAAAGAACTAAATTTATGTTTCCTTTAAAAATAAAAAAAATATCCACATAAGATACTGTTACAAAACACAAAATATTTCTTTAATTGTAAGAAACTTTCTCCTACCTTTCACGTATTCACTAGCTTCAGATGAAGCAGCGCACTTAGGTGCCATTTTATTGAATTATTTTTCAAATTTAGATTTTTTTAAAAAATGAATGAAATAGGCACATTGGTTATTTCTGCACACTAATAAGAAAATAGTAAGATTTTAAAATTAGGAGGCTTTACCCTCTGCTATTCACTTTCTCTATGATCTCTATGTTAAGTTGTCTTCGTTTGGAAAATTTCCCCACGAGAGAACTTGAGAAGATGCCTAACCCCAATATTGCTTTAAGCATATTTCTGTACCCCGAATCCAGATTTCGGTAAGTCACATTATCACGACTTCGCAGGTGAGAGTAGAAATGTTTGTCTGATGCATACAAAGGTTGGGACTCGCGCTCTTATGACACTGGATAAATAAACACAAAGGAGATTTTTGTGTAAGATTACGTTGTTATGGCTAAATGTGGAGTATAGTTTTCCAATCAATTCAGTGACAACATAAATACCGCCATTTTTGAACTCACGCCAACCTTGCATTGAAGGCCACTATATAGGGGGAACTGACTTATCTGACATTTTGATTCCAAAATTGCCCGGCGACAAAATTAGCATTTGTACGAAAGCTTCGTTGCAGAAAACTGGTGCCCAAGCTTCAGTTGCGTTGCCTGCTTCACTTTTGATTATTTTATTTTGTAAATGAAGAAGATTTAATTAATACAAATTACAAACAAGTAAGGTGTGAAAATGAGGTTCATTACAATAAACATTTCCCGAAACATTTTTGTTGAATTTGTGAACGAAGTTAACTTTGTAGATTTACCTTAAGTGAAATTTTACTTAACTTATCATTAATTTTTTACGACATAGCAACCAGCAAATATTATAACGTATTTATAAATACTAGAAACAAGGTTGGATCCAAAGCTGTCTTGGAACCAAACGTCGGATAAGTCAGCCTGTCCTTTTATAGGGTTTCTAGACTCGATCAAAAAAATACTACTAACAATATAACAATTAAAACAACGTAATGTGATTGCGTAAATTACGTTAAATAATATGTCTTAGGTGACTTATTATCTGCTATTAAAACAAAATAAAAAGCGATATAGATTTTTAATTGAACTGTTGTTTACGCAAACCGAAAAAAAACTTGTATGTTTATGTAGTATGTTTATATATTGTACGCAACTAAACAAGAAATCATCTGCAAACTATGCATGGTCGCAGCTGAGGTGTGTATCGCTGGACAATATTTAATATTGAACGCAACAAAAATGCTGTTCACAGTAATAGTTTTCATTTCTGCTGCGGTGTACATACCAGATGAATGTGCACAAGAATAATGCAAACAGCTGCTAGTGCGCTAGTTCGTAGGGCGCGTTGGAACCACATTTGGGTCACCTCAGTTTAGATTTTTTTCCAAATTGCTACGTTAAAAATATAGTGTACTGAAATCTGCTCTAAATCTGTTACGAATGTGTCTCGCAAAGAATATTTGTTAAATTCAAATTTGGGAACAATATATGGGTGCAATAGTTGTTTTATTTCAACTAAATATAAGGTAAACACACTAGTAGTGGCCAGTGCTTAATTTAGTGCTTCAGAAGTGGCAACTTCAAGTTTATGTTTGAAAAAATAGGATTCCATGTTTTTCGATGGATTCAAGTGCAATAGAAAATACCTCCCGCACATTTGATGCAGTTTTGAATCCATTGGGAGACGTGGAATCATATTTTTTCAAATATAAACCTTAAAGTAGCCACAACTGAAACATTGACCATTACTGGTGTTTTATTATTATTATTATTATTTATTTATTTATTTATCTTTTTTGAGGCATGAAGGCATGAAAATTCTTCCCGACATTTTTCGAGGGATCAAATTCATAATATTCTTATGATGAAATGGAAGAATGAAATAAATAATGATGATAAACATAAGATTAAGTTAATAATATGTATTATTTTACAATTTTGAATGTGTTGAAATTTTGAAATAAAAAGAAAAAAGATACAAATGTCTTACTTTTATTTTTTCAATGAGTGAAATATTTTTTTAGGGGACATTAGAAACATATTGAAACTACTTTTTATTTTTAACAAGTCATGTCAAAACTCGATTTTGTTTGTTTTTGGTCTAAAAATATTGATTTTTTTCATTTACACTTCTTGATATTTTTCTTAACTTTTCATATTTGAATAATTTTTCACCTTTCTTTTTTTTTTGTGTGTGTGTGTGTTAGCTACACTCTACAATTTCCTCTCATTCTTTAAATTTGAACCGCACTAATTAGTTTCCAGTTCTAATCCTGAAATACAATTACTACTCTGTACTCGAAGTTCAATAATAATTTGTTAAACTTTTCAAAAGCTGTCGAAATTGTTTAACCTACAGAATGCAGTTCGAACAGTTAGCGTACGTGCTTATACTCACAGACAAAGGTTAATTAATGCAATAACAAAGGTCGAAATGTTATCATTTTTGAAAAATCCTTTATATTTGAAATATCAAGCTATTTCAAGCAAACATTTCTGAAAGCGATATGGAATTAAACGTACAAATTTACTGAAGTGTAGTTTCTTTTTAAAACATTTATAATTCATACTCCTGTAACATTGATGTGAAATAAAGAATATAAAGATGTTTATTACCTTTAACCACTTCTCATTAATAATTTACCGATAATAGAGCTGTAACTACTACGATATCCCCCTTCAAAAGCACAGCTTATTTTTTCCATTAAAAATAACTTGTAACTTGCAAAATAATTTTCTTATTTTTAATTTTTTAGATCACTGGTGTATACTGTCGATTAGAATATGCATGACACAAGAAACCTGTGTGATATTTAAATTTAACATTGAAAGAAGCAAAAAATAGAAAAGTTCGGTGATTTATAAATTTTTCACCATGGCCATAATTTTCAGAAACCTTTCATTATTAAAGAGATGTTTCCATTTGAAAAGACATGCACTGAATATTCATTTTTACTTACAAATACTCATATAATTTCAGAACTCATAGAAATGCGTTTTAAAACTCACAGTAGAAATATATTCATCGGAAAAATATAAAACTACTTTAAAGCGATTTAGAATTGTACTTCAGCAGTAAAAAACAAGTTTATTTGAATGAAAATGATACATATACACTATATATATATATATATATATATATATATATATATATATATATATATATATATATATATATATATATATATATATATATATATATATATATATATATATATATATATATATATATATATATATATATATATATATATATATATATATATATATATATATATATATATATATATATATATACGTTTTTAATGCTTACGAAATATATTAAATCAAAATACTATATTAAATCAAAATCGAGCTACTTAGCTCTGGTAGACATACATCATGACAGTATACTATTATCTTTAATCATCTTCTTTACTAATAATAAAGCTGAAAGTCTCTCTGTCCGGAGGATGTCTGGATGTCTGGATGTCTGTAGGATGTCTGTGACGCGCATAGCGCCTAAACCGTTCGGTCGATTTTCATGAAATTTGGCACAAAGTTAGTATGTAGCATGGGGGTGTGCACCTCGAAGCGATTTTTCGAAAATTCGATGTGGTTCTTTTTCTATTCCAATTTTAAGGAAAAAAATATCATAAGATGGACGAGTAAATTACGAAATTATCATAACGTGGAACCGTAACATGGGCACAAGTCAATTGGCGAGATACGAAATTATCATAACGTGAAACCGTAAGATGGGTACAAGCCAACTGGCGAGAAAATTCACCATACATTATTTGAAAATATACAGGCGAACCAAAAGACCTTTTGATTTTTCTATTTCGGGCAAAGTCGTGCGGGTATCACTAGTAAAAGATAAAAACAAAACTTTTCTTTCACTAACATATGAAACATAAATTGTGGAACACTAAGTGATGGTTGAACCGCGTATTTGTAGATGCTAATTCTTTTGAACAGCTGCACTAAGCGTTAAAAATAATTTACAATATATATTAGAATCGCAATTCTAATATTTATCTTAATTTCATTTCAATTTGTTTTTTCAAGAGGGAAGTAGTTTTCGTAAAATTATTAATCTTGAAACCAACATCTTCAGGGTAAGCATGCGTTTTAAGTAGAACTTTTATAAGCAACTTGTACACAGTTACACTTAATGAGATTTTCAAATGCAGGGCACCGAAATAAATTTGGCAAAGAAAACACAAATATTTCTTTTTTAACCTGTAGCACTTTAACAATTTCGTCTCAAACGGTATGCTACGTTTGGTTTGAATTTAATTAAACAACGAAGTTGTAGCAGTTAATTTTAAATTCAAACATTTTCTGTCAAAACAAAGTTTATGTAGGGAAAAGTTGTATTTGTATTTCTTCTTTCCTCGAATTTTAAATTTGATAAGGCTTTTACATTGTTGATTGATTTTTACTTCCTTTTACGAAAAAGGAAGTATTGTATTCGCAAAATTAATTCCACTCAAAAATTGACCCTAATTTCCATTTCACTCATCCCCTAATGAATATTGAGTTTTTTTTTTTTTTTTTTTTTCGACTCGACCACACGTGGATAAGTGCCTAAGAACGTATAGACACGCGAAATATCCATAATGACGATTCCCGAGTTAATTACAACGAATTTTCTCGTGACGTCTGTATGTACGTATGCATGTATGTGCGTATGTCCGGATGCGCGTATGTGCGGATGTGCGTATGTTAGTATGTATGTCGCATAACTCAAGAACGGTAAGTCTTAGAAAGTTGAAATTTGGTACGTAGACTCCTAGTTGGGAGACTGGTTGTGCACCTCTTCTTTTGGTTGCATTCGGGTGTTTCTAAAGGGGTATTTTGCCCCCTTTTTAGGTGAAAATCATTGTTAATTTCGATGTAAACTCAAAGGGTGTTATTATTTGGCAGGAACTTTGCAATATATCGCCAGTATTTTGGTCGCCAAGTTTATTCGCCAACAAGGCGACAAATTTGGCATTTTTTTTTTTATGTGTTTCAATCTGGCCACTGTTAGTGATATTTAGAGAGTAAACTATTGAATCACATTAAAATTGCCAGTAATGGGGAAATGACATGAAATTGGAGTAAAAGGAAGTCATGTGATGCACACATCAGCTCGTTTCGGCTTAAAAATCAAGACACATTTATCATTTCAATTATAATACTTTCTTAGTTTTTCGCGTTTATTCTTAGTGTTACAGCCATTTTACCCGGAAATAATTTCTGAGGCTTCAGAATTTCCTTACGGTGTTTACCCCAGCAATTTGTTCGAATTTTCTTTCGGTGTCATGTTTTTTGTATGTATCACCTTCCAAAACCCATGTCATGAAATTTTCAACAAGTTATGAGTTCATAATTTTAGATCCTTTTCAAAATGAAACCCTTTCCCTTTTAACTATTGAAATATTTGTAGTGATTTGTCCCTACGTTGAATTATTTCCCATAACTCCATACAAGTGTCCGAAAATGAAAACTAAAATGAAACAGGAAATTAATACGAAACTCAAACTGTGAAATCTCGTAGGAAATAGCGGCTTTGGTTTTAATCTAGGATTCACCATTAGTGCAAAATGTTTCACAAACACCGCTATAATTGAAATGAATAGCGACGTTTTTGCAAACACAACCTTCTTCGAAAGGTATTGCAAATACAATTCTAATTTGAATCTAGGTAAGAATAATTTGCTTACCCATTTAGGCTCGTTTGCTGGTGTTCTTCGCAGTAGAATAATTAAATTCCATGGGTGTTGAATTATATGGACGCACAGAAATACTTCTATCATGACAGCACATGTATTTTAATGATCACACACACAAAACTATGTACACCTTTCTACAAATATATTTACAAAATTAACTTATTTTCATGATAACACATAACACTTCGTACGACGCTCACAGTTCGGTTTTGTTTTTTTTTTAGTTCGCTAAGTCTCTGGTTACGAGAGTTCTTTTTTTTTTTTTGGTAGGAGCTAGTTTAGCGCCTTCTACGTGCGGCCGCGATAGACGTAACTGATTTTAAATTGTAGAGAGGTAGTTTATTTTAACTAATTGATTATTAAAACAGAAACATGAATATATTCCATACAAGATAATGATGTCGCGCTTGTAACATGTAAGTGTTAGAAAAAAAACTATTATGTGAAGCTATTTATTTTTCTTTGATTTTGAGATTTACCCCTCACCTTTTCACTAAATCGAAAACTAACAAAACACATAAATCTATTAGAAGCTTAGATCTAAAAAAATGAACAAAATTCTTCAGAAGTGAGATCTCATTTACTTTTGAATACATTCGCAGCATTAAGGAATGAGTTTTTTAAAGATACTACTTAACATTCAAATAGTACCTGAAAGAAAAAAAAAGCAGATTTTTTTTAATTGCTTTAGGTTTGTTGTAAATTGAGAGTTTCAAACCGGAACATGTTTCAATACTGAGCTTTTTCTATGTATATATTGAAATGACTCAATAATAACAAGTTGTTAAAAACGCTTAAGGAAAACTTATGATGTCATTAGCAAGTGCAAAAGCTTACTAAAAGAAATCATCTCGGGATAAAAAAAAAAGGTTTTTCTCATCATATTTCAAATTAAAAGCTTTCATTCATTATTTGTTATTTAGATTCAAATAAGCAAAAATTGTCTGATAATTACTACTAAAATTCATGTTTATAGGTTTATCTTTAATAGCAATGTACGTATGTAATGACATTCTGTCTGTTTTCTTTTCTGAATGATCAACAATTTTGAATTCGGTTTTTTTCATGGTTTTCAGTTCAAATTGTCTTTTTTTCTCCTTTTTTTTTTTCTTTTTTTTTCTTTTTTTTGTTTAAGCAATCGCGAATTGCTTACTGCTCTCATTTGACTGTTCGATGTCCTTCGATTTTATTTTTGGACCAGCTTCCTCTGCAGCAATACCGAGCAAATTATCACAACATGGTCGAGCTAATTACCATAACATGGACTAGCAAATTACTATGCCATCGATGAAATTCATCATCCATTATCTTTCAATGAGTTAAGCTAAACGTCAAATATTCTTGAAATACACACGTCTGCTTCCCCCCCCACACACACACACATGTCTGCACACACACACACCTGCCTGAACACGCACACATGCCTACACACACATGCCTGTCCACACACACACAAGCCTGCACACACAAACACAAACCTGCACACAGACACGCACACCTGGATAAACACACGTGCCTACATATATACACATACACACGCCTATATACATACACAGGTGCCTCAAAACACACACGAAAACATAATTTAAATTCAAGATATCAAAATTCAACTTTTTTTTTTTTTTTTTTTCATTTCTCTTTTTTTCTGCCTTTAATGTGTAGAGGTTGGCTAAGAAAAAATTTTAAATACATATAATTGAAACGATACATATAATCTCACGCTAATTCGTACAGATATTGTGCATGGAGGTGAACTAGTTTTTTAAAAAAAAACTATATTTAACTATTAACATGAATATTTGTTCAATCTTAAAACATAAAATAATTAAAGCAACACCAATAAAGTACGAATTATACCATATCTAAGAATCTTAATTAACTTCTTAATCTTTCGCCTCACTTTTTCATTTTGCTACAAACCTTTTTAAATCTATAAGGATATGCGGTGGAATTATTGTAAATCCTTAATATTTTGTTTGATTTGTATATTTCTTTTTAGATATCTTTTCTTGAATCGTTTCATTTAATTGGTTTCAAATACTTAAACATTGTTCTTTTGTATTTTAAAGTTATTTAAATATGAAGTAAAAGAAATGGAAGCGCAAAGCTTTGTAATTAATATTTTTCAGATTTCGAGAGAGTATTTGCTTTGTTAAATTTAAGTGTGCAAAATAAAAAGATTTTGCTTACTTAGTAATTTTCTGAAAGTGCGTAGTTCCTAATGAAAAGCAAATTCAAACTACATGTGAGAACTCTTTTCAAAATAAAATAACTTTAGCACAAAATGGAGTTAAACTAAAGCAATTCATGAAAAATTTTGTTAATATACTTACGGAAATATCACGCTGGAATCAAAATGAAGTTCATAAAGAATGTTAAATGAAAAAATAGTTTTTTTTTTCTTTTGAGTGTTAATTGATATTTTATTATGTATTATTTGGCCCACAAAGTACTTTTCATAGTACAATATTAACTAGAATCTAGATAGAGAGTGATAATTTTAAGAGAGAAAAAGAACTGATCATATATTTCATATTGTGTTTCCATAGTTCTTCAATAGCCAAAAAAAAAATGAAGTTGGATGAGGAAACAGTAAACTTCTTTCTTTAACATCTTTCAAACAATCAATGTTTTTAATAACCCAAAAGAATTCGCAAGTTTACTAATGTACACTATGACTAATAGAGAGAATAATACCTAAACATTTAAAGAAATGGGACGTTTTTGTAGGCATCTTACATCTGAAATTACACGAGCAGGAACTATATAGAATTTGTAAGATTAACAAAAAATATATATATTAGAGCTTTAGAGTAAGATTGGCAAAAAAAATCCCTAATTTGTAGCGATTATTATCCTAAAAGGTGCGGTTTACAGAGATTCATATGAAAGATTTGAATAACTATTGCGTTAGTTATTCAAAATATCTCTAAATATCACCAAACTGACGCCAGAGTCAATATCATTTTTGTGTTGCCAACTTTGTTGACAACTTGGCGATATATCGCCAAGAGTTTATGATTTACTTCCGTCTGAACTAAAATTAACATTGTTTTTCCTCAAAAATCGTGTAACGACTCTTTTAGGAACAGCAAAATGCAACCAGAAAGAAAGGTGCATAGCAAGAACCTTCTCACAGTCTTACACACCAAATATTAATATTATATAGTGTCCTTTTTTTTCTTTCTTTTTTTTTTTTTGTAACTGCGCGAAATACGTTCATATGCACGCACATACATATACTGAAGTCACGAGAAAACTCATGATAAATAAACGGGGGGTGGTCAAAGTGAATACTTCCGCGATCTATATGTTCGTACATAAGTACCTATGCACGTGTGGACGCTTCGAAAAAGTAATCAGCATTTTTTTGGGAGAGATTTATACAGAATGCAGGAAAACTAAAATCCCTAAAAGTTGTTTACACTTATTGCTAATACACAAGAATGTTGTAGTGGCAAATGCTAATGAACACAGTAAAACAATTCAGAAACGTTCTTAGAAAATAAAAGGTAGCTGATGTGCCCAATTTTTCTGCCAGTAACATGCCTTGGAAATACCAGGAAGATTTTCCGCTAAAAGTCAGTAAACTTTCTGAAGAATTGACAAATCTTCCGTTTGAAAGTATCCGTATGAGTCCGTTTGTCTCGGCAACCTTCAAAACCAATTAGCTTTGTTTAATGTTTTTGACTAGATGCACCAACTGACCATAAGAACCAAGATTATGCATCCCTTGCCTTGACAAAGTTACAGCTGTCCGGTGACTTATTCACCCTCACTGGGAGCTTAGTCACTCTGGACAGGTCATAAACGAACCCACTAAATAAACACGTTCAATCAATTTTTAAATTGGTAGCTAAAAATATTTTGCACATTCCGCATTCGTACAGCTTGCAGCAATTTAGGCAACTTTTTCGAACAGATAATCAATTTTACGGGAAATCGATGAAAACCTATGAAATCCCGAAACGTTCCACGGAAATAATCCGTGACGTTTCGGAATTTTTTTAAAGTGTAATACGAAGAGCTGTTAATGCTTTTGTCTTTCTTTAGCGAAAAGAACTAAAGCTGGTAAATGATTTCAACTGTTGTGACATGTAATTAACGTTACAAACGATTACGCCAATCAATATCGGAACAAAAGTTGTGACTAAAAAACTAATTAAAATAAATGCTAAGGCATATTTTTCTAAAAAATAAAGGATTATGTTGTCAAAGGTATAAAACTCACTTTTCTTTTTTAACGTTGATGTTTTCGAAATACCTTTTTTTTTTTTTTTTGCATTGTCGTATAAGCTGTTAAGTAATGTCAAATTACGAAACTTTGTTACATTCAGGAAATTGTGTTAAGGTTTTTCTCTCGACACTTTTTCGGCTTAGTGCGTATTCCTTTTCTTCTTTACACAGTTAATATCTGCTATTTGTAAATTTTAAATTCTTATGAAAACGTAGTTGAGTTAAATGTAAATGAAGAAATTAAATTGAGCTCAACATTTGCTGCAGTTGCAATTCAATGAAATACTTCCACCAATTATGAGAATTGATGGAACCGCGTGTCCCGTTACGAAATGACCAATTTCATCTACACTGTAAAAAAATTCCGAAACGTAACTGGGTATTCCCGTGCTACGTTTCGGGATTTTAATGGTTTTTATCCACTTCCTGGAAAAATCCAGTATCATTGTCAAAAAGTTTCCTGAATTGTTACAAGTTGCACGAATGCAGACTTTTCATTGTTGTGAAAAATATTTTTAGCTCCCAGTTTAAAAATTAACTGAGCGTATTTATTAAGTGTATCGGCTTTACTGTGCTGACTAAGCTCCCAAAGGGAGCGAAAAAGTATGGACTACGTTGCTTTGCAAGAATTGCTGGCGAGTAAAATTCTCGTTACTTACCAGCAATTCTGGCTTAACTTTGGCCATGTTTGCAATAATGCTCTTGGAACTTCCTTGATATATCAGGGAGATGCCATGCTATTATATTATACCTTTTTACGTTTGCACTATTTTTCCCGAGACACGATTGGCTTTTAACGGCAAGATTTCTGAATTTTTCAGTAGGCTTCCAGGATAATATCAGGAAGGTTACTGGATTTTAGCGGAAAACTTTCCGGGATTTTGCAAAATATGTTACTGGCAGAAATTGGGCATATCAGCTGCCCATTATTTTCCAGTAACGTTTCTGAATCGTTTTTACAGTGTAGGATGGTCAACAAACTAAACTTTTTACAGTTATGAATTGTAATCCGTATCTGAAGTATTTAAACTAATTATAAAATAACTAGCAGGATTACTATTAGAACTATTATCAAAAAAAGCATTTCTGACCAAACATGTGACTGCTAGTCGAACAGATTCGTCAAACCTTCTAACCAGTCTTTTTTATACAATATGTATTTGCAAAAACTTAGCTGCTGTCTCACCACGGTTTCTGAAGAATTGCCAAACGTCCATGTAAGGTCCATGTAACGTCCATCAAGTGAGGTTGAAGTAATAAATTGATGCGCATTTCAATGTGACAAATCTGCTGTCAACTGTACAGCTTCTTTCTCCGTTGTCTACTTCTCGTGAAAAGATATAACATCTAAACAAACTTTATTGACTACTAGTGGTACTCGCACGGCTTTGTCCGTAGTAGAAAATTAAAAGGTCATTTGGTTCGCCTGTATATTTACAAATAGTAGATGATGAGTTTCTCGCCAATTTGATATATCCATTTGCTTGAACATGTTACGGTTCCACGTTTTGATAATTTCGTAATTTACTCGTCCACAATGTAATAATTTGCTTGGTAAAATTTTCTGAAAATTCGAATAGAAAAAGAACAAATTCAAATTTTCAAAAAATCCCTTCGAGAATGCACACCCCCGTGCTACAAACTAATTTTGTACCAAATTTCATGAGAATCGGCTAAACGGTTTAGGCGCTATGCGCGTCAGAGATCCTGACAGACCGAGAGGCTTTCAGCTTTATTATTAGTAAAGATTTTCTGACTACTTATGCAATGCAATATTTAATTTTCACGAACATAACAAATCAGCGAGAGAGTTGGCGAAGACAAATCGAGAAGAGGATTTATTTCCATATTCTCTTTCTCTACATTTACTCTCAAAAATCAAATAAACAATTCAATAAATGTTTTAAAATGACAGATTTCGCTCACTCCGTTCAACAACATCATGTCTCAAAAAACGTGATTTTCACAAGAGCGACTTTAAAAATTAAAAGTAAGATATCATGTAGTAACATTCTACTTCAAGCTACTAATTGAACTTTTTCTTTCGCATAATGTCATTTTTAAGAAAACCTGGTGTTTTTCCTTTGTTTCATGAAGAAGTGTAAAAAATGTAAATATTCAAAAGTTGCGTATTATTTCTGACGTTCTTGCACTAATATTTAAAGATACTATTTAAAATATTTTAAAATATGCCATTATTGTTACTAAGTGCTCTCTTTAAAATATCGACATAAATGCGAAAAAATATATTTAAACTAAGAGAAAGAATCAAAATAGAGGAACGAAAAATTATCTTTTTTTGTGTTCAACACTGTTTTCGGAATAAATTATACCATCTGTCACTAAACAACACAGATGTTTCTTGCCTAATGGATCGAGCAGAACCCAAGATGTGACATTCATAAAAAGAACATTCCGAAACTACTTAAAAATGCGAAAACGACAATTTTGCTCTCTGACGGCGAAATACTTAGTCGAGATACATTTAGATAATAGAAATGCAATTTAATAGAATCTTGCATTTAATAGAAATGCAAGCCTTGACGAGATATGCTACTCATTTATGGCAGTTCAAAAAAAGGCTTCACTCAAAATTGCTAATTTTTAAGTCATGACGCTTTTGAAAGCAATGAGCGATTTGACTACGAGATAATTTATGAGTGATATGGGACATCTGTTTGTTCGTTCATTCTCGCCTGTCTCTCTGTTTCCCCAACTTCCGCTAAATGCATTTTGAGAAAATTATCCGCTAAAACACTTCAAACTCACTCTTCTTCATTTTCTATATATATATATATATATATATATATATATATATATATATATATATATATATATATATATATATATATATATATATATATATATATATATATATATATATATATATATATATATATATATATATATATATATATATATATATATATATAATTTCTAAAGTGTTACATTTTTTCCTACACTGTAAAAACGATTCAGAAACGTTCCTGGAAATTAATGGGCAGCTGATGTGCCCAATTTCTACCAGTAACATACCTCACAAAAACCAGGAACGTTTTCCACTAAAACTCAGAAAATTTCCTGAAATTATCCTGGAAACCTCCTGAAATATTCAGAAATCTAAAAGCCAGTTGTATCTCTGGAACTTTAGATTAAAATTAAGTACTTATAATATATATATATATATATATATATATATATATATATATATATATATATATATATATATATATATATATATATATATATATATATATAACAGTATACCACGTTCCTGATTTATCAAGAAAGTTTTAAAAGCAGAATTGCAATCATAGCCACAGCTACTTTTGCGCCTTTTGGGAGCCTTATCAGTCTGGATGAGCCGCAATCGAACTGCAACCAATACACTTTTTAAACACGCTTAGTTAATCTATAAACTGGGACCTAAAAATATTTTTCACAACAGTGAGAAGCCTGCATTCGTGCAACTCGTAGCAATTCAGGAAGCCTTTGGACAGTGATACTTGAAGTGGATAAAAACCATTGAAATCCCGAAACTTTGCACGGAAACACTCAGAAACGTTTCGAAATTTTTTTACAGTGTATTTCAGTTTTTTTCCCCCTTTCAAATGGGGCTGAGTAAGAGGCACAACCTTTTGCAGACCTAGTGCGATCTTCTGATACAGTATCCATTCTTTCACGTGGCACCACCATCAGCTGATGCTTTTACTTCGAAACTTTTGACGCCCGGTTTTCCCACTAAATGGAGGCATCTGGGCTCTGTTCGATGCGAAACTGCAGAAGGAACTGATTTCTGCCAAGAGCACTTCAAGTCAAACGAGTACTTGGAGGCCTACCATATAATCATACGACATTACTGCTGTCGATTTTCTGCATCTTGAAAATCCGAAAATCAACGACTCTATCTAGGTTTAAACTTGCGCCTTTGGGCATAAGCGACCAGCGTCGAACCTCTACACCACTCTTTCGGCATTAGTGTGCAGACCAGTAAATTATTGTTTTACACCAAAAAAACGATAAGTAAATATATTTCATGATTTCATTTATTTTATTTTATTTATTTACTAGTGGTACCCGCACGGCTTTGCCCGTAATAGAAAAATTAAAAGGTCTTTTGGTTCGCCTGTATATTTACAAATAATGTATGGTGAATCTTCTCGCCAATTGGCTTGTACCCATATTACGGTTCCACGTTATGATAAATTCGTATCTCGCCAATTGGCTTGTGCCCATGTTACGGTTCTACGTTATGATAATTTCGCAATTTACTCGTCCATCTTATAGTTTTGTTCTTAAAATTGGAATAGAAAAAGAACAAAATCGAATTTTTGAAAAATCGCTTCGAGGTGTACACCCCATGCTACAAACTAACTTTTTGCCAAATTTCATGAAAATCGGCCGAACGGTCTATGCGCTATGCGCGTCACAGACATCCTACAGACATCCAGACATCGAGACATCCTCCGGACAGAGAGACTTTCAGCTTTATTATTAGTAAAGATTTGTTATTTTTTTTGTTATGTTTTAATAAATAGAAGAAAAAAACTAATGAAAATAGATTTTTTGTATATTTTTTTGCTTATACTTTGTTACGAACTTGCTACATTCACTGATACATACATCCCCTTTTACTTTTTTTAAGTTCAACTATAGAGGCTTCTGAAAAGACGACAAACATCAAATGTTTTTCTTTGAAGTTGATACTTCAGAAATGAATTTCTTTCTCCAGCTCAGGTGCCTCAGGCATCTTTAAAGATTATAGAAAATTTATGTTCTTGTACCTCTGCCTTACGCATCCACGACATGGATTTTTGTGACAACATATGGCTTGATGTAGGCGCTTTCAAAGTGCTTAAGAAACGATCACACAAGATTTTTTTTTTTTTGATGATAACGTTCTTATCTTTTTGTCAAAATACGTAATGATTTCCTTTCACAAACTTTAGAAAAGATGATAAATATTTTCATCGTTTTTTTATTCACGAAATTGTCATTTCTAGCTTTTAAAGTACCAGTGGAAACGTAAGATAAAGGGATTCCTATGAGCGTAGTATTTTTCTTTATTAGTATTCAATGGCATGTAAATAAACATGCATTTTTCGGAAATATTCTGCACTTGAATGTAACTAGAGAGTTAATTTATTTGAGTTTTCTTTGTCCTTTTTCTTAACTTAAATTTGAAAATTACCTAAATCTGGATTTCAAACTTCAAAATGAACAATAATAAAACAAATGAATTTTGAAATGAAAGTTTTAAAAATAACTTTATAAATACCCTAACTTTATAGTTTTTCTTGTTAAGTTCGTTTCTTTCACTCTCATGTTTTAAAAGTGCAATAAATGTTCACGTAAATTTTTATAATTCGGAAACCATTCAACGTTAAGAGTTTTCGTTCTATTAATTTTGATTCAAAGTCAATTATGTTAATAATAAAAAGTTAGAAAAGCATTAGAATGCATATAACTTTTATCAAAGGGCTAAATGGCTAATATGGGCTAAAGTGGGGCTAATATGGGCTAAAATAGCTAATATGGGCTAAAGTGTATAAACCTGCCAAAAATGATTCATATTTGAATGTAATATGTAATACAGCCTGTGTCACTAGAGCTTCGTCATCAGAAAAACTAACTGATGATAAAGTGTTATGAACATGTAGTTATGTTTTAACCAGGCAATAGTGCTCGTGGGAAAGAATACTGTTAAGAATTCTTGGTCTTGTTACATTTTTTTTTCTTTTCGTGGTTCACTTTGTTTTGCTAGTATAAAAAAAAAATGCATTTTTATTCTTGGAGCCTAAGTTATCAAGCTAGTGAATTCAACAAGAAAAATTCTTTGCATACTGTTATTTCTCTCTCGTGATTTAATAACCTAGAAGAGAGTTTGACTGGTTTGACCATGATTTGACGCCTATTTCTGTATCGTTATTAGGACACTGTTTTATCGGGTGAAGATTTAGACCTCATGCTGCATATTTTGCACATATGTAAAAAAATATGCAGCACAATTTATGCAGAAAATATGCATTCTACGACTTCAACCCACAGAAAAGACACTACTTGAATAGTCGGGAATAGTTAAGAAAGATCTATGATTATGAGGTTTGGTGATAAATTCGGACACCATTTTGCGATATATCGCAGAAATACGATTCATACTCCAGTATCAATTTACCGGTACTTGATGAAGTTTATATAAAACCCCATGCTAAACCTTTGATGATATTTTCTATTAACATTTTCTGCGTCAAAAGCTCTTTTCCATTAAATTTATTCAAATTGAATACCTTTTTTTAGTTCACAATAAACACTGTAAAAATAATTCCGAAACGTTACTGGTTATTTCCGTGGAACGTTTCGGGATTTCAGAGGTTTTCACCTATTTCCCCGCAAAATCAAGTGATTTTGCAAAAAGTTTCCTGGAATGCTAAAAGATGCAAGAATGCAGACTTTTCACTGGTGTGAAAAATGTTTTTTGCTACCAGTTTAAAGGTTGACTGAGCGTGTTTATGAAGTGTATCGACTTACATTTAGTAACGGCCCATCTGGATTGGCTAAGCTCCCAGTGGGAGCAAATAAATCACTGGATACCTGCAGTCTTTGCGAGGCAGGAATTGCTGGCAAGGAATATGTTTGCTTCTTGGCTGCAATTAGTCGCGTAGCTTTGGCCATGGTTGCGCTAATGCTTCTGGAGCTTTCTTGGTGAACCAGGAAGGTTCTAATCAAATACGTTAAACCTATTTCGTTTTTCTAGAAGGTTCACGACTGGCTTTAACAGAGATTTCCCAGTATTTCAGGATGGTGACTCACTTTTATCGGAAAACGTTTATGGTTTTTGTAAGATATGTTACTGGTTGAAATTAGGCACATCAGCTGCCTATTATCTTCCATTAACATTCTTGAATCTTGTTTACAGTGAACGTATGTTTCAAATTTTTTGCTGCAAGCTAATGCTATGTTTCTTCTTTATTATTTTCGAAATTTTTGTTCTTCATTTTAGAACTAATACATACTTACACTTCTTATGTAATACAAATTTCTTAAGAATATGTAGCTGATTTGCAAAACACACACACCCACACACGAATTTTTTATGAAGCAGAGAATTACAATGCCCCCCTTTACTTCCTGAAAAGTTAAATAATGAACAAATAATACATTTTTTATTCATATAACAAGGCAAAGAAATGCTATAGATAAAAGCGATAGTTACAAATGTATTACCTAAGGACCGTAAATAACATCGAGCAATTTTCTGCCATGGCTTCATGAAACTAAGTTTTATTTAAAAAAAAGCATGCATATATAAATGTACCGTTATTTCTGATTTTCCTTGGGGCAATTAACTGGTTTACGAATCTTGAAAACCTGGGTGGATTTTTCTTTCAGAACAAATTCGTCGACTTTTATTATCGATGTGTCTTAGTTATTTCGTTATGTTTATTTTTTAACTTTATACATTACCTTAAAACGAATTATGAAGAAAGAGTCCTTAGAGGTTTATTTTCGGTACTTTTTGACATATTTCTTTTTATCTAGGTTCCTTTTATTATAGTTATACATAAATCACATTGTAATAGTTACCATTGTAATGATTACAATTGTAATTATTTGTCTGGTGTGTTAATTCTACATTAGCTATCAGTTTGTTTGGCTCTTTCGACTCCTCTAAACAGGTTTTCTACCTCCAGCTCAGTTACTTCCTATTCCAGGCTGTTAAGTGCTAATAAAAAGCACGAAACCGCAGTCCTAGGAAGGAATAACTGAGTTGGCGGAGTATTTTGCGAATAACTCAGTTTGTTTAACTGAGTCAAGTATATTAGACTCAGTTAAGCAAATAAAGTAATGAAAATATAGCTTACTAGCACTGTAAAAGCCGCACACTGCAATTTCCATGTACACACTGAAAACGCATTAAATAGTTTAATTCAGGAAAAGTGTTCCAGTTGCCTGAATGTGTACTAAAGATTGCGCTCAGAATATGCTGCTTAATGTTTGAAAAGGGCACTGAAAGGTATTAAGAATATGCATCAAATGTGTCCCGCTCAAGAGATTTGTTCATGAAACTTGAAAAACCACTTCAGTACAGATTAGGGGCACTATTGAGAACATATTGGGAACACATTTGGGCACACTTGTAAAGTCATCGTTTTCTTTTGCACAAGTATAATTTCAACAGCATTAGTCGACCCATGCGGAACACCACTCTGTGCTTCGAAGCGTTTCATGTTGCATTTCGGTCTTTAAAAATTTCAAAGAAAGAACATTATGTAAAAGAATCGAAAAAGTAAACGGATTAAAGCAAACGAGAAAAAAGTAAACACAAAAAGAAGGCATGTAACTTGAAGACATCAGCAACAAAACCTCGTTAAATACTCGTACAACGTTGTGATAATGTGATCACTTTTGGTTGCACGTATTTTCAATGTAAAAAAAAAATCAGTAAAAGTGTGACTGAGTTAGTCGTGAAAAAGCAGTAATTGTGCAAAACGGGGTTGGCAAATACAGTCCTGCCTATCTGAGCATCTGGCGGAAAAAAAGAAACATTAAAGACATGTTTATCGGCACAGATTCAAACTGGTGTCATTCTGATTAACAGAACGACACTCCAACCAACCGAGCAGCTACATTTTAGTTTTCGAATGCTATTCATTGAAGCAATGAGCAATAAAAAAAAACACCGAAAAAAGATTTTTTCCAAAAAAAAAGACCATTCGTCTATGTTTCGTCATTAGCCAGCATGATACGCTTTAAAATTATGCGTAAAACATGGAATTTGACTAAGGAATGAGAAAGATCTCGCGTAGCGATTGAAACAAAGATTCTAGAGAAATAATAAATTTGACTGAAAATAAGTGTTTTTATTTTTGCAAATTGATACAATTTCCCATAGCAGGCTGCTTTAACCGTTACTACTTGAATGCCAGCACAATATTTTCTTTTAATCGAACACTTAAAATTCAAAACCAAAAAAGTTGAATTTAGTCCGTTTTTTAAGTGTAATTTTTCGAACGTAGACAAAAGGATTTTTTTCGCGCCAAAAGCAGAGTAGAAAATGATTTCTTACTAATAAAGTTGATAATAATTTTAATGTTTTATACCATATTCGAATAAATAGGCAAAGGTTTACTGGGTAAAACTCGTAATTTCAATTTGGCGTCGTATTTTTTAATTGATACAACAGGTCGAACACTATTATTAGAAAAATCTACATTTCAGCATAGAATGAAACTTTTTCTGCACAAAAAGGATTCTCTTGAGGGCTGAATTTTTAAATCTAATACTTTTTATGCCTACATTATGCTTAATGGTCTGACCGAAGTCGAAGCTTTAAAAATAGAAAGAAAGAATACCCTCTAATAGTCAACTTATCTGAATAAAGTCAACTTATCTGAAAAACTGGAAAACTGTATTAGGATTTTGCTTTTAAAAAAAAATCTGCATAAGAACTGCAAGCTGCATCAAGGTTTTTCAACAGCAAGGGGCGTTTCCGAAAAAATTATTTTTTGACCGTAAGTCTATTTTTCGTTATTAGCCGGTCCGATAAGCTTTAAAATGAGGGTGCAACTTCTTCAAAAATAAGAACAATCTCGTATATCGACAGAAAAATATACCAAAGAAATAATCTATAAGATGGAATATTGAAGAGAAGTGTTTTTATTTTTGAAAATTTACACAATTTGTTATCGCAGGCTGCTTGAACCGTTATGGCTTAGATGGCAGCACGTGTTCATAATTTAACCGAACGGTTAAAATACAAAATCATTTGAACTAAGTTCGTCTTTTAAGCGTAGCTTTTCGAATGTAGTAACGTTGTGACTAGCTATTGTTTTTTGCCGAAACAAGAATAAAAAATGATATTTTACATATTAAGTTGTTAGCAATTTTTATGTTTTACTTCGTATTTTTATAAATATTCATAGTTTAACTACACTAAAAAAATCCGAAATGTTACTGGTTATTTCCGTGGAACGTTTCGGAATTTCACAGGTTTTCAATTATTAACCCGTAAAATCAAGTATATTTTCAAAAAAGTCCTGAATTGCTACAAATTATGCGATTGCGGACTTTTCACTGGTGTGAAATATATTTTTAGTTACCAGTTTAAAGACTGAAGTAACGTGTTTATTAAGTGTATCGGCTCACGCTTAATTACAGCCCGTCCAGATTAATAAAGTTCATAATGAGAGCTATTAAGAAATTGGATAGCTGCAGTTTTGCAATGCGAAATGAGCAAGTGTCTGCAAGCGTTGGCCTGGATGCTGCAGCAACTTTCTGGATGAGACAAGAAGGCTCTAATCTGTTGCATTAAACCTACCTGGTTTCTCTAGAAGTTCCCGAGACATGAGTGGCTTTAACCGGAGAGATATCTCAAATCTTCAGAAAGTTAGTCTTCATTATTTACTAACTTTTGCCTGAAAACGTTCCTGGTTTTTGCAAGATACGTTACTGGCAGAAATTGGGCACGTCAGCTGCCTATTATTTCTCAGAAAAATTTTCTGAATCGTTTTTATAGTGTAAATGAAAAGTGTAATTTAAATTTGGGGTAGTTTTTTAAACTGTACAAAGGGTCAAAAACTGTCATTAGAAGCATATACGATTTTTTTTCCTAAAAAAAAAATATTCCATTGTAGTCTGAAATCTTTAACTGATACTTTTATTTTCGCTTACATTATGCTTTAGTTTTCTGACCGTAGCCGAAGCTTTAAAAACAAAAAAAGAAAAAAAAAAAAAAATCCTTACAATATAGAATCAATTTAGCTATAGGTTGCATCAAGTTTTCGTAACAGAAAGAAACGTTTCCAACTCATTTATTTTATTACCTAACTTATGTTATTTATTATTTTGAATTGTTCATGTAATGCGTGGTATTTGTCTAATTTTTTGATGCAGATCGTCCGGGTTCTGCCCGAACACTTGTTCTTATGCTTACCAGTCGAACGCTCGACGTTTGAACTATTCATCTCCGCCGGTCATCGCTCAAGTTAAACTTATAATTTTAACCAAAAACTGTGCTTTAAAACAGTATTTTTTTGCAGGAAAAACAATTTTTAGACCGTAGGTCTACTTTTCGTCATTAGCCTGTACGATAAGCTTTAAAATAAGGTGTAAATCAAGGAAATCAATCAATTAATGAGGAAGATCTCGCATAGCAACAAAAAATAGGCTACAGAAATAATATATAAGGATTATTTAACTCAAATCAAAGTCAATCAGTCAAAGATTCTCTCAATATGATATCGCAAGAAGTTTTTCTACCACGAGTCGCTGTCAACTGGTGTCGTGAATGCCGTCAGAAATGAATGCTCCCCAAGTCGAATGCACGGCGGAGGTTGATATCTTCCTCACAAGATTGCTGTAAAATTAATAGCAAAAACTACTGATCTACTCAAATGGGTGGTGAATAAGTGGAGTACAAAGTGTTCTAAAAGAAAGGTCATATGTTAGTGTTTAAAAAAAGTTCCCATAGTGTTAAAAAAATTCGTTGACAAAAAATAGGTGTTCTGAAAAAATGTTCTCACAAGTGTTTTGGAAACGCGGCTTTCAAACTGATCTAAAGAGGAGAGCAATTGTCCATGTTCGAGAAGTGTCTGAAGATCAGTGTATTGGTTGCTCTATTTGATAAAGGAATTTATTTATTAGATATATTAAAAGATTTTTTTAAGATTTTGAAATACCGAAGATCCAAAGAAATTTCCAGTGAGTGTTAATACAAATGCTCCTGATATTTGCTTTAAACAACTCATGTCACTATTAGCATCTGAAAGAACGAATTGGTATCATAAAAGCAATATTTATAAGTTCATTCTCTTAGGTTTATTCGCGTTGTAGATTAATTGTCTGTCAGAATGTGACTTAATGTAAGATGTAAGTGCAATTATCAGATATCCTAACCGCATCAAGAATAGCAATTTGAGGTTTAATTGTGCGGCAGAGTGCATTGGTTGTTTATGCATGTGTAGAAAGCTTTGAATAAAAGTAAATAAAATTATTAGAAAACAGAGCACAGACTAATTTAAAGCCCTGTTAAAGATGTTTATAAAATTAGCCAAAAATTTGTACCCATTACTTACCTCCTCTTCGTAATTATGTCCCCAAAATGAGCATGCAAGAAAAACTCCTTTTTATAAGTGGATACGCTGGTTTTAATGAATTCGAGTTCTTTACAAAGTGATCTCTTATTAAAACATTTTAACAATTTGTACTAGATCTTTATCTAACTTTCGAAAATTGTACATAGGGGAAGTTGAACCTTAATTAAAACAAAAAAAAGAATATTGAATTTTAAAAAAAGGGGGAAAAGTGTAAAACGAAAAGGGTTCTTAACTACTGGATGCCTATAAAAGCTAGGCAAGATTTCCAGAAAGTTGGTATGATGGATTATTTCTTAAAATTTGGATGTTATTAGAAACTAGAAAATCGCCCGTCATGGTATGATGGGTGAAAATTGCTTCTATATTTAATCGAAGCCATTGCCTGTTTGGTGATATTTTAATAGTTGAAATTGTAACCCTAACTTCAGAGGATTAACCCTAAACTCTAGTATGTAGCGTCCAACTTACCAGTAAAACAGTTAAGTTACCGGATCGAGTTCAGCCTTGCCACAATAAAGCCTTTCCCTGCATGTTAAACATTAACAAAACATAATATCAAATTATCATGCCGTAAAGTTACAATTACAAGAAAATTTGTTGCAGCGTTGTTTCCACAAAACATAATAATATTTCATATTCATATTAATATTTCATTCATCATCTTAAAATAATATTTCATCATATATTTTGCAAAACCACAGGCGAATTACAAAAAAAGTGTCGTTTAATAAAGATTTTTGCGGAAAAACAATAAAAATATAATCATGTTACTACAACCCAGTTAAAATGTAACGTTCTAAAATATGTAAATTTTGATTGTTTCCCGTGAAAAAATTCCGAGACGTTACTGATTATTTTAGTATAATATTTCGGCATTTCAAAGGTTTTTATCCACTTTCTTCAGAAAAACCAAGTATCATTGTCAAAAAGTTTCCTGAATTGCTTCAAGTTGCACGAATGCAAACTTCTCACTGTTGTGAGAAATATTTTTAGCTCCCAGTTTAAAGATTAACTAAGCGTATATATATATTAAGTGTATCGGATCAAGTTGTATAATGGCCCATTCAGACCAATTAAGCTCCCAAAGGAAACGACATAAGTCTCTGGGTTCCGCCGCTTTGCAAGAATTGCAAGTAAGAGAGATGCTGTCTTAGCGCTGGTCCTAGTTGCAATGATGTTTCTTGAACTTTCTTGACAAATCAGGAAGACACCAAGCTATTGTATTGAACCTTTTAAGTTTTTCTCTACTGACTTTAAACGAGGAGATTACTGAATTCTTCAAAAACATTCCAGGATAATTTCAAGAAGGTTGCTGACATTCAGAGGAAAATATTACTGTTTTTGCAAGATATGTTACTGGCAGAAATTGGGCACATCAGCTGCCCAATATTTTTCAGGAACGTTTCTGAATCGTTTTTACAGTGTTGTGACTTGAATTTCATTGTCATAGAACCCTAATAATCTTACGGCAATTAAACCGAGACGAGTAATGTACACTGTGCAGGCGTCCCTCGTATAACACAGTTAATTCGTTCCGTGTAGTATCGAAACCGTGATATACGAGACTTTTTTAAAAAATAACTTTTCAACTTATTTTTTACACTAATTAAACATGTACATAGTAAAAATCATGTCAATATGTATCGTATTGTATCGAAACCGTGTTCGTGTTATATCGAAACCGTGTTATACGTGACTTGGAAATAATGTGAATCAATGGATGTGTACCGTGTTCTATCGAAACCAATTTTCATAAAAACAAAGTAAAAGCTTATTAGAGTTATTATCAAACATTAACAGAATGTATTAAACAAAAATGAAATTCCATATTTTTTAAACATACCTTTCGTGTTATATCAGAACCGAGAAGCATTAAATTCAAGTTTCGTGCCGTGTAATATCGAAACCGTGCAGTACAAGTACGGTGTTATACGAGGGACGACTGTATTTCATTGAAACGAATCTTTCGTTGTAGTAGTATTCGTTGTGTCGGGATTTCATTGTATTAAAAAAAATTATTATTATTATGTGTCTGATCATATAGCTGTATTACAACTAGAAAGACCAGCAAAATACCTGCACTTTTGAACTATTTTTTAACATCTTACTATATTTCTGATAAGTTTAGTTTTATTGTCTTTCAATAACAAGAATAAAAAGCAAATTTTGAAAACAAAACTTGAATGCTACATTTGAATCTCATGGATGGCTCCAGTTTGAAATTTATCTGAAACTCTTTCCTAAAAGTATTTACTGATACTATTTTTACAGCTTCAATCAGAAATTCCATTTTATTATTTCAAAAATCGAAGGTAAATTTTCCATTTCAAATCTCTTTTCCCTCCGTGGTACATTTTTAGTGGTCTAAGAGGTTTTTTTCCATTTCTTTCACCATTCCATTTCATGAAAAATCAAATCCTCCTTTCTACGACATGAGGTGCATTCTTTCTATTCCGAGATTACTTACTATTTGACAGGAAAAAAACTAAAAGAAAAATTTTGTTAATGTGAAAGATGAAAAATATTTTGTTAAAGAACTATGTTAGAATATTTGAGAAAAATGGGTTTTATACAAAAAAGGCATTCTCTTTTGTATCCCTTCAAGGTATCGTCTGCAAGCACATGATTTCTCTCTCCCTTTTTTTCAAAATTTCAAACAAAATGCAGAAGTTAAAATTCAAAAAATGGAATATTAGGGTAAATCAACATTCAATGAATTCATACACTTCAATGATTGAACAAGTTCTTTTTTTTTATAAATTTATACTTTTACAACACTTCACAACAGTATATTTCTTTATCACAATTTCAAAAAGAAAGAACAGTAAAATGTAATGTATTACACTGGCTATACTCATTCATTTACTGCTTAACTGTATAATTTTTTTTCTTTTCGAATACCAAATTATATATTTTGAAAATATACACACGTGGTTTACTTATTTAACAGCTTATTTGTCATTAATTTTGTTTCGAAACACCACTAAATGGCTTTTAATTTCATTACAAGCAATTGCCGATTAAGTAATGCCTTAAAACTATTTTCAAAACCTTAAAACAGGAAACCGGTTAATGTTAAAAAAATAATATTTCTTGCAGAAAATTTATCTGGTTGGCCGTAATCCCCCCCCCCCCCAAGTTTCAAATTTTAGTTCAAAAATTTTCTTATAGATGGCATTGCTGGTAGTAAGCCTGTAAATGAAAGAAAGATAAAAAATCACATCATATTTTTCCGAAAAATGTTTTTAACGAACAAAATTACATCACAATATTTTCAAAATGTTTACCATCGGCTGTAATTCTTCTTTTTTGACTTACAGACTTAATTTCTGCAGCGCCATCTATTGAAAAATTTTCGAACTAAAGATTTTAACTCCGGTTGGGGGGGGGGGGGGGTAACAATTTTAGGCCCACCGCATGAATTTCTGCAAGAATTTTATTTTTATCAGAAATCGTTTTCCGGTTTTGAAATTTTTGGAAACAGTTACTTTATTCCAGGTCACCCTGTATTCACACTTTATATATTTTTTATTGGTTCATTTTGTCTGTGCTATAGCTCCCTGTATGCAGCATTTTCTTTCACGTTAATTAAAAGGCCATTTTAATTATAAAATGAAAATTTTAAATTGCTGTAATTCAGCTGATGGGATAAGAATAGTTGAGGATAAAAATAGTTATATTTTTTACCTCAATATTTTTTGTCAGATTTTCTTTAAAATACAGTACAAGAACTTTAAAAATGAAATGTTACAATTATCGGAAAAAAAGCTACTTATTTTAACTCGATATTTAACATTAAAAACGGTACAGATTGATAGAAATTACTAATTTTATTTCTTACTCCCACTAATGCATTTTTTAGCATACTGCATCCATAATTTCTCGTTCATTTACTATGCAGTAGGATTTATTGAAAAAATAGAATCACATTTTTAAATAGTTTGTGACAGCATTTTTTGAACACTGTAACAGTTCTTCTGCCCACATGATAATTAGGAGAAAATTCACTGATTAAAGGCTAACGACAGATTATGCAAATCTTCAGCGAAAATGTTTTTGCAAACTAAATCTAAAAATACTTCAGTTTTTATTTTAACTTCTCCAATGGAAAAAAAACTAGCAAGTAATTTAAGGAGATTAATGAATAATCCGTCAATGTAATTATATTATTATTAGAACGCCATTGCAGTAAAAAAGAGAAAAGTTGAGGAAAATTCCTAAAATAAACTTGACACGTTTCATTACACTACATCACATATTTAGCCACAAGAGGGAAAGATTTTTCGACGAAAAAAAAAACTTACGAAACAATGAACACACACAAATGGAACTTTTGACAATTTATTTTTCAAGTCATCGACAGCAAAAACAATTTCATTAAGTTAGGTTTGAAAACATTTTTTTTTTTAATTTATTTATTTGCATATTTGGTAGATAAATATTCTTGGACCTAAGGTTTGTCTTTAATCCAGTGGAATAATTGATTTTTCTCCGTAAAATCGTATTTTCTAGATTGAAATGTGAGCCGAGGGTGGCCACAACTGAATCAGCTTTTGTTGTAAGGGTGTAATTCCAGTTTTTGTTAAAAATGAGTTTAATCTGGTTTTATACAGATGAAATTTGATGTGGTTTAAGTGAAGATGTACACATTCATGTGTCTTATAAATGTGTTATTAACTGCAACCATTACGATACAATAAACGGGCAAACAGTTTATTGATACAGTTGAGTCCTGCATTTCCCAGGAGACCAAAAGTAGAAATTTAACCTTTTCTATTAAAGTACATAAATATTATAGTATTTAAGTACATTATTTAAGTTTGTTTATTGAAAAACAAGAGACATGTTGAAGGATATTCTGACATAAACAGTGAAACTCCCCCTCCACCTTTTCCATGTTTAAAACACAGGTTTTTCAACCGTCCACAAACCCAGTTTATCTTGTGGAGAAAGCACCGAAAAAGTTGAAAATTATCGATATTGAAAAGATAATGGACTATATCCCAGTTTAACATCAATATTACTACAACACAATGAGAAATTGGTCCACATCTGAAGGCGAATTTGCTAAATAAAATGAAAATTAGAGTTGTTTTTTACGTTTCGTTTGCTGTTTTCTTGTGTTTAAATGTTTTAAATACTTACCAAATAAATATTTACCTGTAAGCCAAAAACACATGATTTATTATGTTCATTCAAATAATTTATTTTATTCATTTTCAAAATTTTCGTTAAAAGGACGATTTAAAAAAAAAGAATCAACTAATCTGATGATGTTTGCACTTGAAAATAAATCCGGCATCCATCAATAGATTTAAAAATTGGTTTGTAGCTTTTTCTTTCATTAATTATTATTCTGCGGTAACAGAACACATCTCCCGAGTAAGCGTCCAAACCCCATTACAAGCAAGCAAACAGTAATTTTAATAATATCGCACTTTTCCCTTATGTTTTTGTAAACATAGTTAGGTATGAAAAAGTTCAGATCCAGGTTTATTTTACTCACAAGTTCAGTGTTTGCAATTGAAAATTAATAAATCAGAACGCTAGTTGAAAAACTGGAATTTACCTTCCAAACAAGCTATAATTAAAAAAAAAAACAAATACTATATTACAGTGACAATGGTAGTGTTAGACAATACACTAAAAACGATTCAGAAACGTTCCTGGAAAATAACTGGCTGCTAATGCGCTCAGTTTCAGCCAGTAACATATCTCGCAAAAATCAGGAATGTTTTCCGCAAAAATTCAGTAACCTTCTTGAAATTACCATGAAAAATCCAAAAATCTTCCCGTTTCAAGTCAGTCGTGTATCTAGAACTTAAGAGTAATTTTAGGTATAGATAATGTAACAGCGCCATAAGCAGTATTACAATCATGGCCAATGCTAATCCAAGATTGCAAGTAAGTATCAAGCATCTTACTTGTTTGCAATTCTTGCAAAGCTACGTAGCCCAAAGACTTATTCGCTCCCTTTGGGAGTTCAATTAGTCAGGACGAGCCATAATCGCAATAAAGTTGATACACCTTATAAATACCCTCAGTTAATCTTTAAACTGGGAGCTATAAATATTTTTTACAACAGAGAACATTCTGCATTCCTTCAACTTGTAGCAATTCAGGACACTTTTTGGCAGTGATACTTGATATTTCCAAGAAGTGGATGTAAACCATTGATTTTGCGAAACTTTACACGGTAATAATCAGCAACGTTTCGGATTTTTTTTGCAGTGTATTACAACCGATTGTTTGAAAATGTTCTTCAAATTTTCTCGTATGTATATTTTTAATCAAATTACACGTTGTCAACTTGTGTTATCTCAGAGGTGTTTGATTTTTCTGAGAAAAATCCGAATTTGAAGGTAAAACATATTTAATAACCTTTTTATTTTTCCTCGCTTTTGTTCTGACAAGTTTATTTATGAGACACATTTATTTGTGATTACAGAGCCGGAAGAATTCATAAAAAAATAAAAGACTTGGCATAACTCCCAACATTTTAAAACCTGATTATGTTATTCGGAAAACGTTACTTTAGTTTTGTGAGTCACGGAATTATAATTTGACATCTTCCCTCTAAAAAATGGATCGTTATTTCTATTTATTCAAAAATACTTTTTTTTGTCCTGGTGAACGTTTTTGGAAAAGCATTAAACGCAAATTATTACCTGGCATTATTTATTGATACTTAACGCAAACGATTATTGCAATTGACAGTAAAGACTGGAATAGTTAGTTATTCTAGTAAAATTTTACCGAATGACGTTTTTTTCATCTTGCATTTGCGAATACGAAATTAGGTGTTAAACGACTAAGTGGCAGAAAATATATCGTAGATTAAATGCTATAAGTAGGTAATTTAGTTTTTTTTTTTTTTTTTTTTTTTTTCTTACCGCTTCACAGAAAGTTCAACAAACCTGTTTTCACAATTTTCGTGGAAAGTGTAGACAACAATGTGTAGATTACAATGTTATCAAACTACCCTTTTTAAATTTTGCATAACAAGCATTATTTATGTATTTTTCCTTAACAAAAACATCAAATAAATGTAAAGCATTCCATTTCGTTTAATTTGCGATCATCTAGCTATAGTAGGGGAATGTGAGGCAAAGTGAAATAGTAACGGAAAATTATGTTTATCAAATGGAAATACTGGAAACTGGTTTTGAAGATTACAGTGCATAAAGGAAGAACAATGTATTTTATATTTACCTTGCATTAAAACATTAGTTTTTATTTTTGGCAGTAAATTCGTACCATTAAAAAAAGTGGGAGATTTTCACTTTTTTCCTTAGAGCAAAGTGAGAAATATTTTTTTTTTTCAAATGCAATATTTTTTATTTAGTTATGAAAAGTATTTGTAATCATATGAAGAGTAAATCTTCAGTAATAATAAAGCTAAAAGTCTGTCTGGATCTCTGTCAGGATCTTTGTGACGCGCATAGCGCCTAGACCGTTCGGCCGATTTTCATGAAATTTGGTACAAAATTAGTTTGTAGCATGAGGGTGTGCACTTCGAAGTGATTTTTCGAAAATTCGATTTTGTTCTTTTTTATGTTACAATTTAAAGAAAATTTTACCTTGCTAATTATCACAACGTGAACGAATAAATTACGGAATTATCATAACGTGGAACCGTAACACAAGGCAAGTAAATGAATATAGCAAATTGGCGAGAAATTCATCATCCATTATTTGTAAATGCATAGGCGAAATAAAGTAACCTTTTATTTTTTTACTACGGGCAAAGCCGTGCGAGTACAACTAGTAAAAGAATAATTGAATAAATGAATATATAATGAAACAAAAATTAAATATATAAATAAATAAATATATGGGTAACAATAAATAACTGGATAAAGCAGTGAATAAAAAAAAGGAAATTAATGAATGAATGGATAAATAAGTGAATTATTAAATGATGGAATGTAAATAAATCAAATAATAACTAATTAAGTAAGTAATTTAATAAATCCTTGAACAAGTAAGCAAAATGAACAATTTCACTTTCCTCCATTCACTTTGCCCAGCATGCACTTCCCTAATTGTGCAAAATATTTAGAACAAAAATTATTATAAAATTAAATGAATAAATACTGCACCGAATATTAGCGATCTCAATTAATATTTAAGTTGGAAAAACGGAAACTTTATTATTTTATAATAGCAAACATAATTTTTGGCTTGAGACAAAATATTGCAATATGACTAGAAACTTTTGGAAATTACTTATATCATAATATGCTTTGATCTTGAGAGGCAACTTTTTCCTGAATAGAATAGACTACAGGTGAAACTACACAATTAAAATATTACCAGGTAGGGGGTGCTATAGACGGAGTAAATAATTTACCATTTCTGTTAGACCAACTAGTCCACTGTTCCTTACATTCTTATTTCATCCAATGATATTTAATTTAAAAATTATCCTTGCCACAACTTACGAACTTAAATTGAAACCAGAGCATGATAAAAATACGGGAAGTAGTACACATTTTAAAACATAGTTTTAAATAATCCCTTCAATTTTAATATGCTTTTTGTAACTAGCAAATTTTTAGAAAAAAAAATTTACTCAAAAAATGACTGCTTTATGAGTAAAATAATTCATCGTTCACTCAAATTTCAAATTTTTTGAAAGTCCTGAAAACGCAAAGGTTTTAATTTTTCAAATGTTTATTCATTTTTTTTACTAAACTGCATTAAAACGTAGGTAATTCATTCATTTAATAGTTATTCATATGTTTAAGGCTTTCTATAGAATGACTAGTATATGAACTTCAACTTCCTGGGAAGTGACTACTATGGAAAACTAGCATTCTATAGAACATCTAGCATGAGAGGTCGGTATTGGAATATTGAAATGCTTAACTTTTAATTGTATGAAATCAAGTTGAAACAAGTATGATGATTCTTTGCTAACTTTTTTTTTTTACAAAATGCATTTATTTTATTAGTTTTACTTGGGGGTGGGGGGGGGGAGAGACGCCTATTGTCTAAGTTTGTGAGTTAGAAGCTGATGAAAATAGGAAACTAAACAATTATATTTGTCTCTGTATTGAAAAAAAAAATGGTTCACCTTTGGTTCGGGAAAAAAAACACGTATTGACAAAACAAAAAATGTCTCATGTTTTAGACAAATATTATCCATTGTTGTATTACAACTTAATTAAAACCAAAAAGATGTATTTTACCTATACTCACTCATAATTTCTAGATGACACGTTACTATAGTTTCATATCTTTAAAGCAAAAACCTTTCTTCCGAATAATACATCCTTTTAGATGAATGTGAGATATATGGCACGGTGACAGCACTGACGAAGTAAAACACGATATTTTATAAGCATATCAAAATACTTTTATGCCATCTTGAGAGGCTGAAATATCTTGCGCAAATATTTCACTAGTTTAAGGAAACGCATTTCGAAAGTTTTTTGGAGAACTCGGTAGAGCTACAATTTATATTTGCGTCTTTTATTTGAAGTTTGCATTATTCAACCGCCATTTTTCACTCTTTATCTATATTTCTTGGGAGGAAACTGACTATCTTAGCTTGGACGAGATGCCTACCAGCAGAGACTGCGATTTAAATCAAAGTTGAAGAATTACCCTTCATATTCTAAAACGGAAGCATGAAAGAAATCGTTATATAAAATGTAAGAAATAATATGAAACATTAAAACGTCTTCCTCAAAGATTTAAGAATTTATGCTCTCAGAACGTTTTTCTCTTTGTTCCGCCCTCGTGGTTTGTGCTATCTTGCTTGGCATTACAATAAAAAGTAAGTGTCAATAATTAGTTGTGACAGTTTGGCATTACTCTCTGCACGTTTTACTTTAAAATAATTATTGTAACTGCAAAATCAAGATTAAAGTTAAAAAAAAAAAAAATATATTGTACTTTTTTCCAAACTAAAGTGCCTGAGCATAATTTCATATTCTTAAATAGCAAAATCTTACACTACATTTGAGAGATTTGTATCTGAACTGATATATTGACCAAATATCACAGTTGAACAGTTCTCACCTCTAAGTTTCGTTGACTTGTGTGAAAGAAACTTCTTTCTTATGTATCCTAAAAAACCCTTTTCTAATGATTAACATGCACCCGTAGATTGAGCTGGACAACTGCTATATCGTTACTGCAATGGGGTCGTTTCCGAAATTTTATAAGTATTTTTTTTTAAAAAAAGAACATGCTTAAAAGCAAAGGATTTGACCATTTTTTTAAAAACAATTTGTCAAAGTTTAATGGTTTTTAAAAAAATATTTTAATTGGTGTGCAAGTTCAACTTTCTTTTTACGCTTCTACACGTGACATCATAAGTGACGAAATGCCATTCACTGCTGCCATTAGCGCAGAGCGCAATATTTAATTTGCTTCTTTTCACATATGTACTGGCAACGATATGGTTGATAGCAAGCGTAGAGCAGAATTTTTGATTAGCTTCTGAATTGTCATAATCTGGAACCGTGGTAGACAGTAAGCGTAAACATTCAGCGCCCCGGTGGAGTGCGCGCGAAGTTCATCACGTGCGACGTCATTAAAGACCACGCCTTATTTGAAAAATCGGACATTTTAAAAAATTAATTAAAAATTTAACGTTTAGAAAAAAAAAATCTTCCTCGCTCCATGTTTTTTTTTTTTTTTTGCAAATTCTATAAACTATAGAGAGTAAAGTAGTACCTTTGACTGATGGAAACAACCCAATTATTTTCCCCCTTTTTATGAGTCAATGACTTTATAAATAAACAGCGTGTGTGAGCGTGCGTGTTCAGGTTTTTACGATTATAATTATTCATACATTCACGGTAAAAAAATTCCGAAACGTTACTGAGTATTTCCGTGTAACGTTTCGGGATTTCAATGGTTTTTATCCCCTTCCTGGAAATAGCAAACATCATTGTCAAAAAGTTTCCTGAATTGCTACAAGTTGCTCGAATGCAGACTTCTCACTGATGTAAAAATATTTTTAGCTCCCAGTTTAAAAATTAACTAAGAGTATTTATAAGGTGTATTGGCTTCCGCTCGAGCACGGCTCGTCCATGCTGATTAAACTCCCAATGGGAGCAAATAAGTATGAACTGCGTAGCTTTGTAAGAATTGCAATCAAGCGAAGGTGATGAATACTTGCAATTCTGGCTTTGCTTTGACCATTTTCGCAATACTGCTTCGGCAACTGTCTTGATTCATCAGGAAGGTGCCCAGCTGTTATATCATCACTACTTAAGATTACTCTAAAGTTGCAGAGACACAACTGGCTTCAAATGGGTAGATTTCTGGATTTTTCAGCCAGATTCCAGAATTTTATCGGAAAACGTTCCTGGTTTTTGCAAGATATGTTACTGGCAGAAATGGGGTACACATCAGCTGCCTATTATTTTCCAGGAACGTTTCTGATTCGTTTTTACACTGTTCTTTTTAGTATGTAATTGGGGTTTTTTTCTTAAATGCTCAGTCTTTATATTTTAAATAAATAACTATTTGTTTTTAATAAGAGAATCATATTGAATTAAAGTCTTTCTCAGCTACATCAAACCCTCAACGGACGGGCTTTGGAAATCGCTACAGCCGAAGGTTTGTTACGTCCAATTTTCCAAGAAAAAAAAAGACCAAACTTGCTCAAATACTTTTATAATGACTGTCTTTTATTAAGCGATATTTCTTTTAGTAATTGGGGAAAAAATTAAAATATTTTTACTCAGTAAAAACAAATTATAAAAAAGAAATATTTTTTATTTACCGATTGTATAGTAAAAAAAATATATTATGTTTGGAAACAAAGTTTTTGATTTTATGTGCTTTTCATTGATTTTTCTGACAACCATTGTAAACAAACAACACGTTTATCAAGTTTATGTTGTAAAAACTCTGCTCAAAACCCCTACCACTAAATTAAAATTACAATTCTGTTAGATAGCGACTGCAGTCAATTTAGAAAGGCCAAGTTTCCTGAAATTGAGAAATAGGTTGCTTTTTAATTTCATAACAAATATAACTTAATCCTGTCCAGAAAAAGCTTTTCGTTTAAGTAATTTAGTCATGGTCAGTGTGAAATTCATAACATTATCAGAGGAGGTATGAATATTGTGGTTTGTATCAGAGTATTCTTGCAAAAATCTAGATGGTGTTTGACTATTGTAAAATCTTTAAGTTAAGCAGATTGGACAAAAGCTATGAAGAGCGGTGAATTTCATAGCAGTTGACCCATAAAATGTTTAGATCGCTATAGCCGATTTTCTAATGTTTGGTGATTGTGACAAGCGTTTGAAAATATATAAACTTTATAGGTCTTCAGTTGAGACCATTTAAAAGGTTCGCTAAATCCGGAGATCGTTACACCGCTGGCTCGCTATACCGGGATTCGACTGTACTTCATTGATAAACAGAGCATTTTTAACGAAACTTGATTCGGTAGTTTTTCTTTTTTGAGTTTTGCGGTCACAACATAAAATGATTTTTGTTGTTTATAAAGTCACCCGGTTTAACCACATTTAGTGTGTTATGTTAGGTATTATAACAGTAATGTCATTGCAATTTTAAGAATTATGAAAATATGTGGCAAGAGTTATTGCGTAATTTTCTATATAAAAGGATCAAATTATTTGAAAGAGAAATATAAATAATATAAAACTTTAAAGGAAATTTATTATAGAAACATTCCTGAAATATCACAGAAATATAATGAGTAAAAGAAGAAGAAGAAAAAATATGAATACTTTTTTTGAAAAGAGAGTTCGTACTGTAGTAAATTTCACTGAATTTAAATCTCAATTTTGACCACAAATTTTCTGATGAAAACTGCTTTGTACGGAAAATTTTTCCTTTTTGTAAATAAGTTTTAAAACTGTATTAAAATATCTGAGAAGTTATCTGTCTTTAGCTAATAATCTACTTTACAACTAAATGTTTTACAGTAAATATCTATCTATCAATTGCAGAATGGTTTTATAATACACTGTAAAAACAGTTCAGAAACGTTCTTTTAAAATAATAGGCAGCTGATATGCCCAATTTCTGCCTGTAACATATCTTGGAAAACCAGGAACGTTTTCCGATAAAAGTCAGTAACATTTCTAAAATCAACCGTGAAACTTTCTGAAGAAACGCGAAATCTTCCTTTTTAAAGTCAGTCATTTCGCAATAACCTCCTAGGAGAATTAAATAGGTTTAGTGCAATTGCTTACAACCTTCTTGATTTACCAAGAAAGTTCCAGAAGAAATTGAGCAACAACAGCCAAGGCTGTGCAAAACAGAACCAAGCATATATCCCACCTGGGGAGCTGTAGGTAGCTATTCATTGACGTTCTGACCCTTATTGGGAGCTTAGTCAAGCTAAACGAGCTGTAATTGACTTTAGGGCAATACATTTATTAACTACGCTCATTTAATCTTCAAACTGGTTGCTAAAAATATTTTCTACAACGGTGGAAAGTCTGCATGCGAGCAACTTATAACCATTCAGGAAACTTTTTTTTTTCACGGATACTTGTTTTTATGGGAAAATAGGTGAAAACCTGTAAAGTCCCAAGACGTTCCCCGGAAATAACCAGTAAAGTTTTGGAATTTTGTTACAGTATATATTACTCGAGGTAGCTAGAAATTTCACGCGTCATGCAATATTCTACCGTAAAGTTTCCAAAAGCTTACAGCATTTTCATACCTCTAACAATTCGTGACCTGTGAAGAATGTTCACAAATAGTAAGAATACCTATGCAACGGAAATACCGTTACACTGAGCATCGGAAAAACATAAGAAAGTGTCGATATTATTCAGCTAACTGGAACGGGGAACAGATAGTGAAATAAAATTCGGAAACAAAACATGTGTTCAGCATATTGAAAAGAATACTTTAAGCCAGTCATACGTTTTTCTTCTGTTACTTAGTGAATAACAAAAATAAAAATGTACCCACTCGTTCAAATTACGCTTCTTACAGAAAGTGTAATGCAATAAAAAATGTAGAAAATTAAGTTTATTAGTAGCAATATTTTTACAACAGAGCCTTGATTTTTCTGATTTTCACTAACTGCTGCTGAGATAACTTGTAACCAGTAATGCATATTTATGTGTCTGTATGGGGCCGGATTAAGTCCAGATGGGGCTCTGTTTTCAACCATTACTTTTGCAGATTTTTCCCGAAGGGTTATTGTTTTGTTTTAGTAAATTGTATTATGAACGTAAGAGCTGTCTATTTTTCTTTCTTTTTTTTGGGGGGGGGGATTAGCAACTATAAACCCCAGTAACTCCATTATTTTAAATGAAAATTTATAAAATTGTTTATCAGAAATTGCAATCTGTAGAAAATATTTTGGGTAAAAAATAATTGAATTATTTTTATTTATTTATTTATTAAAAGCATTGCACACTACAGAAAAAATCCGATTACAGTGGTAACAATATAGAAAAAGCAATTAAAACAAACTATACATAAGAGTGGGAACATTATAAATATTACATAAATGAGAGTAAGAATAAGTTAAAAAATTTAATATTAGGAAATTTAGGAATTATATATTAGTTTTTTTTTGTCTGCTATGATTATGCCCAATTTCTGCCAGTAACAAATCTTGCAAAACCCAGGATCGTTTTCCGCTAAAATTCAGTAACCTTCCTGAAATTATCCTGGAAGCTTCCTGAAAAATTCAGAAATCTCCGCGTTTAAGGCAAGTTGTGTCTCTGGAACTTTAGGGTAAACTTAGGTTGGCATAATACAATAGCATCTTGCCTTCCTGACTTATCGAGAAAGTTACAAAAGCAGCATTGCAAACATGGCCGAAGCTAAGACGGAATTGCAAGCAAGTATCAAGAACTTAACCCACGTGTCGTTCTTGCAAAGCTCCGCAACCCATACGCTTATTTACTCCCTTTGGGAGCATAATCAGTCTGGACAGGCCGCAGTCGGACCAAAGCGGATACACTTAATGAATACGCTCAATTAATCTTTAAACTGGGAGTTAAAAATGTTTTCCTCAACAGTCAGAAGTTGGTATTTGTGCGACTTATAGCAATTCATGAAACTTTTAAACGATGATACTCGTGTGTATTAAAACCATTAAATTCCGAAAACTTTACACTGAAATACTTAGTAACGTTTCGGAATTTCTTTACAGTATGCATTTCGAACATTCCCTTTCCCTGTATACTGAAAAACTTTGAAATGGCTGGTTATTTGTAAATTTCATGTAAGCAAAAAATATAAATCTGTTTCATTTCATTTTTTTAATTAAAATTGCTACTTTAAAATATTGTTTCCCAGTTTACATGTCTTTAGATGTCGCGCTTTCAATATGATGATGCTTACAAAAATATTTGAAGTGTTTCTTCAGAGATTATTTGTAAGTAAAAGAATTTTTTAAAAACTCTTATGTGCCAATTTCAGTTGAAATAAATAAATAAATACATTTGTACTGAAAAATGACATACCGGGTGTCTTTACATCCTTTATATACAAACTCACAACTTTGAATTGAAAAAGGGGCTCCTGAAAACCCCGAAACAAGTGTATTCAGCAATCTTTTTATTTCTGCTAAATAACGTTGGATATTTCCAGTTACATTTTTTGTATTTTAGTTTCTCCCCCCCCCCCCCCCCCCAATTAAAAATGTTATTTAATTATTTTTTTATCGCAAAAGTTTTAAAAAGTTCTGAAGCAGTAACAAAGATTGGATCGTAGTTGCAAAAAATAAACACATATTTTATATGGTTTTGGAAAAAATCAATTCTTTACACGGTTAAAGTATTCCGAGAAAACCCTTTAAAATCGGCAAATCCTTTCTTATGTTATTCTTGAGCAAATATATTATTAGAGTTAATAGAAGATGGAAAAATACTTTAACTATTTTAGAGACTTTTGGGTATGGATTTGCATATTATGATAGTAACCGTTCATGCATGATATTGGTTTTTAAATGTTGTATTAAATTTTTCTGCCTTTTGGGGAATTTAAAGCAAAGACAAAAACGTATCAAATGAAAAGAATAGCTTTTCTTAAACAGTAACTTTAGTGTCTGCCCATCTACTTTTGGAAAAATAAATTTCAAAGTATTATTTGCTGAACTGCATCTCGTGTACATTTATAGTAAGAATATAACTGAATATTTTTCTAATATTCCTTTATTTATATTTTTAAGCCATAAACGAATAAACTCTGATTTACCTTATCTGACCGGTTTTAATATTGCTTTGGTTTTTGATCCACATCCTATACGAGCACCGAAGGTGGTGCTTTCCTGCAGCGCTACTTCTTTGGTCCTGGGATTCCAGCAGCAGCACGGTTAACCGGGATCCACTCCTTCTGGGCTGTGGTTTTGTTTGTTCTACATCCACAAAGAAGCCTACACACAAAAACAGACACATGTGCCTACTCCCACCACAAACATGCGTACCCCCCCCCCCACACACACATACCTAACCCCTCCACAAACACACACCTACACGCACACATCTACACAGACACACACGCGACACTACACTCAAAAAAGATTCCGAAACGTTACTGAATATTTCCGTGTAGCGTTACGGGATTTCAATGGTTTTTATCCCCTTCCTGGAAATATCAAGTATCATTGTCAAAACCTTTCCTGAATTGCTACAAGTTGCTCGAATGCAGACTTCTCACTGATGTAAAAAATATGTTTAGCTCCCAGTTTAAAGATTAACTGAGTGTATTTATAAAGTGTATCCGCTACTTTTCGATTGCGGCCTGTCCAGACTAATAAGGCGTCCAAAGGGCGCAAATCAGTCTATGGACTACGTAACTTTGCTAGAATTGCAGGCGAGTAAAATTCTTGATACTTACTTGCAATTCTTTCTTAGCTGTGGCCATGCTTGCAATACTGCTTTTGGAGCTTTCTTCAAAACGCAGAATGGTGCCAAACTATTATAGTATGCTCACCTAAGTTTACTGTAAGATTCCAGAGATACGACTGGCTATGAACGGTAAGTGTACTGAATATTTTAGGAAGCTTCCAGTGTAATTTCAGTAAAGTTACTGAATTTTAGCGAATAACGTTCCTGGTTTTTGTAAGATATGTTACTGGAAGAAGCTGGGCACATCAGCTGCCCATTATTTTCCAGGAACGTTTCTGAATCGTTTTTACAGTGTACCCAAGACGGATGCCTGCCCATTTTACTGTGACGGAAAATTTCAACAGCGTAACAATACCCATGTGCACATCTGTTTACACAATTATTTTTGTTTAAACTATGAACTACCTATTTAATCAGAGTATTTAAAAGAATGCACAAAGTTCTTGGAAAAAACCTACGATAAATCTCCTTATTTTAGGGAAGTTTGATCCAAACGGAATTAAGAGATTTAAAAAATACAGCTACAATGAAGTTCGAAGAATAGAACAACCGATTATTTTTTTATTTTTTAGCAGTAAATAACGTTATTGTTTCAGTATGTTTTTCTTTCCTTCCGTGAAGTCTGAAATTGACTTTTTTCTCTAGCTCTAAGTATCTATAAATAAGAAGAGTACAATTACAGACAACATCATGTATATTCCGTAGTTTGTAATACTCAAATCGAATAATACCGTCTCAATCCACTTTTCTTCAATAATGAGGTCCTTAGGACGCTTTTAGAATTCTTTTTCATATCAAGAGCAAAAATATATAAAGAAAAAACCACAAGTAATAAATATCGTGTCAAAAACAAACCTTCGCCCTTCGGTCCAGAAGAAACAAGGATAGAAGTAATTATAGAAACAAGATGTATGACTTTATGGCAACTTCTTTTCTTGTTTCCAGAATATTCGACCTTCTGGGATTTAAATAAATAAAAGCAATACGAAGCATTTTTGAAATGTCTTCTAAGTCAGCATTGATTTCTCATGATATTTAAACATAACGTTAAACAAACTTTAATCTAGCAAATAATTATTTTAAGTTGTCGTTTACAAAATGTTATTAAGTTTTGACATTTCTGAGTTTAGAAATCTACATAAAGCTTAGTAACATGGGAGGCTTGACCCGATTTAATTAAATAATTTAAAAATTATTTTGTATGTTTATTTTAACGCAATAGAATGTATTATTTGACATTATTTCTTAGCTTGTATTGTGACCATCTAGAGATAATTTTAACTCCATTACGAGCGCATTTTATGTGTTGAACATTGTAAATACACGTCAAAATTTACTCAAGCACAGTTTTGCTTTGATCTTTTAAATAAAAGTTCAGCATGGGGGATATTGAGACAAAAAGCTATTTAACCTTCTAAAATATTAATTTGAATCTTTTATAGATATTTTTAAGATAAAACTTCAAACACTTCGAACACTGTAAATTGAAATAGTACACATCTATTTTTAACTACCAATCTTCCATTTCATCCCAAAAAAAGTTAGTTCTCCTTTGGAATTGATCATTATTGTGGTCTCTACGAATTTGTTTACTCTCTTGTGTTCCACTCCTCCAAGCTGAAATTCACAAAACTTTTCAAGTTATCGTATGCATAACCTTTCCCCATAGAAATTTACGTTAACAGCAGCTGTTTAAGCTTCTTTTTCTCAGGTGCCGGTTTCGCTGGTTTCTCGTTTTGCGTGCGTGATATCTCAGAAAGTTTTCTTGTATATTTCCGTAAAACTTTTCATGCATATTTTTCTGGTTTATTTTTATGATCTGAACCTAAATTTTTTTTTCAATTTATTTATTTATTTATTTGAAATTTTAGAAGTTAATATCAAAATTTTCCCAAATTTTGGGAGAAAATTAATAATAATAATAATAATAATAATCTTTTATTTTTTGTTCAAATTTAGGTTCAATCATAAAAATAAACCAGATAAACATGCATGAAAAGTTTTACGGAAATATATAACAAACTTTCTGAAATATCATTTACGCAAAACAAGAAACCGGCACTTGAGAAAAAGAGGCTTAAACAGCTGCTGTTAATATCAATCTTTATGGGAAAAGTTTACGCATTTTTACGATAACTTGAAAAGTTTTTTGCGAATGGTAATAAATAAGGCATCAAATTGTTCAGAATTAAATTATGCATGTCCTATATATTTTTCCAGAAAGTTGAAAGTTTTGAAGGTTAAAGGTACTTAGACCCCTTAACCAAGCAGCAGTTAGTGCACTGTAAACACGATTCAGAAACGTTCTTGGAAAATAATAGGCAGCTGATGTGCCCAATTTCAGTCAGTAACATATCATACAAAAACCAGAAACGTTTCCTGATAAAAGTCAGTAACCTTTCTGAAATATTAAGAAATCTCCCCTATTAAAGTCAGTCGTGAACTATCTAGAAAAATTAAATAGGTTTAATTTATTTGATTAGAAACTCCAGAAATATTAGAGCAACCACAGCCAAGCTACGCGAAAATTGCAGGCAAGAACCAAGCATATTGCTTGCCTGCAATTCCTGCCTCGCAAAGCTGAAGCTATCCAGCAACTTATTTGCTCCCATTGGAAGCTTAGTCAATCTGGAAGGGCCACAAGCATTCTAAAGCCGATACACTTAATAAACACGCTCCGTCAATATTTAAACTGGTAGGGAAAAAATATTTTTCACACCAGTGCAAGGTCTGCATTTGTGCATCTTTTAGGAATTCAGGAAACTTTTTTGCGAAGATACTTGATTTTTTGGGGAAATAGATGAAAACCTCTGAAATCACGAAACGCTCCACGGAAATAACCAGTAACGTTTCGGAATTTTTTTACAGTGTGGAGAGTCTTCGGCCCGAAATGCAAATTCTACGTCATACGCGAATTGGTTAAAAGCGCGAGTTGCGCTATGAGTAAAGCCGTCGACAGTTCGTTTATGCATCAAGTCTAATCTAAGTCGAGTCGACTGTTTCGAGGGGTTCCATTTGAGCCGCTACACGCGCATAATTCTTTTAGCTGGGTCACAACCGGCCATTCTACTTCTAGTTTTTTGGGAACGAGTCAATAGTACATATTCTACATTCAGCGGACTGGGAAGACACCAGGAAAGTAACCTTACATTCATTGTTTATAATATCAAAGGACTATGCTTGTATTTTTTATGACTTTAATTTAAGGCAATTATATATTTAGTCAAAGATTCGATTATTCTCTTCAGTTTTTTGCTGGCCAAGAAGCGGCATTGTAAACAATGTAAATAAAAGGAGAATTTTTTATTTATTATGTGCTCTGTCTCTGTTTAAAACAAACCTAAATTGAACGGACAAGCATCGTACAGTTAGAAAATTGAAGTAGGAGAAATATTACTGTACAATAAAGTGTTTACAGTTCAGAAGAATTCAACAGTAAATTTTACCAAAACCAGTAAGCGAATTCAATTCCAACTGATACACCAGCGTGACCTCCGGTGTGAAGCATGTAATCATTTGGGTGGTTCGAAACAAATCGATTTCTTTCTACCAGAATTGCGTTACCTCTCAAAAGTTTTAGTTTAGTATCTTCAATTGGAGAAAATTAATAAAAAAATTCTAAGTTGACATCTTCAGTTCGCGCATTTGAAAAAAATATGTTAAAAACTGTAATTTTCAGAAAAAAGTAAAATTAGTTTTTTTTTTTTTTTTTTTTTTTTTTGTACTTTTTCACGACGCAACATTCTTGAAAAAAACCTACGTTAAACCTCCTTATTTGACGGAAGTTTGATCCAACCGGAATTAAGAGTTTTAAGAAATACAGCTATAATCAAGTACGAAGGATAGAACAACCGTTTATTATATATTTTTGGCAGCAAATTTGCACTTTCGAAAATAGTGGAGAGTTTTCACTTTTTTTTCTTTTTTGCATGGCGCAACATAAAAAATAAAATATTTTTCTAATTAAATATTTCTGTTGGATTGTGAAAAAATATTTTTCATGAAGTGCATTAACCAATAAATAAAAATGAATAAATAACGAAACAATACAGAATGGGTGAACTAATGAGTTAATATATGAGAAAAATAAACTAGTTAAAAATGAAACAGTAAATGAATGCAAAAATAGGTAAATACATAAATGAATACAAAACTAGGTAAATAAATGAATGAATTATTGAATGAAGGACTTTAAAGGAATCAAGTAACGAAAAAATACGTAAGTAATCGAATAAATGAATCAATACGTAAACGAAATGAGCTACTCCACTTTACGCCATTCATTTTTCCCCACTTTTACTTAACATTGTATTAAGCATCAATTACATCAACTTGAATACTTGCGTGTTTTGGTTCTGAAAGCATATGCTTGATTTAAAAAGTATGGCAGAAAAATAATTTTCAGTTAGATTTAGATTTGTTGAAAATGTAAATAAACAGAAACCATTTCAAATGATTCATTCAGCCATTTTAATCAAAAATTGGAAAATAAATCTCCTTGCTTAAAAGAAAGACATTTAGATTGGTTTCAGTGAAAATATATTGATATATAATCGCATGTTGTGCTACTAAATTTTTTACAGTATCATTATAAATAAACTACACTGTAAAAAAATTCAGAAACGTTACTGGTTATTTCCGTGGAACGTTTCGTGATTTCAGAGGTTTTCACCTATTTCCCCAAAAAATCAAGTATCTTCGCAAAAACGTTTCCTGAATTCCTAAAGGTGCACGAATGCAGACCTTGCACTGGTGTGAAAAATATCTTTTGCTACCAGTTTAAATATTGACGGAGCGTGTTTATTAAGTGTATCGGCTTCAGATTGTTTATGGCCCGTCGGGATTGACGAGGCTTCCAATGGGGGCAAATGTGTCACTGGATAGCTACAGCTCTGCGAGATAGGAATTGCAGGCAAAGAATATGCTTGGTTCTTGCTTGCAATTTTCGCGTAGCTTGGCCGTGGTTGCTCTAATATTTCTGGAGCTTACTTGGTAAGGCAGGAAGGTTCTAATCAAATAATTTAAACCTATTTATTTTTTCTAGAAGGTTTACGACTGGCTTTAATAGTAGAGATCTCTTAATATTTTAGAAAGGTTACTGACTTTTTTTGGAAAACGTTCCTGGTTTTTGTAAGATATGTTACTGGCTAAAATTGGGCACATCAGCTGCCTATTATTTCCCAGGAACGTTTCTGAATCGTTTTTACAGTGTAGCCATTTTTTAATGTTCCCTAATTTGCGTAA